>NC_083440.1:1637294-2003737 GCF_020745735.1 Hemiscyllium ocellatum | reverse complement strand
GTTACACAGTGAGTGACCCTTACCCTGCTGTATAAACACTGACTCTGTACGGTTACACAGTGAGTGACCCTTACCCTGCTGTATAAACACTGACTCTGTACGGTTACACAGTGAGTGACCCTTACCCTGCTGTATAAACACTGACTCTGTACGGTTACACAGTGAGTGACCCTTACCCTGCTGTATAAACACTGACTCTGTACGGTTACACAGTGAGTGACCCTTACCCTGCTGAATAAACACTGACTCTGTACGGTTACACAGTGAGTGACCCTTACCTGCTGTATAAACACTGACTCTGTACGGTTACACAGTGAGTGACCCTTACCCTGCTGTATAAACACTGACTCTGTACGTTACACAGTGAGTGACCCTTACCCTGCTGTATAAACACTGACTCTGTACGGTTACACAGTGAGTGACCCTTACCTGCTGTATAAACACTGACTCTGTACGGTTACACAGTGAGTGACCCTTACCCTGCTGAATAAACACTGACTCTGTACGGTTACACAGTGAGTGACCCTTACCCTGCTGTATAAACACTGACTCTGTACGGTTACACAGTGAGTGACCCTTACCCTGCTGTATAAACACTGACTCTGTACAGTTACACAGTGAGTGACCCTTACCCTGCTGAATAAACACTGCTGTACGGTTACACAGTGAGTGACCTTACCCTGCTGAATAAAACATGACTCTGTACGGTTACACAGTGAGTGACCCTTACCCTGCTGTATAAACACTGACTCTGTACGGTTACACAGTGAGTGACCCTTACCCTGCTGAATAAACACTGACTCTGTACGGTTACACAGTGAGTGACCCTTACCTGCTGTATAAACACTGACTCTGTACGGTTACACAGTGAGTGACCCTTACCCTGCTGTATAAACACTGACTCTGTACGGTTACACAGTGAGTGACCCTTCCCCTGCTGTATAAACACTGACTCTGTACGGTTACACAGTGAGTGACCCTTACCTGCTGAATAAACACTGACTCTGTACGGTTACACAGTGAGTGACCCTTACCCTGCTGTATAAACACTGACTCTGTACGGTTACACAGTGAGTGACCCTTACCCTGCTGTATAAACACTGACTCTGTACGGTTACACAGTGAGTGACCCTTACCCTGCTGTAATAAACACTGACTCTGTACGGTTACACAGTGAGTGACCCTTACCCTGCTGTATAACACTGACTCTGTACGGTTACACAGTGAGTGACCCTTACCCTGCTGAATAAACACTGACTCTGTACGGTTACACAGTGAGTGACCCTTACCCTGCTGTATAAAACACTGACTCTGTACGGTTACACAGTGAGTGACCCTTACCCTGCTGTATAAACACTGACTCTGTACGGTTACACAGTGAGTGACCCTTACCCTGCTGTATAAACACTGACTCTGTACGGTTACACAGTGAGTGACCCTTACCCTGCTGAATAAACACTGACTCTGTACGGTTACACAGTGAGTGACCCTTACCCTGCTGTATAACACTGACTCTGTACGGTTACACAGTGAGTGACCCTTACCCTGCTGTATATAAACACTGACTCTGTACGGTTACACAGTGAGTGACCCTTACCCTGCTGTATAAACACTGACTCTGTACGGTTACACAGTGAGTGACCCTTACCCTGCTGAATAAACACTGACTCTGTACGGTTACACAGTGAGTGACCCTTACCCTGCTGTATAAACACTGACTCTGTACGGTTACACAGTGAGTGACCCTTACCCTGCTGTATAAACACTGACTCTGTACGGTTACACAGTGAGTGACCCTTACCCTGCTGTATAAACCTGACTCTGTACGGTTACACAGTGAGTGACCCTACCCTGCTGTATAAACACTGACTCTGTACGGTTACACAGTGAGTGACCCTTACCCTGCTGAATATAAACTCGACTCTGTACGGTTACACAGTGAGTGACCCTTACCCTGCTGTATAAACACTGACTCTGTACGGTTACACAGTGAGTGACCCTTACCCTGCTGAATTAACCCTGACTCTGCACGGTTACACAGTGAGTGACCCTTACCCTGCTGATAAACACTGACTCTGTACGGTTACACAGTGAGTGACCCTTACCCTGCTGTATAAACACTGACTCTGTACGGTTACACAGTGAGTGACCCTTACCCTGCTGTATAAACACTGACTCTGTACGGTTACACAGTGAGTGACCCTTACCCTGCTGAATAAACACTGACTCTGTACGGTTACACAGTGAGTGACCCTTACCCTGCTGTATAAACACTGACTCTGTACGGTTACACAGTGAGTGACCCTTACCCTGCTGTATAAACACTGACTCTGTACGGTTACACAGTGAGTGACCCTTACCCTGCTGTATAAACACTGACTCTGTACGGTTACACAGTGAGTGACCCTTACCCTGCTGTAATAAACACTGACTCTGTACGGTTACACAGTGAGTGACCCTTACCCTGCTGTATAAACACTGACTCTGTACGGTTACACAGTGAGTGACCCTTACCTGCTGTATAAACACTGACTCTGTACGGTTACACAGTGAGTGACCCTTACCCTGCTGAATAAACACTGACTCTGTACGGTTACACAGTGAGTGACCCTTACCCTGCTGTATAAACACTGACTCTGTACGGTTACACAGTGAGTGACCCTTACCCTGCTGTATAAACACTGACTCTGTACGGTTACACAGTGAGTGACCCTTACCCTGCTGTATAAACACTGACTCTGTACGGTTACACAGTGAGTGACCCTTACCCTGCTGAATAAAACACTGACTCTGTACGGTTACACAGTGAGTGACCCTTACCCTGCTGTATAAACACTGACTCTGTACGGTTACACAGTGAGTGACCCTTACCCTGCTGTATAAACACTGACTCTGTACAGGTTACACAGTGAGTGACCCTTACCCTGCTGTATAAACACTGACTCTGTACGGTTACACAGTGAGTGACCCTTACCCTGCTGTATAAACACTGACTCTGTACGGTTACACAGTGAGTGACCCTTACCCTGCTGTATAAACACTGACTCTGTACGGTTACACAGTGAGTGACCCTTACCCTGCTGTATAAACACTGACTCTGTACGGTTACACAGTGAGTGACCCTTACCCTGCTGTATAAACACTGACTCTGTACGGTTACACAGTGAGTGACCCTTACCCTGCTGTATAAACACTGACTCTGTACGGTTACACAGTGAGTGACCCTTACCCTGCTGAATAAACACTGACTCTGTACGGTTACACAGTGAGTGACCCTTACCCTGCTGTATAAACACTGACTCTGTACGGTTACACAGTGAGTGACCCTTACCCTGCTGTATAAACACTGACTCTGTACGGTTACACAGTGAGTGACCCTTACCCTGCTGTATAAACACTGACTCTGTACGGTTACACAGTGAGTGACCCTTACCCTGCTGTATAAACACTGACTCTGTACGGTTACACAGTGAGTGACCCTTACCCTGCTGAATAAACACTGACTCTGTACGGTTACACAGTGAGTGACCCTTACCCTGCTGAATAAACACTGTGTACGGTTACACAGTGAGTGACCCTTACCCTGCTGTATAAACACTGACTCTGTACGGTTACACAGTGAGTGACCCTTACCCTGCTGAATAAACACTGACTCTGTACGGTTACACAGTGAGTGACCCTTACCCTGCTGTATAAACACTGACTCTGTACGGTTACACAGTGAGTGACCCTTACCCTGCTGTATAAACACTGACTCTGTACGGTTACACAGTGAGTGACCCTTACCCTGCTGTATAAACACTGACTCTGTACGGTTACACAGTGAGTGACCCTTACCCTGCTGTATAAACACTGACTCTGTACGGTTACACAGTGAGTGACCCTTACCCTGCTGTATAAACACTGACTCTGTACGGTTACACAGTGAGTGACCCTTACCCTGCTGAAAAACACTGACTCTGTACAGTTACACAGTGAGTGACCCTTACCCTGCTGTATAAACACTGACTCTGTACGGTTACACAGTGAGTGACCCTTACCCTGCTGTATAAAACACTGACTCTGTACAGTTTACACAGTGAGTGACCCTTACCCTGCTGTATAAACACTGACTCTGTACGGTTACACAGTGAGTGACCCTTACCCTGCTGTATAAACACTGACTCTGTACGGTTACACAGTGAGTGACCCTTACCCTGCTGTATAAACACTGACTCTGTACGGTTACACAGTGAGTGACCCTTACCCTGCTGTATAAAACACTGACTCTGTACGGTTACACAGTGAGTGACCCTTACCCTGCTGAATAAACACTGACTCTGTACGGTTACACAGTGAGTGACCCTTACCCTGCTGTATAAACACTGACTCTGTACGGTTACACAGTGAGTGACCCTTACCCTGCTGAATAAACACTGACTCTGTACGGTTACACAGTGAGTGACCCTTACCCTGCTGTATAAACACTGACTCTGTACGGTTACACAGTGAGTGACCCTTACCCTGCTGATAATAAACACTCTGTACGGTTACACAGTGAGTGACCCTTACCCTGCTGAATAAACACTGACTCTGTACGGTTACACAGTGAGTGACCCTTACCCTGCTGAATAAACACTGACTCTGTACGGTTACACAGTGAGTGACCCTTACCCTGCTGTATAAACACTGACTCTGTACGGTTACACAGTGAGTGACCCTTACCCTGCTGTATAAACACTGACTCTGTACGGTTACACAGTGAGTGACCCTTACCCTGCTGTATAAACACTGACTCTGTACGGTTACACAGTGAGTGACCCTTACCCTGCTGTATAAACACTGACTCTGTACGGTTACACAGTGAGTGACCCTTACCCTGCTGAATAAACACTGACTCTGTACGGTTACACAGTGAGTGACCCTTACCCTGCTGAATAAACATGACTCTGTACGGTTACACAGTGAGTGACCCTTACCCTGCTGATATAAACACTGACTCTGTACGGTTACACAGTGAGTGACCCTTACCCTGCTGTATAAAACTGACTCTGTACGGTTACACAGTGAGTGACCCTTACCCTGCTGTATAAACACTGACTCTGTACGGTTACACAGTGAGTGACCCTTACCCTGCTGTATAAACACTGACTCTGTACGGTTACACAGTGAGTGACCCTTACCCTGCTGTGAATAAACACTGACTCTGTACGGTTACACAGTGAGTGACCCTTACCCTGCTGAATAAACACTGACTCTGTACGGTTACACAGTGAGTGACCTTACCCTGCTGTATAAACACTGACTCTGTACGGTTACACAGTGAGTGACCCTTACCCTGCTGTATAAACACTGACTCTGTACGGTTACACAGTGAGTGACCCTTACCCTGCTGTATAAACACTGACTCTGTACGGTTACACAGTGAGTGACCCTTACCCTGCTGTATAACACTGACTCTGTACGGTTACACAGTGAGTGACCCTTACCCTGCTGTATAAACACTGACTCTGTACGGTTACACAGTGAGTGACCCTTACCCTGCTGAATAAACACTGACTCTGTACGGTTACACAGTGAGTGACCCTTACCCTGCTGTATAAACACTGACTCTGTACGGTTACACAGTGAGTGACCCTTACCCTGCTGTATAAACACTGACTCTGTACGGTTACACAGTGAGTGACCCTTACCCTGCTGATATAAACACTCTGTACGGTTACACAGTGAGTGACCCTTACCCTGCTGAATAAACACTGACTCTGTACGGTTACACAGTGAGTGACCCTTACCCTGCTGAATAAACACTGACTCTGTACGGTTACACAGTGAGTGACCCTTACCCTGCTGTATAAACACTGACTCTGTACGGTTACACAGTGAGTGACCCTTACCCTGCTGAATAAACACTGACTCTGTAGGTTACACAGTGAGTGACCCTTACCCTGCTGTATAAACACTGACTCTGTACGGTTACACAGTGAGTGACCCTTACCCTGCTGTATAAACACTGACTCTGTACAGTTACACAGTGAGTGACCCTTACCCTGCTGTATAAACACTGACTCTGTACGGTTACACAGTGAGTGACCCTTACCCTGGAATAAACACTGACTCTGTACGGTTACACAGTGAGTGACCCTTACCCTGCTGTATAAACACTGACTCTGTACGGTTACACAGTGAGTGACCCTTACCCTGCTGTATAACACTGACTCTGTACGGTTACACAGTGAGTGACCCTTACCCTGCTGTATAAACCTGACTCTGTACGGTTACACAGTGAGTGACCCTACCCTGCTGTATAAACACTGACTCTGTACGGTTACACAGTGAGTGACCCTTACCCTGCTGAATAAACACTGACTCTGTACGGTTACACAGTGAGTGACCCTTACCCTGCTGTATAAAACACTGACTCTGTACGGTTACACAGTGAGTGACCCTTACCTGCTGAATAAACACTGACTCTATAAGGTTACACAGTGAGTGACCCTTACCCTGCTGAATAAACACTGACTCTGTACGGTTACACAGTGAGTGACCCTTACCCTGCTGTATAAACACTGACTCTGTACAGTTTACAGTGAGTGACCCTTACCCTGCTGTATAAACACTGACTCTGTACGGTTACACAGTGAGTGACCCTTACCCTGCTGTATAAACACTGACTCTGTACGGTTACACAGTGAGTGACCCTTACCCTGCTGTATAAACACTGACTCTGTACGGTTACACAGTGAGTGACCCTTACCCTGCTGTATAAACACTGACTCTGTACGGTTACACAGTGAGTGACCCTTACCCTGCTGTATAAACACTGACTCTGTACGGTTACACAGTGAGTGACCCTTACCCTGCTGTATAAACACTGACTCTGTACGGTTACACAGTGAGTGACCCTTACCCTGCTGAATAAACACTGTGTACGGTTACACAGTGAGTGACCCTTACCCTGCTGAATAAACACTGACTCTGTACGGTTACACAGTGAGTGACCCTTACCCTGCTGAATAAACACTGACTCTGTACGGTTACACAGTGAGTGACCCTTACCCTGCTGTATAAACACTGACTCTGTACGGTTACACAGTGAGTGACCCTTACCCTGCTGTATAAACACTGACTCTGTACGGTTACACAGTGAGTGACCCTTACCCTGCTGTATAAACACTGACTCTGTACGGTTACACAGTGAGTGACCCTTACCCTGCTGTATAAACACTGACTCTGTACGGTTACACAGTGAGTGACCCTTACCCTGCTGAATAAACACTGACTCTGTACGGTTACACAGTGAGTGACCCTTACCCTGCTGAATAAACACTGACTCTGTACGGTTACACAGTGAGTGACCCTTACCCTGCTGTATAAACACTGACTCTGTACGGTTACACAGTGAGTGACCCTTACCCTGCTGTATAAACACTGACTCTGTACGGTTACACAGTGAGTGACCCTTACCCTGCTGAATAAACACTGACTCTGTACGGTTACACAGTGAGTGACCCTTACCCTGCTGAATAAACACTGACTCTGTACGGTTACACAGTGAGTGACCCTTACCCTGCTGTATAAACACTGACTCTGTACGGTTACACAGTGAGTGACCCTTACCCTGCTGTATAAACACTGACTCTGTACGGTTACACAGAGTGACCCTTACCCTGCTGTATAAACACTGACTCTGTACGGTTACACAGTGAGTGACCCTTACCCTGCTGTATAAACACTGACTCTGTACGGTTACACAGTGAGTGACCCTTACCTGCTGAATAAACACTGACTCTGTACGGTTACACAGTGAGTGACCCTTACCCTGCTGTATAAACACTGACTCTGTACGGTTACACAGTGAGTGACCCTTACCCTGCTGAATAAACACTGACTCTGTACGGTTACACAGTGAGTGACCCTTACCCTGCTGAATAAACACTGACTCTGTACGGTTACACAGTGAGTGACCCTTACCCTGCTGTATAAACACTGACTCTGTACGGTTACACAGTGAGTGACCCTTACCCTGCTGTATAAACACTGACTCTGTACGGTTACACAGTGAGTGACCCTTACCCTGCTGAATAAACACTGACTCTGTACGGTTACACAGTGAGTGACCCTTACCCTGCTGTATAAACACTGACTCTGTACGGTTACACAGTGAGTGACCCTTACCCTGCTGTATAAACACTGACTCTGTACGGTTACAGTGAGTGACCCTTACCCTGCTGTATAAACACTGACTCTGTACGGTTACACAGTGAGTGACCCTTACCCTGCTGTATAAACACTGACTCTGTACGGTTACACAGTGAGTGACCCTTACCCTGCTGTATAAACACTGACTCTGTACGGTTACACAGTGAGTGACCCTTACCCTGCTGTATAAACACTGACTCTGTACGGTTACACAGTGAGTGACCCTTACCCTGCTGAATAAACACTGACTCTGTACGGTTACACAGTGAGTGACCCTTACCCTGCTGTATAAACACTGTGTACGGTTACACAGTGAGTGACCCTTACCCTGCTGTATAAACACTGACTCTGTACGGTTACACAGTGAGTGACCCTTACCCTGCTGTATAAACACTGACTCTGTACGGTTACACAGTGAGTGACCCTTACCCTGCTGAATAATCACTGACTCTGTACGGTTACACAGTGAGTGACCCTTACCCTGCTGTTAAAACACTGACTCTGTACGGTTACACAGTGAGTGACCCTTACCCTGCTGTATAAACACTGACTCTGTACGGTTACACAGTGAGTGACCCTTACCCTGCTGTATAAACACTGACTCTGTACGGTTACACAGTGAGTGACCCTTACCCTGCTGTATAAACACTGACTCTGTACGGTTACACAGTGAGTGACCCTTACCCTGCTGTATAAACACTGACTCTGTACGGTTACACAGTGAGTGACCCTTACCCTGCTGTATAAACACTGACTCTGTACGGTTACACAGTGAGTGACCCTTACCCTGCTGTATAAACACTGACTCTGTACGGTTACACAGTGAGTGACCCTTACCCTGCTGTATAAACACTGACTCTGTACGGTTACACAGTGAGTGACCCTTACCCTGCTGTAAACACTGACTCTGTACGGTTACACAGTGAGTGACCCTTACCCTGCTGTATAAACACTGACTCTGTACGGTTACACAGTGAGTGACCCTTACCCTGCTGTATAAACACTGACTCTGTACGGTTACACAGTGAGTGACCCTTACCCTGCTGTATAAACACTGACTCTGTACGGTTACACAGTGAGTGACCCTTACCCTGCTGTATAAACACTGACTCTGTACGTTACACAGTGAGTGACCCTTACCCTGCTGTATAAACACTGACTCTGTACGGTTACACAGTGAGTGACCCTTACCCTGCTGAATAAACACTGACTCTGTACGGTTACACAGTGAGTGACCCTTACCCTGCTGTATAAACACTGACTCTGTACGGTTACACAGTGAGTGACCCTTACCCTGCTGTATAAACACTGACTCTGTACGGTTACACAGTGAGTGACCCTTACCCTGCTGTATAAACACTGACTCTGTACGGTTACACAGTGAGTGACCCTTACCCTGCTGTATAAACACTGACTCTGTACGGTTACACAGTGAGTGACCCTTACCCTGCTGTATAAACACTGACTCTGTACGGTTACACAGTGAGTGACCCTTACCCTGCTGTATAAACACTGACTCTGTACGGTTACACAGTGAGTGACCCTTACCCTGCTGTATAAACACTGACTCTGTACGGTTACACAGTGAGTGACCCTTACCCTGCTGTATAAACACTGACTCTGTACGGTTACACAGTGAGTGACCCTTACCCTGCTGTATAAACACTGACTCTGTACGGTTACACAGTGAGTGACCCTTACCCTGCTGAATAAACACTGACTCTGTACGGTTACACAGTGAGTGACCCTTACCCTGCTGAATAAACACTGACTCTGTACGGTTACACAGTGAGTGACCCTTACCCTGCTGTATAAACACTGACTCTGTACGGTTACACAGTGAGTGACCCTTACCCTGCTGAATAAACACTGACTCTGTACGGTTACACAGTGAGTGACCCTTACCCTGCTGTATAAACACTGACTCTGTACGGTTACACAGTGAGTGACCTTACCCTGCTGAATAAACACTGACTCTGTACGGTTACACAGTGAGTGACCCTTACCCTGCTGTATAAACACTGACTCTGTACGGTTACACAGTGAGTGACCCTTACCCTGCTGTATAAACACTGACTCTGTACGGTTACACAGTGAGTGACCCTTACCCTGCTGAATAAACACTGACTCTGTACGGTTACACAGTGAGTGACCCTTACCCTGCTGTATAAACACTGACTCTGTACGGTTACACAGTGAGTGACCCTTACCCTGCTGAATAAACACTGACTCTGTACGGTTACACAGTGAGTGACCCTTACCCTGCTGAATAAACACTGACTCTGTACGGTTACACAGTGAGTGACCCTTACCCTGCTGAATAAACACTGACTCTGTACGGTTACACAGTGAGTGACCCTTACCCTGCTGTATAAACACTGACTCTGTACGGTTACACAGTGAGTGACCCTTACCCTGCTGTATAAACACTGACTCTGTACGGTTACACAGTGAGTGACTTACCCTGCTGTATAAACACTGACTCTGTACGGTTACACAGTGAGTGACCCTTCCCCTGCTGTATAAACACTGACTCTGTACGGTTACACAGTGAGTGACCCTTACCCTGCTGTATAAACACTGACTCTGTACGGTTACACAGTGAGTGACCCTTACCCTGCTGATAAACACTGACTCTGTACGGTTACACAGTGAGTGACCCTTACCCTGCTGAATAAACACTGACTCTGTACGGTTACACAGTGAGTGACCCTTACCCTGCTGTATAAACACTGACTCTGTACGGTTACACAGTGAGTGACCCTTACCCTGCTGAATAAACACTGACTCTGTACGGTTACACAGTGAGTGACCCTTACCCTGCTCTATAAACACTGACTCTGTACGGTTACACAGTGAGTGACCCTTACCCTGCTGTATAAACACTGACTCTGTACGGTTACACAGTGAGTGACCCTTACCCTGCTGAATAAACACTGACTCTGTACGGTTACACAGTGAGTGACCCTTACCCTGCTGTATAAACACTGACTCTGTACGGTTACACAGTGAGTGACCCTTACCCTGCTGTATAAACACTGACTCTGTACGTTACACAGTGAGTGACCCTTACCCTGCTGTAATAAACACTGACTCTGTACGGTTACACAGTGAGTGACCCTTACCCTGCTGTATAAACACTGACTCTGTACGGTTACACAGTGAGTGACCCTTACCCTGCTGTATAAACACTGACTCTGTACGGTTACACAGTGAGTGACCCTTACCCTGCTGTATAAACACTGACTCTGTACGGTTACACAGTGAGTGACCCTTACCCTGCTGAATAAACACTGACTCTGTACGGTTACACAGTGAGTGACCCTTACCCTGCTGTATAAACACTGACTCTGTACGGTTACACAGTGAGTGACCCTTACCCTGCTGTATAAACACTGACTCTGTACAGTTACACACTGAGTGACCCTTACCCTGCTGAATAAACACTGTGTACGGTTACACAGTGAGTGACCCTTACCCTGCTGAATAAACACTGACTCTGTACGGTTACACAGTGAGTGACCCTTACCCTGCTGAATAAACACTGACTCTGTACGGTTACACAGTGAGTGACCCTTACCCTGCTGTATAAACACTGACTCTGTACGGTTACACAGTGAGTGACCCTTACCCTGCTGAATAAACACTGACTCTGTACGGTTACACAGTGAGTGACCCTTACCCTGCTGTATAAACACTGACTCTGTACGGTTACACAGTGAGTGACCCTTACCCTGCTGATAAACACTGACTCTGTACGGTTACACAGTGAGTGACCCTTACCCTGCTGTATAAACACTGACTCTGTACGGTTACACAGTGAGTGACCCTTACCCTGCTGAATAAACACTGACTCTGTACGGTTACACAGTGAGTGACCCTTACCCTGCTGTATAAACACTGACTCTGTACGGTTACACAGTGAGTGACCCTTACCCTGCTGTATAAACACTGACTCTGTACGGTTACACAGTGAGTGACCCTTACCCTGCTGTATAAACACTGACTCTGTACGGTTACACAGTGAGTGACCCTTACCCTGCTGTATAAACACTGACTCTGTACGGTTACACAGTGAGTGACCCTTACCCTGCTGAATAAACACTGACTCTGTACGGTTACACAGTGAGTGACCCTTACCCTGCTGTATAAACCTGACTCTGTACGGTTACACAGTGAGTGACCCTTACCCTGCTGAATAAACACTGACTCTGTACAGTTACACAGTGAGTGACCCTTACCCTGCTGAATAAACACTGACTCTGTACGGTTACACAGTGAGTGACCCTTACCCTGCTGTATAAACACTGACTCTGTACAGTTACACAGTGAGTGACCCTTACCCTGCTGTATAAACACTGACTCTGTACGGTTACACAGTGAGTGACCCTTACCCTGCTGTATAAACACTGACTCTGTACGGTTACACAGTGAGTGACCCTTACCCTGCTGTATAAACACTGACTCTGTACGGTTACACAGTGAGTGACCCTTACCCTGCTGAATAAACACTGACTCTGTACGGTTACACAGTGAGTGACCCTTACCCTGCTGTATAAACACTGACTCTGTACGGTTACACAGTGAGTGACCCTTACCCTGCTGTATAAACACTGACTCTGTACGGTTACACAGTGAGTGACCCTTACCCTGCTGAATAAACACTGACTCTGTACGGTTACACAGTGAGTGACCCTTACCCTGCTGTATAAACACTGACTCTGTACGGTTACACAGTGAGTGACCCTTACCCTGCTGAATAAACACTGACTCTGTACGGTTACACAGTGAGTGACCCTTACCCTGCTGTATAAACACTGACTCTGTACGGTTACACAGTGAGTGACCCTTACCCTGCTGTATAAACACTGACTCTGTACGGTTACACAGTGAGTGACCCTTACCCTGCTGTATAAACACTGACTCTGTACGGTTACACAGTGAGTGACCCTTACCCTGCTGTATAAACACTGACTCTGTACGGTTACACAGTGAGTGACCCTTACCCTGCTGAATAAACACTGACTCTGTACGGTTACACAGTGAGTGACCCTTACCCTGCTGAATAAACACTGACTCTGTACGGTTACACAGTGAGTGACCCTTACCCTGCTGTATAAACACTGACTCTGTACGGTTACACAGTGAGTGACCCTTACCCTGCTGTATAAACACTGACTCTGTACGGTTACACAGTGAGTGACCCTTACCCTGCTGTATAAACACTGACTCTGTACGGTTACACAGTGAGTGACCCTTACCCTGCTGAATAAACACTGACTCTGTACGGTTACACAGTGAGTGACCCTTACCCTGCTGTATAAACACTGACTCTGTACGGTTACACAGTGAGTGACCCTTACCCTGCTGAATAAACACTGACTCTGTACGGTTACACAGTGAGTGACCCTTACCCTGCTGTATAAACACTGACTCTGTACGGTTACACAGTGAGTGACCCTTACCCTGCTGAATAAACACTGACTCTGTACGGTTACACAGTGAGTGACCCTTACCCTGCTGTATAAACACTGACTCTGTACGGTTACACAGTGAGTGACCCTTACCCTGCTGTATAAACACTGACTCTGTACGGTTACACAGTGAGTGACCCTTACCCTGCTGAATAAACACTGACTCTGTACGGTTACACAGTGAGTGACCCTTACCCTGCTGTATAAACACTGACTCTGTACGGTTACACAGTGAGTGACCCTTACCCTGCTGTATAAACACTGACTCTGTACGGTTACACAGTGAGTGACCCTTACCCTGCTGTATAAACACTGACTCTGTACGGTTACACAGTGAGTGACCCTTACCCTGCTGTATAAACACTGACTCTGTACGGTTACACAGTGAGTGACCCTTACCCTGCTGTATAAACACTGACTCTGTACGGTTACACAGTGAGTGACCCTTACCCTGCTGTATAAACACTGACTCTGTACGGTTACACAGTGAGTGACCCTTACCCTGCTGTATAAACACTGACTCTGTACGGTTACACAGTGAGTGACCCTTACCCTGCTGAATAAACACTGACTCTGTACGGTTACACAGTGAGTGACCCTTACCCTGCTGTATAAACACTGACTCTGTACGGTTACACAGTGAGTGACCCTTACCCTGCTGTATAAACACTGACTCTGTACGGTTACACAGTGAGTGACCCTTACCCTGCTGTATAAACACTGACTCTGTACGGTTACACAGTGAGTGACCCTTACCCTGCTGAATAAACACTGACTCTGTACGGTTACACAGTGAGTGACCCTTACCCTGCTGTATAAACACTGACTCTGTACGGTTACACAGTGAGTGACCCTTACCCTGCTGTATAAACACTGACTCTGTACGGTTACACAGTGAGTGACCCTTACCCTGCTGTATAAACACTGACTCTGTACGGTTACACAGTGAGTGACCCTTACCCTGCTGTATAAACACTGACTCTGTACGGTTACACAGTGAGTGACCCTTACCCTGCTGTATAAACACTGACTCTGTACGGTTACACAGTGAGTGACCCTTACCCTGTATAAACACTGACTCTGTACGGTTACACAGTGAGTGACCCTTACCCTGCTGTATAAACACTGACTCTGTACGGTTACACAGTGAGTGACCCTTACCCTGCTGTATAAACACTGACTCTGTACGGTTACACAGTGAGTGACCCTTACCCTGCTGTATAAACACTGACTCTGTACGGTTACACAGTGAGTGACCCTTACCCTGCTGTATAAACACTGACTCTGTACGGTTACACAGTGAGTGACCCTTACCCTGCTGTATAAACACTGACTCTGTACGGTTACACAGTGAGTGACCCTTACCCTGCTGTATAAACACTGACTCTGTACGGTACACAGTGAGTGACCCTTACCCTGCTGTATAAACACTGACTCTGTGTACGGTTACACAGTGAGTGACCCTTACCCTGCTGTATAAACACTGACTCTGTACGGTTACACAGTGAGTGACCCTTACCCTGCTGTATAAACACTGACTCTGTACGGTTACACAGTGAGTGACCCTTACCCTGCTGTATAAACACTGACTCTGTACGGTTACACAGTGAGTGACCCTTACCCTGCTGTATAAACACTGACTCTGTACGGTTACACAGTGAGTGACCCTTACCCTGCTGAATAAACACTGACTCTGTACGGTTACACAGTGAGTGACCCTTACCCTGCTGTATAAACACTGACTCTGTACGGTTACACAGTGAGTGACCCTTACCCTGCTGTATAAACACTGACTCTGTACGGTTACACAGTGAGTGACCCTTACCCTGCTGTATAAACACTGACTCTGTACGGTTACACAGTGAGTGACCCTTACCCTGCTGTATAAACACTGACTCTGTACGGTTACACAGTGAGTGACCCTTACCCTGCTGTATAAACACTGACTCTGTACGGTTACACAGTGAGTGACCCTTACCCTGCTGTATAAACACTGACTCTGTACGGTTACACAGTGAGTGACCCTTACCCTGCTGTATAAACACTGACTCTGTACGGTTACACAGTGAGTGACCCTTACCCTGCTGAATAAACACTGACTCTGTACGGTTACACAGTGAGTGACCCTTACCCTGCTGTATAAACACTGACTCTGTACGGTTACACAGTGAGTGACCCTTACCCTGCTGTATAAACACTGACTCTGTACGGTTACACAGTGAGTGACCCTTACCCTGCTGAATAAACACTGACTCTGTACGGTTACACAGTGAGTGACCCTTACCCTGCTGTATAAACACTGACTCTGTACGGTTACACAGTGAGTGACCCTTACCCTGCTGTATAAACACTGACTCTGTACGGTTACACAGTGAGTGACCCTTACCCTGCTGAATAAAACTGACTCTGTACGGTTACACAGTGAGTGACCCTTACCCTGCTGAATAAACACTGACTCTGTACGGTTACACAGTGAGTGACCCTTACCCTGCTGAATAAACACTGACTCTGTACGGTTACACAGTGAGTGACCCTTACCCTGCTGTATAAACACTGACTCTGTACGGTTACACAGTGAGTGACCCTTACCCTGCTGTATAAACACTGACTCTGTACGGTTACACAGTGAGTGACCCTTACCCTGCTGTATAAACACTGACTCTGTACGGTTACACAGTGAGTGACCCTTACCCTGCTGTATAAACACTGACTCTGTACGGTTACACAGTGAGTGACCCTTACCCTGCTGAATAAACACTGACTCTGTACGGTTACACAGTGAGTGACCCTTACCCTGCTGAATAAACACTGACTCTGTACGGTTACACAGTGAGTGACCCTTACCCTGCTGTATAAACACTGACTCTGTACGGTTACACAGTGAGTGACCCTTACCCTGCTGTATAAACACTGACTCTGTACGGTTACACAGTGAGTGACCCTTACCCTGCTGAATAAACACTGACTCTGTACGGTTACACAGTGAGTGACCCTTACCCTGCTGAATAAACACTGACTCTGTACGGTTACACAGTGAGTGACCCTTACCCTGCTGAATAAACACTGACTCTGTACGGTTACACAGTGAGTGACCCTTACCCTGCTGTATAAACACTGACTCTGTACGGTTACACAGTGAGTGACCCTTACCCTGCTGTATAAACACTGACTCTGTACGGTTACACAGTGAGTGACCCTTACCCTGCTGAATAAACACTGACTCTGTACGGTTACACAGTGAGTGACCCTTACCCTGCTGAATAAACACTGACTCTGTACGGTTACACAGTGAGTGACCCTTACCCTGCTGTATAAACACTGACTCTGTACGGTTACACAGTGAGTGACCCTTACCCTGCTGAATAAACACTGACTCTGTACGGTTACACAGTGAGTGACCCTTACCCTGCTGTATAAACACTGACTCTGTACGGTTACACAGTGAGTGACCCTTACCCTGCTGTATAAACACTGACTCTGTACGGTTACACAGTGAGTGACCCTTACCCTGCTGAATAAACACTCTGTACGGTTACACAGTGAGTGACCCTTACCCTGCTGAATAAACACTGACTCTGTACGGTTACACAGTGAGTGACCCTTACCCTGCTGAATAAACACTGACTCTGTACGGTTACACAGTGAGTGACCCTTACCCTGCTGTATAAACACTGACTCTGTACGGTTACACAGTGAGTGACCCTTACCCTGCTGTATAAACACTGACTCTGTACGGTTACACAGTGAGTGACCCTTACCCTGCTGTATAAACACTGACTCTGTACGGTTACACAGTGAGTGACCCTTACCCTGCTGTATAAACACTGACTCTGTACGGTTACACAGTGAGTGACCCTTACCCTGCTGATAAACACTGACTCTGTACGGTTACACAGTGAGTGACCCTTACCCTGCTGTATAAACACTGACTCTGTACGGTTACACAGTGAGTGACCCTTACCCTGCTGTATAAACACTGACTCTGTACGGTTACACAGTGAGTGACCCTTACCCTGCTGTATAAACACTGACTCTGTACGGTTACACAGTGAGTGACCCTTACCCTGCTGTATAAACACTGACTCTGTACGGTTACACAGTGAGTGACCCTTACCCTGCTGAATAAACACTGACTCTGTACGGTTACACAGTGAGTGACCCTTACCCTGCTGTATAAACACTGACTCTGTACGGTTACACAGTGAGTGACCCTTACCCTGCTGAATAAACACTGACTCTGTACGGTTACACAGTGAGTGACCCTTACCCTGCTGATAAACACTGACTCTGTACGGTTACACAGTGAGTGACCCTTACCCTGCTGTATAAACACTGACTCTGTACGGTTACACAGTGAGTGACCCTTACCCTGCTGTATAAACACTGACTCTGTACGGTTACACAGTGAGTGACCCTTACCCTGCTGAATAAACACTGACTCTGTACGGTTACACAGTGAGTGACCCTTACCCTGCTGTATAAACACTGACTCTGTACGGTTACACAGTGAGTGACCCTTACCCTGCTGTATAAACCTGACTCTGTACGGTTACACAGTGAGTGACCCTTACCCTGCTGTATAAACACTGACTCTGTACGGTTACACAGTGAGTGACCCTTACCCTGCTGAATAAACACTGACTCTGTACGGTTACACAGTGAGTGACCCTTACCCTGCTGAATAAACACTGACTCTGTACGGTTACACAGTGAGTGACCCTTACCCTGCTGAATAAACACTGACTCTGTACGGTTACACAGTGAGTGACCCTTACCCTGCTGTATAAACACTGACTCTGTACGGTTACACAGTGAGTGACCCTTACCCTGCTGTATAAACACTGACTCTGTACGGTTACACAGTGAGTGACCCTTACCCTGCTGAATAAACACTGACTCTGTACGGTTACACAGTGAGTGACCCTTACCCTGCTGTATAAACACTGACTCTGTACGGTTACACAGTGAGTGACCCTTACCCTGCTGTATAAACACTGACTCTGTACGGTTACACAGTGAGTGACCCTTACCCTGCTGTATAAACACTGACTCTGTACGGTTACACAGTGAGTGACCCTTACCCTGCTGAATAAACACTGACTCTGTACGGTTACACAGTGAGTGACCCTTACCCTGCTGTATAAACACTGACTCTGTACGGTTACACAGTGAGTGACCCTTACCCTGCTGTATAAACACTGACTCTGTACGGTTACACAGTGAGTGACCCTTACCCTGCTGTATAAACACTGACTCTGTACGGTTACACAGTGAGTGACCCTTACCCTGCTGTATAAACACTGACTCTGTACGGTTACACAGTGAGTGACCCTTACCCTGCTGTATAAACACTGACTCTGTACGGTTACACAGTGAGTGACCCTTACCCTGCTGAATAAACACTGACTCTGTACGGTTACACAGTGAGTGACCCTTACCCTGCTGAATAAACACTGACTCTGTACGGTTACACAGTGAGTGACCCTTACCCTGCTGTATAAACACTGACTCTGTACGGTTACACAGTGAGTGACCCTTACCCTGCTGTATAAACACTGACTCTGTACGGTTACACAGTGAGTGACCCTTACCCTGCTGTATAAACACTGACTCTGTACGGTTACACAGTGAGTGACCCTTACCCTGCTGTATAAACACTGACTCTGTACGGTTACACAGTGAGTGACCCTTACCCTGCTGTATAAACACTGACTCTGTACGGTTACACAGTGAGTGACCCTTACCCTGCTGAATAAACACTGACTCTGTACGGTTACACAGTGAGTGACCCTTACCCTGCTGTATAAACACTGACTCTGTACGGTTACACAGTGAGTGACCCTTACCCTGCTGAATAAACACTGACTCTGTACGGTTACACAGTGAGTGACCCTTACCCTGCTGAATAAACACTGACTCTGTACGGTTACACAGTGAGTGACCCTTACCCTGCTGTATAAACACTGACTCTGTACGGTTACACAGTGAGTGACCCTTACCCTGCTGTATAAACACTGACTCTGTACGGTTACACAGTGAGTGACCCTTACCCTGCTGTATAAACACTGACTCTGTACGGTTACACAGTGAGTGACCCTTACCCTGCTGTATAAACACTGACTCTGTACGGTTACACAGTGAGTGACCCTTACCCTGCTGTATAAACACTGACTCTGTACGGTTACACAGTGAGTGACCCTTACCCTGCTGTATAAACACTGACTCTGTACGGTTACACAGTGAGTGACCCTTACCCTGCTGAATAAACACTGACTCTGTACGGTTACACAGTGAGTGACCCTTACCCTGCTGTATAAACACTGACTCTGTACGGTTACACAGTGAGTGACCCTTACCCTGCTGAACAAACACTGACTCTGTACGGTTACACAGTGAGTGACCCTTACCCTGCTGTATAAACACTCACTCTGTACGGTTACACAGTGAGTGACCCTTACCCTGCTGAATAAACACTGACTCTGTACGGTTACACAGTGAGTGACCCTTACCCTGCTGTATAAACACTGACTCTGTACGGTTACACAGTGAGTGACCCTTACCCTGCTGTATAAACACTGACTCCGTACAGTTACACAGCGAGTGATCCTTACCCTGCTGTATAAACACTGACTCTGTACGGTTACACAGTGAGTGACCCTTACCCTGCTGTATAAACACTGACTCTGTACGGTTACACAGTGAGTGACCCTTACCCTGCTGTATAAACACTGACTCTGTACGGTTACACAGTGAGTGACCCTTACCCTGCTGTATAAACACTGACTCTGTACGGTTACACAGTGAGTGACCCTTACCCTGCTGAATAAACACTGACTCTGTACGGTTACACAGTGAGTGACCCTTACCCTGCTGTATAAACACTGACTCTGTACGGTTACACAGTGAGTGACCCTTACCCTGCTGTATAAACACTGACTCTGTACGGTTACACAGTGAGTGACCCTTACCCTGCTGAATAAACACTGACTCTGTACGGTTACACAGTGAGTGACCCTTACCCTGCTGTATAAACACTGACTCTGTACGGTTACACAGTGAGTGACCCTTACCCTGCTGTATAAACACTGACTCTGTACGGTTACACAGTGAGTGACCCTTACCCTGCTGTATAAACACTGACTCTGTACGGTTACACAGTGAGTGACCCTTACCCTGCTGTATAAACACTGACTCTGTACGGTTACACAGTGAGTGACCCTTACCCTGCTGAATAAACACTGACTCTGTACGGTTACACAGTGAGTGACCCTTACCCTGCTGTATAAACACTGACTCTGTACGGTTACACAGTGAGTGACCCTTACCCTGCTGTATAAACACTGACTCTGTACGGTTACACAGTGAGTGACCCTTACCCTGCTGAATAAACACTGACTCTGTACGGTTACACAGTGAGTGACCCTTACCCTGCTGTATAAACACTGACTCTGTACGGTTACACAGTGAGTGACCCTTACCCTGCTGTATAAACACTGACTCTGTACGGTTACACAGTGAGTGACCCTTACCCTGCTGTATAAACACTGACTCTGTACGGTTACACAGTGAGTGACCCTTACCCTGCTGAATAAACACTGACTCTGTACGGTTACACAGTGAGTGACCCTTACCCTGCTGAATAAACACTGACTCTGTACGGTTACACAGTGAGTGACCCTTACCCTGCTGAATAAACACTGACTCTGTACGGTTACACAGTGAGTGACCCTTACCCTGCTGTATAACACTGACTCTGTACGGTTACACAGTGAGTGACCCTTACCCTGCTGTATAAACACTGACTCTGTACGGTTACACAGTGAGTGACCCTTACCCTGCTGTATAAACACTGACTCTGTACGGTTACACAGTGAGTGACCCTTACCCTGCTGTATAAACACTGACTCTGTACGGTTACACAGTGAGTGACCCTTACCCTGCTGAATAAACACTGACTCTGTACGGTTACACAGTGAGTGACCCTTACCCTGCTGAATAAACACTGACTCTGTACGGTTACACAGTGAGTGACCCTTACCCTGCTGTATAAACACTGACTCTGTACGGTTACACAGTGAGTGACCCTTACCCTGCTGTATAAACACTGACTCTGTACGGTTACACAGTGAGTGACCCTTACCCTGCTGTATAAACACTGACTCTGTACGGTTACACAGTGAGTGACCCTTACCCTGCTGAATAAACACTGACTCTGTACGGTTACACAGTGAGTGACCCTTACCCTGCTGTATAAACACTGACTCTGTACGGTTACACAGTGAGTGACCCTTACCCTGCTGTATAAACACTGACTCTGTACGGTTACACAGTGAGTGACCCTTACCCTGCTGTATAAACACTGACTCTGTACGGTTACACAGTGAGTGACCCTTACCCTGCTGAATAAACACTGACTCTGTACGGTTACACAGTGAGTGACCCTTACCTGCTGTATAAACACTGACTCTGTACGGTTACACAGTGAGTGACCCTTACCCTGCTGTATAAACACTGACTCTGTACGGTTACACAGTGAGTGACCCTTACCCTGCTGTATAAACACTGACTCTGTACGGTTACACAGTGAGTGACCCTTACCCTGCTGTATAAACACTGACTCTGTACGGTTACACAGTGAGTGACCCTTACCCTGCTGTATAAACACTGACTCTGTACGGTTACACAGTGAGTGACCCTTACCCTGCTGAATAAACACTGACTCTGTACGGTTCACAGTGAGTGACCCTTACCCTGCTGTATAAACACTGACTCTGTACGGTTACACAGTGAGTGACCCTTACCCTGCTGTATAAACACTGACTCTGTACGGTTACACAGTGAGTGACCCTTACCCTGCTGTATAAACACTCTGTACGGTTACACAGTGAGTGACCCTTACCCTGCTGTATAAACACTGACTCTGTACGGTTACACAGTGAGTGACCCTTACCCTGCTGTATAAACACTGACTCTGTACGGTTACACAGTGAGTGACCCTTACCCTGCTGTATAAACACTGACTCTGTACGGTTACACAGTGAGTGACCCTTACCCTGCTGAATAAACACTGACTCTGTACGGTTACACAGTGAGTGACCCTTACCCTGCTGTATAAACACTGACTCTGTACGGTTACACAGTGAGTGACCCTTACCCTGCTGAATAAACACTGACTCTGTACGGTTACACAGTGAGTGACCCTTACCCTGCTGTATAAACACTGACTCTGTACGGTTACACAGTGAGTGACCCTTACCCTGCTGAATAAACACTGACTGTGTACGGTTACACAGTGAGTGACCCTTACCCTGCTGTATAAACACTGACTCTGTACGGTTACACAGTGAGTGACCCTTACCCTGCTGTATAAACACTGACTCTGTACGGTTACACAGTGAGTGACCCTTACCCTGCTGTATAAACACTGACTCTGTACGGTTACACAGTGAGTGACCCTTACCCTGCTGTATAAACACTGACTCTGTACGGTTACACAGTGAGTGACCCTTACCCTGCTGTATAAACACTGACTCTGTACGGTTACACAGTGAGTGACCCTTACCCTGCTGTATAAACACTGACTCTGTACGGTTACACAGTGAGTGACCCTTACCCTGCTGTATAAACACTGACTCTGTACGGTTACACAGTGAGTGACCCTTACCCTGCTGTATAAACACTGACTCTGTACGGTTACACAGTGAGTGACCCTTACCCTGCTGTATAAACACTGACTCTGTACGGTTACACAGTGAGTGACCCTTACCCTGCTGTATAAACACTGACTCTGTACGGTTACACAGTGAGTGACCCTTACCCTGCTGTATAAACACTGACTCTGTACGGTTACACAGTGAGTGACCCTTACCCTGCTGTATAAACACTGACTCTGTACAGTTACACAGTGAGTGACCCTTACCCTGCTGTATAAACACTGACTCTGTACGGTTACACAGTGAGTGACCCTTACCCTGCTGTATAAACACTGACTCTGTACGGTTACACAGTGAGTGACCCTTACCCTGCTGTATAAACACTGACTCTGTACGGTTACACAGTGAGTGACCCTTACCCTGCTGTATAAACACTGACTCTGTACGGTTACACAGTGAGTGACCCTTACCCTGCTGTATAAACACTGACTCTGTACGGTTACACAGTGAGTGACCCTTACCCTGCTGTATAAACACTGACTCTGTACAGTTACACAGTGAGTGACCCTTACCCTGCTGAATAAACACTGACTCTGTACGGTTACACAGTGAGTGACCCTTACCCTGCTGAATAAACACTGACTCTGTACGGTTACACAGTGAGTGACCCTTACCCTGCTGTATAAACACTGACTCTGTACGGTTACACAGTGAGTGACCCTTACCCTGCTGTATAAACACTGACTCTGTACGGTTACACAGTGAGTGACCCTTACCCTGCTGTATAAACACTGACTCTGTACGGTTACACAGTGAGTGACCCTTACCCTGCTGTATAAACACTGACTCTGTACGGTTACACAGTGAGTGACCCTTACCCTGCTGAATAAACACTGACTCTGTACGGTTACACAGTGAGTGACCCTTACCCTGCTGAATAAACACTGACTCTGTACGGTTACACAGTGAGTGACCCTTACCCTGCTGTATAAACACTGACTCTGTACGGTTACACAGTGAGTGACCCTTACCCTGCTGTATAAACACTGACTCTGTACGGTTACACAGTGTGTGACCCTTACCCTGCTGTATAAACACTGACTCTGTACGGGTACACAGTGAGTGACCCTTACCCTGCTGTATAAACCTGACTCTGTACGGTTACACAGTGTGTGACCCTTACCCTGCTGTATAAACACTGACTCTGTACGGTTCCACAGTGAGTGACCCTTACCCTGCTGTATAAACACTGACTCTGTACGGTTACACAGTGAGTGACCCTTACCCTGCTGTATAAACACTGACTCTGTACGGTTACACAGTGAGTGACCCTTACCCTGCTGAATAATCACTGACTCTGTACGGTTACACACAGTGACCCTACCCTGCTGAATAAACACTGACTCTGTACGGTTACACAGTGAGTGACCCTTACCCTGCTGTATAAACACTGACTCTGTACGGTTACACAGTGAGTGACCCTTACCTGCTGTATAAACACTGACTCTGTACGGTTACACAGTGAGTGACCCTTACCCTGCTGTATAAACCTGACTCTGTACGGTTACACAGTGAGTGACCCTTACCCTGCTGAACAATCACTGACTCTGTAAGGTTACACAGTGAGTGACCCTTACCTGCTGTATAAACACTGACTCCGTACAGTTACACAGTGAGTGACCCTTACCCTGCTGTATAAACACTGACTCTGTACGGTTACACAGTGTGTGACCCTTACCCTGCAGTATAAACACTGACTCTGTACGGTTACACAGTGAGTGACCCTTACCCTGCTGTATAAACACTGACTCTGTACGGTTACACAGTGAGTGACCCTTACCCTGCTGTATAAACACTGACTCTGTACGGTTACACAGTGAGTGACCCTTTCCCTGCTGTATAAACACTGACTCTGTACGGTTACAGTGAGTGACCCTTAACCTGCTGTATAAACACTGACTCTGTACGGTTACACAGTGAGTGACCCTTACCCTGCTGAATAAACACTGACTCTGTACGGTTACACAGTGAGTGACCCTTACCCTGCTGTATAAACACTGACTCTGTACGGTTACACAGTGAGTGACCCTTACCCTGCTGTATAAACACTGACTCTGTACAGTTACACAGTGAGTGACCCTCACTCTGCTGTATAAACCCTGACTCTGTACGGTTACACAGTGAGTGACCCTTACCCTGCTGAATAAACACTGACACTGTACGGTTACACAGTGAGTGACCCTTACCCTGCTGAATAAACACTGACTCTGAACGGTTACACAGTGAGTGACCCTTACCCTGCTGTATAAACACTGACTCTGTACGGTTACACAGTGAGTGACCCTTACCCTGCTGTATAAACACTGACTCTGTACGGTTACACAGTGTGTGACCCTTACCCTGCTGTATAAACACTGACTCTGTACGGTTACACAGTGCGTGACCCTTACCCTGCTGTATAAACACTGACTCTGTACGGTTACACAGTGAGTGACCCTTACCCTGCTGTATAAACACTGACTCTGTACGGTTACACAGTGTGTGACCCTTACCCTGCTGTATAAACACTGACTCTGTACGGTTACACAGTGAGTGACCCTTACCCTGCTGTATAAACACTGACTCTGTACGGTTACACAGTGAGTGACCCTTACCCTGCTGTATAAACACTGACTCTGTACGGTTACACAGTGGGTGACCCTTACCCTGCTGAACAAACACTGACTCTGTAAGATTACACAGTGAGTGACCCTTACCCTGCTGTATAAACACTGACTCTGTACGGTTACACAGTGAGTGACCCTTACCCTGCTGTATAAACACTCACTCTGTACGGTCACACAGTGAGTGACCCTTACCCTGCTGAACAAACACTGACTCCGTATAGTTATACAGCGAGTGATCCTTACCCTGCTGTATAAACACTGACTCTGTACGGTTACACAGTGAGTGACCCTTACCCTGCTGTATAAACACTGACTCTGTACGGTTACACAGTGAGTGACCCTTACCCTGCTGAATAAACACTGACTCTGTACGGTTACACAGTGAGTGACCCTTACCCTGCTGTATAAACACTGACTCTGTACGGTTACACAGTGAGTGACCCTTACCCTGCTGTATAAACACTGACTCTGTACGTTACACAGTGAGTGACCCTTACCCTGCTGAATAAACACTGTGTACGGTTACACAGTGAGTGACCCTTACCCTGCTGAATAAACACTGACTGTGTACGGTTACACAGTGAGTGACCCTTACCCTGCTGAATAAACACTGACTCTGTACGGTTACACAGGGAGTGACCCTTACCCTGCTGTATAAACACTGACTCTGTACGGTTACACAGTGAGTGACCCTTACCCTGCTGTATAAACACTGACTCTGTCCAGTTACACAGTGAGTGACCCTTACCCTGCTGAATAAACACTGACTCTGTACGGTTCCACAGTGAGTGACCCTTACCCAGCTGAATAAACACTGACTCTGTCCCATTACACAGTGAGTGACCCTTACCCTGCTGTATAAACACTGACTTTGTACAGTTACACAGTGAGTGACCCTTACCCTGCTGAATAAACACTGACTCTGTACGGTTACACAGTGAGTGACGATTACCCTGCTGTATAAACACTGACACTGTACGGTTACACAGTGAGTGACCCTTACCCTGCTGTATAAACACTGACTCTGTACGGTTACACAGTGAGTGACCCTTACCCTGCTGTATAAACACTGTGTACGGTTACACAGTGAGTGACCCTTACCCTGCTGAATAAACACTGACTGTGTACGGTTACACAGTGAGTGACCCTTACCCTGCTGAATAAACACTGACTCTGTACGGTTACACAGGGAGTGACCCTTACCCTGCTGTATAAACACTGACTCTGTACGGTTACACAGTGAGTGACCCTTACCCTGCTGTATAAACACTGACTCCGTACAGTTACACAGCGAGTGATCCTTACCCTGTTGTATAAACACTGACTCTGTACGGTTACACAGTGAGTGACCCTTACCCTGCTGTATAAACACTGACTGTGTACGGTTACACAGTGAGTGACCCTTACCCTGCTGAATAAACACTGACTCTGTACGTTACACAGTGAGTGACCCTTACCCTGCTGTATAAACACTGACTCTGTACGGTTACACAGTGCGTGACCCTTACCCTGCTGTATAAACACTGACTCTGTACGGTTACACAGTGAGTGACCCTTACCCTGCTGTATAAACACTGACTCTGTACGGTTACACAGTGTGTGACCCTTACCCTGCTGTATAAACACTGACTCTGTACGGTTACACAGTGAGTGACCCTTACCCTGCTGTATAAACACTGACTCTGTACGGTCACACAGTGAGTGACCCTTACCCTGCTGAACAAACACTGACTCCGTATAGTTATACAGCGAGTGATCCTTACCCTGCTGTATGAACACTGACTCTGTACGGTTACACAGTGAGTGACCCTTACCCTGCTGTATAAACACTGACTCTGTACGGTTACACAGTGCGTGACCCTTACCCTGCTGTATAAACACTGACTCTGTACGGTTACACAGTGAGTGACCCTTACCCTGCTGTATAAACACTGACTCTGTACGGTTACACAGTGTGTGACCCTTACCCTGCTGTATAAACACTGACTCTGTACGGTTACACAGTGCGTGACCCTTACCCTGCTGTATAAACACTGACTCTGTACGGTTACACAGTGAGTGACCCTTACCCTGCTGTATAAACACTGACTCTGTACGGTTACACAGTGTGTGACCCTTACCCTGCTGTATAAACACTGACTCTGTACGGTTACACAGTGAGTGACCCTTACCCTGCTGTATAAACACTGACTCTGTACGGTTACACAGTGAGTGACCCTTACCCTGCTGTATAAACACTGACTCTGTACGGTTACACAGTGGGTGACCCTTACCCTGCTGAACAAACACTGACTCTGTAAGATTACACAGTGAGTGACCCTTACCCTGCTGAACAAACACTGACTCCGTATAGTTATACAGCGAGTGATCCTTACCCTGCTGTATGAACACTGACTCTGTACGGTTACACAGTGAGTGACCCTTACCCTGCTGTATAAACACTGACTCCGTACAGTTACACAGCGAGTGATCCTTACCCTGTTGTATAAACACTGACTCTGTACGGTTACACAGTGAGTGACCCTTACCCTGCTGTATAAACACTGACTCTGTACGGTTACACAGTGAGTGACCCTTACCCTGCTGAATAAACACTGACTCTGTACGGTTACACAGTGAGTGACCCTTACCCTGCTGTATAAACACTGACTCTGTACGGTTACACAGTGAGTGACCCTTACCCTGCTGAATAAACACTGACTCTGTACGGTTACACAGTGAGTGACCCTTACCCTGCTGTATAAACACTGACTCTGTACGGTTACACAGTGAGTGACCCTTACCCTGCTGTATAAACACTGACTCTGTACGGTTACACAGTGAGTGACCCTTACCCTGCTGAATAAACACTGACTCTGTACGGTTACACAGTGAGTGACGATTACCCTGCTGTATAAACACTGACACTGTACGGTTACACAGTGAGTGACCCTTACCCTGCTGTATAAACACTGACTCTGTACGGTTACACAGTGAGTGACCCTTACCCTGCTGAATAAACACTGTGTACGGTTACACAGTGAGTGACCCTTACCCTGCTGAATAAACATGACTCTGTACGGTTACACAGTGAGTGACCCTTACCCTGCTGAATAAACACTGTGTACGGTTACACAGTGAGTGACCCTTACCCTGCTGTATAAACACTGACTGTGTACGGTTACACAGTGAGTGACCCTTACCCTGCTGAATAAACACTGACTCTGTACGGTTACACAGGGAGTGACCCTTACCCTGCTGTATAAACACTGACTCTGTACGGTTACACAGTGAGTGACCCTTACCCTGCTGTATAAACACTCACTCTGTACGGTCACACAGTGAGTGACCCTTACCCTGCTGAACAAACACTGACTCCATATAGTTATACGGCGAGTGATCCTTACCCTGCTGTATGAACACTGACTCTGTACGGTTACACAGTGAGTGACCCTTACCCTGCTGTATAAACACTGACTCCGTACAGTTACACAGCGAGTGATCCTTACCCTGTTGTATAAACACTGACTCTGTACGGTTACACAGTGAGTGACCCTTACCCTGCTGTATAAACACTGACTCTGTACGGTTACACAGTGAGTGACCCTTACCCTGCTGAATAAACACTGACTCTGTACGGTTACACAGTGAGTGACCCTTACCCTGCTGTATAAACCCTGACTCTGTACGGTTACACAGTGAGTGACCCTTACCCTGCTGTATAAACACTGACTCTGTACGGTTACACAGTGAGTGACCCTTACCCTGCTGTATAAACACCGACTCTGTACGGTTACACAGTGAGTGACCCTTACCCTGCTGAATAAACACTGACTCTGTACGGTTACACAGTGAGTGACGATTACCCTGCTGTATAAACACTGACACTGTACGGTTACACAGTGAGTGACCCTTACCCTGCTGTATAAACACTGACTCTGTCCAGTTACACAGTGAGTGACCCTTACCCTGCTGAATAAACACTGACTCTGTACGGTTCCACAGTGAGTGACCCTTACCCTGCTGAATAAACACTGACTCTGTCCCATTACACAGTGAGTGACCCTTACCCTGCTGTATAAACACTGACTTTGTACAGTTACACAGTGAGTGACCCTTACCCTGCTGTATAAACACTGACTCTGTACGGTTACAGAGTGAGTGACCCTTACCCTGCTGTATAAACCTGACTCTGTACGGTTACACAGTGAGTGACCCTAACCCTGCTGTATAAACACTGACTCTGTACGGTTACACAGTGAGTGACCCTTACCCTGCTGAATAAACTCCGACTCTGTACGGTTACAGAGTGAGTGACCCTTACCCTGCTGTATAAACACTGACTCTGTACGGTTACACAGTGAGTGACCCTTACACTGCTGAATAAACACTGACTGTGTACAGTTCCACAGTGAGTGACCCTTACCCTGCTGAACAAACACTGACTCTGTAAGGTTACACAGTGAGTGACCCTTAACCTGCTGTATAAACACTGACTCCGTACAGTTATACAGCGAGTGATCCTTACCCTGCTGTATGAACACTGACTCTGTACGGTTACACAGTGAGTGACCCTTACCCTGCTGAACAATCACTGACTCTGTAAGGTTACACAGTGAGTGACCCTTACCCTGCTGTATAAACACTGACTCCGTACAGTTACACAGTGAGTGACCCTTACCCTGCTGTATAAACACTGACTCTGTACGGTTACACAGTGTGTGACCCTTACCCTGCTGTATAAACTGACTCTGTACGGTTACACAGTGAGTGACCCTTACCCTGCTGTATAAACACTGACTCTGTACGGTTACACAGTGAGTGACCCTTACCCTGCTGTATAAACACTGACTCTGTACGGTTACACAGTGAGTGACCCTTACCCTGCTGTATAAACACTGACTCTGTACGGTTACACAGTGAGTGACCCTTACCCTGCTGAATAAACACTGACTCTGTACGGTTACACAGTGAGTGACCCTAACTCTGCTGTATAAACACTGTGTACGGTTACACAGTGAGTGACCCTTAACCTGCTGTATAAACACTGACTCTGTACGGTTACAGTGAGTGACCCTTATCCTGCTGTATAAACACTGACTCTGTACGGTTACACAGTGAGTGACCCTTACCCTGCTGAATAAACACTGACACTGTACGGTTACACAGTGAGTGACCCTTACCCTGCTGTATAAACACTGACTCTGTACGGTTACACAGTGAGTGACCCTTACCCTGCTGTATAAACACTGACTCTGTACGGTTACACAGTGAGTGACCCTCACTCTGCTGTATAAACACTGACTCTGTACGGTTACACAGTGTGTGACCCTTACCCTGCTGTATAAACACTGACTCTGTACGGTTACACAGTGAGTGACCCTTACCCTGCTGTATAAACACTGACTCTGTACGGTTACACAGTGAGTGACCCTTACCCTGCTGTATAAACACTGACTCTGTACGGTTACACAGTGAGTGACCCTTACCCTGCTGTATAAACACTGACTCTGTACGGTTACACAGTGAGTGACCCTTACCCTGCTGTATAAACACTGACTCTGTACGGTTACACAGTGAGTGACCCTTACCCTGCTGAATAAACACTGACTCTGTACGGTTACACAGTGAGTGACCCTTACCCTGCTGTATAAACACTGACTCTGTACGGTTACACAGTGAGTGACCCTTACCCTGCTGTATAAACACTGACTCTGTACGGTTACACAGTGAGTGACCCTTACCCTGCTGAATAAACACTGACTCTGTACGGTTACACAGTGAGTGACGATTACCCTGCTGTATAAACACTGACACTGTACGGTTACACAGTGAGTGACCCTTACCCTGCTGTATAAACACTGACTCTGTACGGTTACACAGTGAGTGACCCTTACCCTGCTGAATAAACACTGTGTACGGTTACACAGTGAGTGACCCTTACCCTGCTGTATAAACACTGACTGTGTACGGTTACACAGTGAGTGACCCTTACCCTGCTGAATAAACACTGACTCTGTACGGTTACACAGGGAGTGACCCTTACCCTGCTGTATAAACACTGACTCTGTACGGTTACACAGTGCGTGACCCTTACCCTGCTGTATAAACACTGACTCTGTACGGTTACACAGTGAGTGACCCTTACCCTGCTGTATAAACACTGACTCTGTACGGTTACACAGTGTGTGACCCTTACCCTGCTGTATAAACACTGACTCTGTACGGTTACACAGTGAGTGACCCTTACCCTGCTGTATAAACACTGACTCTGTACGGTCACACAGTGAGTGACCCTTACCCTGCTGAACAAACACTGACTCCGTATAGTTATACAGCGAGTGATCCTTACCCTGCTGTATGAACACTGACTCTGTACGGTTACACAGTGAGTGACCCTTACCCTGCTGTATAAACACTGACTCCGTACAGTTACACAGCGAGTGATCCTTACCCTGTTGTATAAACACTGACTCTGTACGGTTACACAGTGAGTGACCCTTACCCTGCTGTATAAACACTGACTCTGTACGGTTACACAGTGAGTGACCCTTACCCTGCTGAATAAACACTGACTCTGTACGGTTACACAGTGAGTGACCCTTACCCTGCTGTATAAACACTGACTCTGTACGGTTACACAGTGAGTGACCCTTACCCTGCTGAATAAACACTGACTCTGTACGGTTACACAGTGAGTGACCCTTACCCTGCTGTATAAACCTGACTCTGTACGGTTACACAGTGAGTGACCCTTACCCTGCTGTATAAACACTGACTCTGTACGGTTACACAGTGAGTGACCCTTACCCTGCTGAATAAACACTGACTCTGTACGGTTACACAGTGAGTGACCCTTACCCTGCTGAATAAACACTGTGTACGGTTACACAGTGAGTGACCCTTACCCTGCTGAATAAACACTGACTGTGTACGGTTACACAGTGAGTGACCCTTACCCTGCTGAATAAACACTGACTCTGTACGGTTACACAGGGAGTGACCCTTACCCTGCTGTATAAACACTGACTCTGTACGGTTACACAGTGAGTGACCCTTACCCTGCTGTATAAACACTGACTCTGTACGGTTACACAGTGAGTGACCCTTACCCTGCTGTATAAACACTGACTCTGTACGGTTACACAGTGAGTGACCCTTACCCTGCTGTATAAACACTGACTCTGTCCAGTTACACAGTGAGTGACCCTTACCCTGCTGAATAAACACTGACTCTGTACGGTTCCACAGTGAGTGACCCTTACCCAGCTGAATAAACACTGACTCTGTCCCATTACACAGTGAGTGACCCTTACCCTGCTGTATAAACACTGACTTTGTACAGTTACACAGTGAGTGACCCTTACCCTGCTGTATAAACCTGACTCTGTACGGTTACAGAGTGAGTGACCCTTACCCTGCTGTATAAACACTGACTCTGTACGGTTACACAGTGAGTGACCCTAACCCTGCTGTATAAACACTGACTCTGTACGGTTACACAGTGAGTGACCCTTACCCTGCTGAATAAACACTGACTGTGTACAGTTCCACAGTGAGTGACCCTTACCCTGCTGAACAAACACTGACTCTGTAAGGTTACACAGTGAGTGACCCTTACCTGCTGTATAAACACTGACTCCGTACAGTTATACAGCGAGTGATCCTTACCCTGCTGTATGAACACTGACTCTGTACGGTTACACAGTGAGTGACCCTTACCCTGCTGTATAAATGCTGACTCTGTACGGTTACACAGTGAGTGACCCTTACCCTGCTGTATAAACACTGACTCTGTACGGTTACACAGTGAGTGACCCTTACCCTGCTGTATAAACACCGACTCTGTACGGTTACACAGTGAGTGACCCTTACCCTGCTGAATAAACACTGACTCTGTACGGTTACACAGTGAGTGACGATTACAATGCTGTATAAACACTGACACTGTACGGTTACACAGTGAGTGACCCTTACCCTGCTGTATAAACACTGACTCTGTACGGTTACACAGTGAGTGACCCTTACCCTGCTGAATAAACACTGTGTACGGTTACACAGTGAGTGACCCTTACCCTGCTGAATAAACACTGACTGTGTACGGTTACACAGTGAGTGACCCTTACAATGCTGAATAAACACTGACTCTGTACGGTTACACAGTGAGTGACCCTTACCCTGCTGTATAAACACTGACTCTGTACGGTTACACAGTGAGTGACCCTTACCCTGCTGAATAAACACTGACTCTGTAAGGTTACACAGTGAGTGACCCTTACCCTGCTGTATAAACACTGACTCTGTACGGTTACACAGTGAGTGACCCTTACCCTGCTGTATAAACACTGACTCTGTCCAGTTACACAGTGAGTGACCCTTACCCTGCTGAATAAACACTGACTCTGTACGGTTCCACAGTGAGTGACCCTTACCCAGCTGAATAAACACTGACTCTGTCCCATTACACAGTGAGTGACCCTTACCCTGCTGTATAAACACTGACTTTGTACAGTTACACAGTGAGTGACCCTTACCCTGCTGTATAAACACTGACTCTGTACGGTTACAGAGTGAGTGACCCTTACCCTGCTGTATAAACCCTGACTCTGTACGGTTACACAGTGAGTGACCCTAACCCTGCTGTATAAACACTGACTCTGTACGGTTACACAGTGAGTGACCCTTACCCTGCTGAATAAACTCCGACTCTGTACGGTTACAGAGTGAGTGACCCTTACCCTGCTGTATAAACCTGACTCTGTACGGTTACACAGTGAGTGACCCTTACCCTGCTGAATAAACACTGACTGTGTACAGTTCCACAGTGAGTGACCCTTACCCTGCTGAACAAACACTGACTCTGTAAGGTTACACAGTGAGTGACCCTTAACCTGCTGTATAAACACTGACTCCGTACAGTTATACAGCGAGTGATCCTTACCCTGCTGTATAAACACTGACTCTGTACGGTTACACAGTGAGTGACCCTTACCCTGCTGTATAAACACTGACTCTGTACGGTTACACAGTGAGTGACCCTTACCCTGCTGTATAAACACTGACTCTGTACGGTTACACAGTGAGTGACCCTTACCCTGCTGAATAAACACTGACTCTGTACGGTTACACAGTGAGTGACGATTACCCTGCTGTATAAACACTGACACTGTACGGTTACACAGTGAGTGACCCTTACCCTGCTGTATAAACACTGACTCTGTACAGTTACACACTGAGTGACCCTTACCCTGCTGAATAAACACTGTGTACGGTTACACAGTGAGTGACCCTTACCCTGCTGAATAAACACTGACTGTGTACGGTTACACAGTGAGTGACCCTTACCCTGCTGAATAAACACTGACTCTGTACGGTTACACAGGGAGTGACCCTTACCCTGCTGTATAAACACTCACTCTGTACGGTTACACAGTGAGTGACCCTTACCCTGCTGTATAAACACTGACTCTGTACGGTTACACAGTGAGTGACCCTTACCCTGCTGTATAAACACTGACTCTGTACGGTTACACAGTGAGTGACCCTTACCCTGCTGTATAAACACTGACTCTGTCCAGTTACACAGTGAGTGACCCTTACCCTGCTGAATAAACACTGACTCTGTACGGTTCCACAGTGAGTGACCCTTACCCAGCTGAATAAACACTGACTCTGTCCCATTACACAGTGAGTGACCCTTACCCTGCTGTATAAACACTGACTTTGTACAGTTACACAGTGAGTGACCCTTACCCTGCTGTATAAACACTGACTCTGTCCAGTTACACAGTGAGTGACCCTTACCCTGCTGATAAACACTGACTCTGTACGGTTCCACAGTGAGTGACCCTTACCCAGCTGAATAAACACTGACTCTGTACGGTTACACAGTGAGTGACCCTTACCCTGCTGTATAAACACTGACTCTGTACGGTTACACAGTGAGTGACCCTTACCCTGCTGTATAAACACTGACTCTGTACGGTTACAGAGTGAGTGACCCTTACCCTGCTGTATAAACACTGACTCTGTACGGTTACACAGTGAGTGACCCTTACCCTGCTGTATAAACACTGACTCTGTACGGTTACACAGTGAGTGACCCTTACCCTGCTGAATAAACTCCGACTCTGTACGGTTACAGAGTGAGTGACCCTTACCCTGCTGTATAAACACTGACTCTGTACGGTTACACAGTGAGTGACCCTTACACTGCTGTATAAACACTGACTGTGTACAGTTCCACAGTGAGTGACCCTTACCCTGCTGAACAAACACTGACTCTGTAAGGTTACACAGTGAGTGACCCTTAACCTGCTGTATAAACACTGACTCCGTACAGTTATACAGCGAGTGATCCTTACCCTGCTGTATGAACACTGACTCTGTACGGTTACACAGTGAGTGACCCTTACCCTGCTGAACAAACACTGACTCTGTAAGGTTACACAGTGAGTGACCCTTACCCTGCTGTATAAACACTGACTCCGTACAGTTACACAGTGAGTGACCCTTACCCTGCTGTATAAACACTGACTCTGTACGGTTACACAGTGAGTGACCCTTACCCTGCTGTATAAACACTGACTCTGTACGGTTACACAGTGAGTGACCCTTACCCTGCTGTATAAACACTGACTCTGTACGGTTACACAGTGAGTGACCCTTACCCTGCTGTATAAACACTGACTCTGTACGGTTACACAGTGAGTGACCCTTACCCTGCTGAATAAACACTGACTCTGTACGGTTACACAGTGAGTGACCCTAACCCTGCTGTATAAACACTGACTGTACGGTTACACAGTGAGTGACCCTTACCCTGCTGTATAAACACTGACTCTGTACGGTTACAGTGAGTGACCCTTACCCTGCTGTATAAACACTGACTCTGTACGGTTACACAGTGAGTGACCCTTACCCTGCTGAATAAACACTGACTCTGTACGGTTACACAGTGAGTGACCCTTACCCTGCTGTATAAACACTGACTCTGTACGGTTACACAGTGAGTGACCCTTACCCTGCTGATAAACACTGACTCTGTACGGTTACACAGTGAGTGACCCTTACCCTGCTGTATAAACCTGACTCTGTACGGTTACACAGTGAGTGACCCTTACCCTGCTGTATAAACACTGACTCTGTACGGTTACACAGTGAGTGACCCTTACCCTGCTGTATAAACACTGACTCTGTACGGTTACACAGTGAGTGACCCTTACCCTGCTGTATAAACACTGACTCTGTACGGTTACACAGTGAGTGACCCTTACCCTGCTGTATAAACACTGACTCTGTACGGTTACACAGTGAGTGACCCTTACCCTGCTGTATAAACACTGACTCTGTACGGTTACACAGTGAGTGACCCTTACCCTGCTGAATAAACACTGACTCTGTACGGTTACACAGTGAGTGACCCTTACCCTGCTGTATAAACACTGACTCTGTACGGTTACACAGTGAGTGACCCTTACCCTGCTGTATAAACACTGACTCTGTACGGTTACACAGTGAGTGACCCTTACCCTGCTGAATAAACACTGACTCTGTACGGTTACACAGTGAGTGACGATTACCCTGCTGTATAAACACTGACACTGTACGGTTACACAGTGAGTGACCCTTACCCTGCTGTATAAACACTGACTCTGTACAGTTACACAGTGAGTGACCCTTACCCTGCTGAATAAACACTGTGTACGGTTACACAGTGAGTGACCCTTACCCTGCTGAATAAACACTGACTGTGTACGGTTACACAGTGAGTGACCCTTACCCTGCTGAATAAACACTGACTCTGTACGGTTACACAGGGAGTGACCCTTACCCTGCTGTATAAACACTGACTCTGTACGGTTACACAGTGCGTGACCCTTACCCTGCTGTATAAACACTGACTCTGTACGGTTACACAGTGAGTGACCCTTACCCTGCTGTATAAACACTGACTCTGTACGGTTACACAGTGTGTGACCCTTACCCTGCTGTATAAACACTGACTCTGTACGGTTACACAGTGAGTGACCCTTACCCTGCTGTATAAACACTGACTCTGTACGGTCACACAGTGAGTGACCCTTACCCTGCTGAACAAACACTGACTCCGTATAGTTATACAGCGAGTGATCCTTACCCTGCTGTATGAACACTGACTCTGTACGGTTACACAGTGAGTGACCCTTACCCTGCTGTATAAACACTGACTCCGTACAGTTACACAGCGAGTGATCCTTACCCTGTTGTATAAACACTGACTCTGTACGGTTACACAGTGAGTGACCCTTACCCTGCTGTATAAACACTGACTCTGTACGGTTACACAGTGAGTGACCCTTACCCTGCTGTATAAACACTGACTCTGTACAGTTACACAGTGAGTGACCCTTACCCTGCTGTATAAACACTGACTCTGTACGGTTACACAGTGAGTGACCCTTACCCTGCTGAATAAACACTGACTCTGTACGGTTACACAGTGAGTGACCCTTACCCTGCTGTATAAACCCTGACTCTGTACGGTTACACAGTGAGTGACCCTTACCCTGCTGTATAAACACCGACTCTGTACGGTTACACAGTGAGTGACCCTTACCCTGCTGAATAAACACTGACTCTGTACGGTTACACAGTGAGTGACCCTTACCCTGCTGAATAAACACTGACTGTACGGTTACACAGTGAGTGACCCTTACCCTGCTGAATAAACACTGACTGTGTACGGTTACACAGTGAGTGACCCTTACCCTGCTGAATAAACACTGACTCTGTACGGTTACACAGGGAGTGACCCTTACCCTGCTGTATAAACACTGACTCTGTACGGTTACACAGTGAGTGACCCTTACCCTGCTGTATAAACACTGACTCTGTACGGTTACACAGTGAGTGACCCTTACCCTGCTGTATAAACACTGACTCTGTACGGTTACACAGTGAGTGACCCTTACCCTGCTGTATAAACACTGACTCTGTACGGTTACACAGTGAGTGACCCTTACCCTGCTGTATAAACACTGACTCTGTACGGTTCCACAGTGAGTGACCCTTACCCAGCTGAATAAACACTGACTCTGTCCCATTACACAGTGAGTGACCCTTACCCTGCTGTATAAACACTGACTCTGTACGGTTACACAGTGAGTGACCCTTACCCTGCTGTATAAACACTGACTCTGTACGGTTACAGAGTGAGTGACCCTTACCCTGCTGTATAAACACTGACTCTGTACGGTTACACAGTGAGTGACCCTAACCCTGCTGTATAAACACTGACTCTGTACGGTTACACAGTGAGTGACCCTTACCCTGCTGAATAAACACTGACTGTGTACAGTTCCACAGTGAGTGACCCTTACCCTGCTGAACAAACACTGACTCTGTAAGGTTACACAGTGAGTGACCCTTAACCTGCTGTATAAACACTGACTCCGTACAGTTATACAGCGAGTGATCCTTACCCTGCTGTATGAACACTGACTCTGTACGGTTACACAGTGAGTGACCCTTACCCTGCTGTATAAACACTGACTCTGTACGGTTACACAGTGAGTGACCCTTACCCTGCTGTATAAACACTGACTCTGTACGGTTACACAGTGAGTGACCCTTACCCTGCTGTATAAACACTGACTCTGTACGGTTACACAGTGAGTGACCCTTACCCTGCTGTATAAACACTGACTCTGTACGGTTACACAGTGAGTGACCCTTACCCTGCTGTATAAACACTGACTCTGTACGGTTACACAGTGAGTGACCCTTACCCTGCTGTATAAACACTGACTCTGTACGGTTACACAGTGAGTGACCCTTACCCTGCTGAATAAACACTGACTCTGTACGGTTACACAGTGAGTGACCCTTACCCTGCTGTATAAACACTGACTCTGTACGGTTACACAGTGAGTGACCCTTACCCTGCTGAATAAACACTGACTCTGTACGGTTACACAGTGAGTGACCCTTACCCTGCTGTATAAACACTGACTCTGTACGGTTACACAGTGAGTGACCCTTACCCTGCTGAATAAACACTGACTCTGTACGGTTACACAGTGAGTGACCCTTACCCTGCTGAATAAACACTGACTCTGTACGGTTACACAGTGAGTGACCCTTACCCTGCTGTATAAACACTGACTCTGTACGGTTACACAGTGAGTGACCCTTACCCTGCTGAATAAACACTGACTCTGTACGGTTACACAGTGAGTGACCCTTACCCTGCTGAATAAACACTGACTCTGTACGGTTACACAGTGAGTGACCCTTACCCTGCTGTATAAACACTGACTCTGTACGGTTACACAGTGAGTGACCCTTACCCTGCTGTATAAACACTGACTCTGTACGCTTACACAGTGAGTGACCCTTACCCTGCTGTATAAACACTGACTCTGTACGGTTACACAGTGAGTGACCCTTACCCTGCTGTATAAACACTGACTCTGTACGGTTACACAGTGAGTGACCCTTACCCTGCTGAACAAACACTGACTCCGTATAGTTATACAGCGAGTGATCCTTACCCTGCTGTATGAACACTGACTCTGTACGGTTACACAGTGAGTGACCCTTACCCTGCTGTATAAACACTGACTCTGTACGGTTACACAGTGAGTGACCCTTACCCTGCTGAATAAACACTGACTCTGTACGGTTACACAGTGAGTGACCCTTACCCTGCTGTATAAACACTGACTCTGTACGGTTACACAGTGAGTGACCCTTACCCTGCTGTATAAACACTGACTCTGTACGGTTACACAGTGAGTGACCCTTACCCTGCTGTATAAACACTGACTCTGTACGGTTACACAGTGAGTGACCCTTACCCTGCTGTATAAACACTGACTCTGTACGGTTACACAGTGAGTGACCCTTACCCTGCTGAATAAACACTGACTCTGTACGGTTACACAGTGAGTGACCCTTACCCTGCTGTATAAACACTGACTCTGTACGGTTACACAGTGAGTGACCCTTACCCTGCTGTATAAACACTGACTCTGTACAGTTACACAGTGAGTGACCCTTACCCTGCTGAATAAACACTGTGTACGGTTACACAGTGAGTGACCCTTACCCTGCTGAATAAACACTGACTGTGTACGGTTACACAGTGAGTGACCCTTACCCTGCTGAATAAACACTGACTCTGTACGGTTACACAGGGAGTGACCCTTACCCTGCTGTATAAACACTGACTCTGTACGGTTACACAGTGAGTGACCCTTACCCTGCTGTATAAACACTGACTCTGTACGGTTACACAGTGAGTGACCCTTACCCTGCTGTATAAACACTGACTCTGTACGGTTACACAGTGAGTGACCCTTACCCTGCTGTATAAACACTGACTCTGTCCAGTTACACAGTGAGTGACCCTTACCCTGCTGAATAAACACTGACTCTGTACGGTTCCACAGTGAGTGACCCTTACCCAGCTGAATAAACACTGACTCTGTCCCATTACACAGTGAGTGACCCTTACCCTGCTGTATAAACACTGACTCTGTACGGTTACACAGTGAGTGACCCTTACCCTGCTGTATAAACACTGACTCTGTACGGTTACACAGTGAGTGACCCTTACCCTGCTGTATAAACACTGACTCTGTACGGTTACACAGTGAGTGACCCTAACCCTGCTGTATAAACACTGACTTTGTACAGTTACACAGTGAGTGACCCTTACCCTGCTGAATAAACACTGACTGTGTACGGTTACACAGTGAGTGACCCTTACCCTGCTGTATAAACCTGACTCTGTACGGTTACACAGTGAGTGACCCTTAACCTGCTGTATAAACACTGACTCTGTACGGTTACACAGTGAGTGACCCTTACCCTGCTGTATAACACTGACTCTGTACGGTTACACAGTGAGTGACCCTTACCCTGCTGTATAAACACTGACTCTGTACGGTTACACAGTGAGTGACCCTTACCCTGCTGTATAAACACTGACTCTGTACGGTTACACAGTGAGTGACCCTTACCCTGCTGTATAAACACTGACTCTGTACGGTTACACAGTGAGTGACGATTACCCTGCTGTATAAACACTGACTCTGTACGGTTACACAGTGAGTGACCCTTACCCTGCTGTATAAACACTGACTCTGTACGGTTACACAGTGAGTGACCCTTACCCTGCTGTATAAAACTGACTCTGTACGGTTACACAGTGAGTGACCCTTACCCTGCTGAATAAACACTGACTGTGTACGGTTACACAGTGAGTGACCCTTACAATGCTGAATAAACACTGACTCTGTACGGTTACACAGGGAGTGACCCTTACCCTGCTGTATAAACACTGACTCTGTACGGTTACACAGTGAGTGACCCTTACCCTGCTGAATAAACACTGACTCTGTAAGGTTACACAGTGAGTGACCCTTACCCTGCTGAATAAACACTGACTCTGTACGGTTACACAGTGAGTGACCCTTACCCTGCTGTATAAACACTGACTCTGTCCAGTTACACAGTGAGTGACCCTTACCCTGCTGTATAAACACTGACTCTGTACGGTTCCACAGTGAGTGACCCTTACCCAGCTGAATAAACACTGACTCTGTACGGTTACACAGTGAGTGACCCTTACCCTGCTGTATAAACACTGACTTTGTACAGTTACACAGTGAGTGACCCTTACCCTGCTGTATAAACACTGACTCTGTACGGTTACAGAGTGAGTGACCCTTACCCTGCTGAATAAACACTGACTCTGTACGGTTACACAGTGAGTGACCCTAACCCTGCTGTATAAACACTGACTCTGTACGGTTACACAGTGAGTGACCCTTACCCTGCTGAATAAACTCCGACTCTGTACGGTTACAGAGTGAGTGACCCTTACCCTGCTGTATAAACCTGACTCTGTACGGTTACACAGTGAGTGACCCTTACACTGCTGAATAAACACTGACTGTGTACAGTTCCACAGTGAGTGACCCTTACCCTGCTGAATAAACACTGACTCTGTAAGGTTACACAGTGAGTGACCCTTAACCTGCTGTATAAACACTGACTCCGTACAGTTATACAGCGAGTGATCCTTACCCTGCTGTATGAACACTGACTCTGTACGGTTACACAGTGAGTGACCCTTACCCTGCTGTATAAATGCTGACTCTGTACGGTTACACAGTGAGTGACCCTTACCCTGCTGTATAAACACTGACTCTGTACGGTTACACAGTGAGTGACCCTTACCCTGCTGTATAAACACTGACTCTGTACGGTTACACAGTGAGTGACGATTACCCTGCTGTATAAACACTGACTCTGTACGGTTACACAGTGAGTGACCCTTACCCTGCTGTATAAACACTGACTCTGTACGGTTACACAGTGAGTGACCCTTACCCTGCTGTATAAACACTGACTCTGTACGGTTACACAGTGAGTGACCCTTACCCTGCTGAATAAACACTGACTGTGTACGGTTACACAGTGAGTGACCCTTACCCTGCTGAATAAACACTGACTCTGTACGGTTACACAGGGAGTGACCCTTACCCTGCTGTATAAACACTCACTCTGTACGGTTACACAGTGAGTGACCCTTACCCTGCTGTATAAACACTGACTCTGTACGGTTACACAGTGAGTGACCCTTACCCTGCTGTATAAACACTGACTCTGTACGGTTACACAGTGAGTGACCCTTACCCTGCTGTATAAACACTGACTCTGTCCAGTTACACAGTGAGTGACCCTTACCCTGCTGTATAAACACTGACTCTGTACGGTTCCACAGTGAGTGACCCTTACCCAGCTGAATAAACACTGACTCTGTCCAGTTACACAGTGAGTGACCCTTACCCTGCTGTATAAACACTGACTTTGTACAGTTACACAGTGAGTGACCCTTACCCTGCTGTATAAACACTGACTCTGTCCAGTTACACAGTGAGTGACCCTTACCCTGCTGAATAAACACTGACTCTGTACGGTTCCACAGTGAGTGACCCTTACCCAGCTGAATAAACACTGACTCTGTCCCATTACACAGTGAGTGACCCTTACCCTGCTGTATAAACACTGACTTTGTACAGTTACACAGTGAGTGACCCTTACCCTGCTGTATAAACACTGACTCTGTACGGTTACAGAGTGAGTGACCCTTACCCTGCTGTATAAACACTGACTCTGTACGGTTACACAGTGAGTGACCCTAACCCTGCTGTATAAACACTGACTCTGTACGGTTACACAGTGAGTGACCCTTACCCTGCTGAATAAACTCCGACTCTGTACGGTTACAGAGTGAGTGACCCTTACCCTGCTGTATAAACCTGACTCTGTACGGTTACACAGTGAGTGACCCTTACCCTGCTGTATAAACACTGACTGTGTACAGTTCCACAGTGAGTGACCCTTACCCTGCTGAACAAACACTGACTCTGTAAGGTTACACAGTGAGTGACCCTTACCCTGCTGATAAACACTGACTCTGTACGGTTACACAGTGAGTGACCCTTACCCTGCTGTATAAACACTGACTCTGTACGGTTACACAGTGAGTGACCCTTACCCTGCTGAACAATCACTGACTCTGTAAGGTTACACAGTGAGTGACCCTTACCCTGCTGTATAAACACTGACTCTGTAAGGTTACACAGTGAGTGACCCATACCCTGCTGTATAAACCCTGACTCTGTACAGTTACACAGTGAGTGACCCTTACCCTGCTGTATAAACACTGACTCTGTACGGTTACACAGTGAGTGACCCTTACCCTGCTGTATAAACACTGACTCTGTACGGTTACACAGTGAGTGACCCTTACCCTGCTGTATAAACACTGACTCTGTACGGTTACACAGTGAGTGACCCTTACCCTGCTGTATAAACACTGACTCTGTACGGTTACACAGTGAGTGACCCTTACCCTGCTGTATAAACACTGACTCTGTACGGTTACACAGTGAGTGACCCTAACCCTGCTGTATAAACACTGACTCTGTACGGTTACACAGTGAGTGACCCTTAACCTGCTGTATAAACACTGACTCTGTACGGTTACACAGTGAGTGACCCTTACCCTGCTGTATAAACACTGACTCTGTACGGTTACACAGTGAGTGACCCTTACCCTGCTGAATAAACACTGACTCTGTACAGTTACACAGTGAGTGACCCTTACCCTGCTGTATAAACACTGACTCTGTACGGTTACACAGTGAGTGACCCTTACCCTGCTGTATAAACACTGACTCTGTACGGTTACACAGTGAGTGACCCTCACTCTGCTGTATAAACCCTGACTCTGTACGGTTACACAGTGTGTGACCCTTACCCTGCTGTATAAACACTGACTCTGTACGGTTACACAGTGAGTGACCCTTACCCTGCTGTATAAACACTGACTCTGTACGGTTACACAGTGAGTGACCCTTACCCTGCTGTATAAACACTGACTCTGTACGGTTACACAGTGAGTGACCCTTACCCTGCTGTATAAACACTGACTCTGTACGGTTACACAGTGAGTGACCCTTACCCTGCTGTATAAACACTGACTCTGTACGGTTACACAGTGAGTGACCCTTACCCTGCTGTATAAACACTGACTCTGTACAGTTACACAGTGAGTGACCCTTACCCTGCTGTATAAACACTGACTCTGTACGGTTACACAGTGAGTGACCCTTACCCTGCTGTATAAACACTGACTCTGTACGGTTACACAGTGAGTGACCCTTACCCTGCTGTATAAACACTGACTCTGTACGGTTACACAGTGAGTGACGATTACCCTGCTGTATAAACACTGACTCTGTACGGTTACACAGTGAGTGACCCTTACCCTGCTGTATAAACACTGACTCTGTACAGTTACACAGTGAGTGACCCTTACCCTGCTGTATAAACACTGACTCTGTACGGTTACACAGTGAGTGACCCTTACCCTGCTGAATAAACACTGACTGTGTACGGTTACACAGTGAGTGACCCTTACCCTGCTGAATAAACACTGACTCTGTACGGTTACACAGGGAGTGACCCTTACCCTGCTGTATAAACACTGACTCTGTACGGTTACACAGTGCGTGACCCTTACCCTGCTGTATAAACACTGACTCTGTACGGTTACACAGTGAGTGACCCTTACCCTGCTGTATAAACACTGACTCTGTACGGTTACACAGTGTGTGACCCTTACCCTGCTGTATAAACACTGACTCTGTACGGTTACACAGTGAGTGACCCTTACCCTGCTGTATAAACACTGACTCTGTACGGTCACACAGTGAGTGACCCTTACCCTGCTGAACAAACACTGACTCCGTATAGTTATACAGCGAGTGATCCTTACCCTGCTGTATAACACTGACTCTGTACGGTTACACAGTGAGTGACCCTTACCCTGCTGTATAAACACTGACTCCGTACAGTTACACAGCGAGTGATCCTTACCCTGTTGTATAAACACTGACTCTGTACGGTTACACAGTGAGTGACCCTTACCCTGCTGTATAAACACTGACTCTGTACGGTTACACAGTGAGTGACCCTTACCCTGCTGTATAAACACTGACTCTGTACGGTTACACAGTGAGTGACCCTTACCCTGCTGTATAAACACTGACTCTGTACGGTTACACAGTGAGTGACCCTTACCCTGCTGTATAAACACTGACTCTGTACGGTTACACAGTGAGTGACCCTTACCCTGCTGTATAAACACTGACTCTGTACGGTTACACAGTGAGTGACCCTTACCCTGCTGTATAAACACTGACTCTGTACGGTTACACAGTGAGTGACCCTTACCCTGCTGTATAAACACTGACTCTGTACGGTTACACAGTGAGTGACCCTTACCCTGCTGAATAAACACTGACTCTGTACGTTACACAGTGAGTGACCCTTACCCTGCTGAATAAACACTGACTGTGTACGGTTACACAGTGAGTGACCCTTACCCTGCTGAATAAACACTGACTCTGTACGGTTACACAGGGAGTGACCCTTACCCTGCTGTATAAACACTGACTCTGTACGGTTACACAGTGAGTGACCCTTACCCTGCTGTATAAACACTGACTCTGTACGGTTACACAGTGAGTGACCCTTACCCTGCTGTATAAACACTGACTCTGTACGGTTACACAGTGAGTGACCCTTACCCTGCTGTATAAACACTGACTCTGTACGGTTACACAGTGAGTGACCCTTACCCTGCTGTATAAACACTGACTCTGTACGGTTCCACAGTGAGTGACCCTTACCCAGCTGAATAAACACTGACTCTGTCCCATTACACAGTGAGTGACCCTTACCCTGCTGTATAAACACTGACTCTGTACGGTTACACAGTGAGTGACCCTTACCCTGCTGTATAAACACTGACTCTGTACGGTTACAGAGTGAGTGACCCTTACCCTGCTGTATAAACACTGACTCTGTACGGTTACACAGTGAGTGACCCTAACCCTGCTGTATAAACACTGACTCTGTACGGTTACACAGTGAGTGACCCTTACCCTGCTGTATAAACACTGACTGTGTACAGTTCCACAGTGAGTGACCCTTACCCTGCTGAACAAACACTGACTCTGTAAGGTTACACAGTGAGTGACCCTTAACCTGCTGTATAAACACTGACTCCGTACAGTTATACAGCGAGTGATCCTTACCCTGCTGTATGAACACTGACTCTGTACGGTTACACAGCGAGTGACCCTTACCCTGCTGTATAAATGCTGACTCTGTACGGTTACACAGTGAGTGACCCTTACCCTGCTGTATAAACACTGACTCTGTACGGTTACACAGTGAGTGACCCTTACCCTGCTGTATAAACACCGACTCTGTACGGTTACACAGTGAGTGACCCTTACCCTGCTGAATAAACACTGACTCTGTACGGTTACACAGTGAGTGACGATTACCCTGCTGTATAAACACTGACACTGTACGGTTACACAGTGAGTGACCCTTACCCTGCTGTATAAACACTGACTCTGTACGGTTACACAGTGAGTGACCCTTACCCTGCTGAATAAACACTGACTCTGTACGGTTACACAGTGAGTGACCCTTACCCTGCTGAATAAACACTGACTGTGTACGGTTACACAGTGAGTGACCCTTACAATGCTGAATAAACACTGACTCTGTACGGTTACACAGGGAGTGACCCTTACCCTGCTGTATAAACACTGACTCTGTACGGTTACACAGTGAGTGACCCTTACCCTGCTGAATAAACACTGACTCTGTAAGGTTACACAGTGAGTGACCCTTACCCTGCTGTATAAACACTGACTCTGTACGGTTACACAGTGAGTGACCCTTACCCTGCTGTATAAACACTGACTCTGTCCAGTTACACAGTGAGTGACCCTTACCCTGCTGAATAAACACTGACTCTGTACGGTTCCACAGTGAGTGACCCTTACCCAGCTGAATAAACACTGACTCTGTCCCATTACACAGTGAGTGACCCTTACCCTGCTGTATAAACACTGACTTTGTACAGTTACACAGTGAGTGACCCTTACCCTGCTGTATAAACACTGACTCTGTACGGTTACAGAGTGAGTGACCCTTACCCTGCTGTATAAACCCTGACTCTGTACGGTTACACAGTGAGTGACCCTAACCCTGCTGTATAAACACTGACTCTGTACGGTTACACAGTGAGTGACCCTTACCCTGCTGAATAAACTCCGACTCTGTACGGTTACAGAGTGAGTGACCCTTACCCTGCTGTATAAACCTGACTCTGTACGGTTACACAGTGAGTGACCCTTACACTGCTGAATAAACACTGACTGTGTACAGTTCCACAGTGAGTGACCCTTACCCTGCTGAACAAACACTGACTCTGTAAGGTTACACAGTGAGTGACCCTTAACCTGCTGTATAAACACTGACTCCGTACAGTTATACAGCGAGTGATCCTTACCCTGCTGTATGAACACTGACTCTGTACGGTTACACAGCGAGTGACCCTTACCCTGCTGTATAAATGCTGACTCTGTACGGTTACACAGCGAGTGACCCTTACCCTGCTGTATAAACACCGACTCTGTACGGTTACACAGTGAGTGACCCTTACCCTGCTGAATAAACACTGACTCTGTACGGTTACACAGTGAGTGACGATTACCCTGCTGTATAAACACTGACACTGTACGGTTACACAGTGAGTGACCCTTACCCTGCTGTATAAACACTGACTCTGTACAGTTACACACTGAGTGACCCTTACCCTGCTGAATAAACACTGTGTACGGTTACACAGTGAGTGACCCTTACCCTGCTGAATAAACACTGACTGTGTACGGTTACACAGTGAGTGACCCTTACCCTGCTGAATAAACACTGACTCTGTACGGTTACACAGGGAGTGACCCTTACCCTGCTGTATAAACACTCACTCTGTACGGTTACACAGTGAGTGACCCTTACCCTGCTGTATAAACACTGACTCTGTACGGTTACACAGTGAGTGACCCTTACCCTGCTGTATAAACACTGACTCTGTACGGTTACACAGTGAGTGACCCTTACCCTGCTGTATAAACACTGACTCTGTCCAGTTACACAGTGAGTGACCCTTACCCTGCTGAATAAACACTGACTCTGTACGGTTCCACAGTGAGTGACCCTTACCCAGCTGAATAAACACTGACTCTGTCCCATTACACAGTGAGTGACCCTTACCCTGCTGTATAAACACTGACTTTGTACAGTTACACAGTGAGTGACCCTTACCCTGCTGTATAAACCCTGACTCTGTACGGTTACAGAGTGAGTGACCCTTACCCTGCTGTATAAACCCTGACTCTGTACGGTTACACAGTGAGTGACCCTAACCCTGCTGTATAAACACTGACTCTGTACGGTTACACAGTGAGTGACCCTTACCCTGCTGAATAAACTCCGACTCTGTACGGTTACAGAGTGAGTGACCCTTACCCTGCTGAATAAATCCTGACTCTGTACGGTTACACAGTGAGTGACCCTTACACTGCTGAATAAACACTGACTGTGTACAGTTCCACAGTGAGTGACCCTTACCCTGCTGAACAAACACTGACTCTGTAAGGTTACACAGTGAGTGACCCTTAACCTGCTGTATAAACACTGACTCCGTACAGTTATACAGCGAGTGATCCTTACCCTGCTGTATGAACACTGACTCTGTACGGTTACACAGTGAGTGACCCTTACCCTGCTGAACAATCACTGACTCTGTAAGGTTACACAGTGAGTGACCCTTACCCTGCTGTATAAACACTGACTCCGTACAGTTACACAGTGAGTGACCCATACCCTGCTGTATAAACCCTGACTCTGTACGGTTACACAGTGTGTGACCCTTACCCTGCAGTATAAACCCTGACTCTGTACGGTTACACAGTGAGTGACCCTTACCCTGCTGTATAAACACTGACTCTGTACGGTTACACAGTGAGTGACCCTTACCCTGCTGTATAAACACTGACTCTGTACGGTTACACAGTGAGTGACCCTTACCCTGCTGTATAAACACTGACTCTGTACGGTTACAGTGAGTGACCCTTATCCTGCTGTATAAACACTGACTCTGTACAGTTACACAGTGAGTGACACTTACCCTGCTGAATAAACACTGACACTGTACAGTTACACAGTGAGTGACCCTTACCCTGCTGTATAAACACTGACTCTGTATGGTTACACAGTGAGTGACCCTTACCCTGCTGCATAAACACTGACTCTGTACAGTTACACAGTGAGTGACCCTCACTCTGCTGTATAAACCCTGACTCTGTACGGTTACACAGTGAGTGACCCTTACCCTGCTGAATAAACACTGACACTGTACGGTTACACAGTGAGTGACCCTTACCCTGCTGAATAAACACTGACTCTGAACGGTTACACAGTGAGTGACCCTTACCCTGCTGTATAAACACTGACTCTGTACGGTTACACAGTGAGTGACCCTTACCCTGCTGTATAAACACTGACTCTGTACGGTTACACAGTGTGTGACCCTTACCCTGCTGTATAAACACTGACTCTGTACGGTTACACAGTGCGTGACCCTTACCCTGCTGTATAAACACTGACTCTGTACGGTTACACAGTGAGTGACCCTTACCCTGCTGTATAAACCCTGACTCTGTACGGTTACACAGTGTGTGACCCTTACCCTGCTGTATAAACACTGACTCTGTACGGTTACACAGTGAGTGACCCTTACCCTGCTGTATAAACACTGACTCTGTACGGTTACACAGTGAGTGACCCTTACCCTGCTGTATAAACACTGACTCTGTACGGTTACACAGTGGGTGACCCTTACCCTGCTGAACAAACACTGACTCTGTAAGATTACACAGTGAGTGACCCTTACCCTGCTGTATAAACACTGACTCTGTACAGTTACACAGTGAGTGACCCTTACCCTGCTGTATAAACACTCACTCTGTACGGTCACACAGTGAGTGACCCTTACCCTGCTGAACAAACACTGACTCCGTATAGTTATACAGCGAGTGATCCTTACCCTGCTGTATGAACACTGACTCTGTACGGTTACACAGTGAGTGACCCTTACCCTGCTGTATAAACACTGACTCCGTACAGTTACACAGCGAGTGATCCTTACCCTGTTGTATAAACACTGACTCTGTACGGTTACACAGTGAGTGACCCTTACCCTGCTGTATAAACACTGACTCTGTACGGTTTCACAGTGAGTGACCCTTACCCTGCTGAATAAACACTGACTCTGTACAGTTACACAGTGAGTGACCCTTACCCTGCTGTATAAACCCTGACTCTGTACGGTTACACAGTGAGTGACCCTTACCCTGCTGTATAAACACTGACTCTGTACAGTTACACAGTGAGTGACCCTTACCCTGCTGAATAAACACTGTGTACGGTTACACAGTGAGTGACCCTTACCCTGCTGAATAAACACTGACTCTGTACGGTTACACAGTGAGTGACCCTTACCCTGCTGAATAAACACTGACTCTGTACGGTTACACAGGGAGTGACCCTTACCCTGCTGTATAAACACTGACTCTGTACGGTTACACAGTGAGTGACCCTTACCCTGCTGTATAAACACTGACTCTGTCCAGTTACACAGTGAGTGACCCTTACCCTGCTGAATAAACACTGACTCTGTACGGTTCCACAGTGAGTGACCCTTACCCAGCTGAATAAACACTGACTCTGTCCCATTACACAGTGAGTGACCCTTACCCTGCTGTATAAACACTGACTTTGTACAGTTACACAGTGAGTGACCCTTACCCTGCTGAATAAACACTGACTCTGTACGGTTACACAGTGAGTGACGATTACCCTGCTGTATAAACACTGACACTGTACGGTTACACAGTGAGTGACCCTTACCCTGCTGTATAAACACTGACTCTGTACAGTTACACAGTGAGTGACCCTTACCCTGCTGAATAAACACTGTGTACGGTTACACAGTGAGTGACCCTTACCCTGCTGAATAAACACTGACTGTGTACGGTTACACAGTGAGTGACCCTTACCCTGCTGAATAAACACTGACTCTGTACGGTTACACAGGGAGTGACCCTTACCCTGCTGTATAAACACTGACTCTGTACGGTTACACAGTGAGTGACCCTTACCCTGCTGTATAAACACTGACTCCGTACGGTTACACAGTGAGTGACCCTTACCCTGCTGTATAAACACTGACTCCGTACAGTTACACAGCGAGTGATCCTTACCCTGTTGTATAAACACTGACTCTGTACGGTTACACAGTGAGTGACCCTTACCCTGCTGTATAAACACTGACTCTGTACGGTTACACAGTGAGTGACCCTTACCCTGCTGAATAAACACTGACTCTGTACAGTTACACAGTGAGTGACCCTTACCCTGCTGTATAAACCCTGACTCTGTACGGTTACACAGTGAGTGACCCTTACCCTGCTGTATAAACACTGACTCTGTACAGTTACACAGTGAGTGACCCTTACCCTGCTGAATAAACACTGTGTACGGTTACACAGTGAGTGACCCTTACCCTGCTGAATAAACACTGACTGTGTACGGTTACACAGTGAGTGACCCTTACCCTGCTGAATAAACACTGACTCTGTACGGTTACACAGGAGTGACCCTTACCCTGCTGTATAAACACTGACTCTGTACGGTTACACAGTGAGTGACCCTTACCCTGCTGTATAAACACTGACTCTGTCCAGTTACACAGTGAGTGACCCTTACCCTGCTGAATAAACACTGACTCTGTACGGTTCCACAGTGAGTGACCCTTACCCAGCTGAATAAACACTGACTCTGTCCCATTACACAGTGAGTGACCCTTACCCTGCTGTATAAACACTGACTTTGTACAGTTACACAGTGAGTGACCCTTACCCTGCTGAATAAACACTGACTCTGTACGGTTACACAGTGAGTGACGATTACCCTGCTGTATAAACACTGACACTGTACGGTTACACAGTGAGTGACCCTTACCCTGCTGTATAAACACTGACTCTGTACAGTTACACAGTGAGTGACCCTTACCCTGCTGAATAAACACTGTGTACGGTTACACAGTGAGTGACCCTTACCCTGCTGAATAAACACTGACTGTGTACGGTTCCACAGTGAGTGACCCTTACCCTGCTGAATAAACACTGACTCTGTACGGTTACACAGGGAGTGACCCTTACCCTGCTGTATAAACACTGACTCTGTACGGTTACACAGTGAGTGACCCTTACCCTGCTGTATAAACACTGACTCTGTACGGTTACACAGTGAGTGACCCTTACCCTGCTGTATAAACACTGACTCTGTACGGTTACACAGTGAGTGACCCTTACCCTGCTGTATAAACACTGACTCTGTCCAGTTACACAGTGAGTGACCCTTACCCTGCTGAATAAACACTGACTCTGTACGGTTCCACAGTGAGTGACCCTTACCCAGCTGAATAAACACTGACTCTGTCCCATTACACAGTGAGTGACCCGTACCCTGCTGTATAAACACTGACTTTGTACAGTTACACAGTGAGTGACCCTTACCCTGCTGTATAAACCCTGACTCTGTACGGTTACACAGTGAGTGACCCTAACCCTGCTGTATAAACACTGACTCTGTACGGTTACACAGTGAGTGACCCTTACCCTGCTGAATAAACTCCGACTCTGTACGGTTACAGAGTGAGTGACCCTTACCCTGCTGTATAAATCCTGACTCTGTACGGTTACACAGTGAGTGACCCTTACACTGCTGAATAAACACTGACTGTGTACAGTTCCACAGTGAGTGACCCTTACCCTGCTGAACAAACACTGACTCTGTAAGGTTACACAGTGAGTGACCCTTAACCTGCTGTATAAACACTGACTCCGTACAGTTATACAGCGAGTGATCCTTACCCTGCTGTGTGAACACTGACTCTGTACGGTTACACAGTGAGTGACCCTTACCCTGCTGAACAATCACTGACTCTGTAAGGTTACACAGTGAGTGACCCTTACCCTGCTGTATAAACACTGACTCCGTACAGTTACACAGTGAGTGACCCATACCCTGCTGTATAAACCCTGACTCTGTACGGTTACACAGTGTGTGACCCTTACCCTGCAGTATAAACCCTGACTCTGTACGGTTACACAGTGAGTGACCCTTACCCTGCTGAATAAACACTGACTCTGTACGGTTACACAGTGAGTGACCCTTACCCTGCTGAATAAACACTGACTCTGTACGGTTACACAGTGAGTGACCCTTACCCTGCTGAATAAACACTGACTCTGTACGGTTACACAGTGAGTGACCCTTACCCTGCTGTATATACACTGACTCTGTACGGTTACACAGTGAGTGACCCTTACCCTGCTGTATAAACCCTGACTCTGTACGGTTACACAGTGAGTGACCCTTACCCTGCTGAATAAACAGTGACTCTGTACGGTTACACAGTGAGTGACCCTAACTCTGCTGTATAAACACTGTGTACGGTTACACAGTGAGTGACCCTTAACCTGCTGTATAAACACTGACTCTGTACGGTTACACAGTGAGTGACCCTTATCCTGCTGTATAAACACTGACTCTGTACAGTTACACAGTGAGTGACCCTTACCCTGCTGAATAAACACTGACACTGTACGGTTACACAGTGAGTGACCCTTACCCTGCTGTATAAACACTGACTCTGTACGGTTACACAGTGAGTGACCCTTACCCTGCTGTATAAACACTGACTCTGTACGGTTACACAGTGAGTGACCCTTATCCTGCTGTATAAACACTGACTCTGTACGGTTACACAGTGAGTGACCCTTACCCTGCTGTATAAACACTGACTCTGTACGGTTACACAGTGAGTGACCCTTACCCTGCTGTATAAACACTGACTCTGTACAGTTACACAGTGAGTGACCCTTACCCTGCTGAATAAACACTGACACTGTATGGTTACACAGTGAGTGACCCTTACCCTGCTGAATAAACACTGACTCTGTACGGTTACACAGTGAGTGACCCTTACCCTGCTGTATAAACACTGACTCTGTACGGTTACACAGTGAGTAACCCTTACCCTGCTGTATAAACACTGACTCTGTACGGTTACACAGTGTGTGACCCTTACCCTGCTGTATAAACACTGACTCTGTACGGTAACACAGTGAGTGACCCTTACCCTGCTGTATAAAGCCTGACTCTGTACGGTTACACAGTGTGTGACCCTTACCCTGCTGTATAAACCCTGACTCTGTACGGTTACACAGTGGGTGACCCTTACCCTGCTGAACAAACACTGACTCTGTAAGATTACACAGTGAGTGACCCTTACCCTGCTGTATAAACACTGACTCTGTACAGTTACACAGTGAGTGACCCTTACCCTGCTGAATAAATACTGACTCTGTACGGAATCACACAGTGACCCTTACCCTGCTGAATAAACACTGACTCTGTACCATTACACAGCGAGTGACCCTTACCCTGCTGTATAAATGCTGACTCTGTACGGTTACACAGTGAGTGACCCTTACCCTGCTGTATAAACACTGACTGTGTACAGTTACGCAGTGAGTGACCCTTACCCTGCTGTATAAACGCTGACTCTGTACGGTTACACAGTGAGTGACCCTTACCCTGCTGTATAAACACTGACTGTGTACGGTTACGCAGTGAGTGACCCTTACCCTGCTGTATAAACACTGACTCTGTACGGTTACACAGTGAGTGACCCTTACCCTGCTGTATAAACACTGACTCTGTACGGTTACACAGTGAGTGACCCTTACCCTGCTGAATAAACACTGACTGTGTACAGTTACACAGTGAGTGACCCTTACCCTGCTGTATAAACACTGACTCTGTACGGTTACACAGTGAGTGACCCTTACCCTGCCGAACAAACACTGACTCTGTACGATTACGCAGTGAGTGACCCTTACCCTGCTGTATAAACACTCACTCTGTACGGTCACACAGTGAGTGACCCTTACACTGCTGAACAAACACTGACTCCGTATAGTTATACAGCGAGTGATCCTTACCCTGCTGTATGAACACTGACTCTGTACGGTTACACAGTGAGTGACCCTTACCCTGCTGTATAAACACTGACTCCGTACAGTTACACAGCGAGTGATCCTTACCCTGTTGTATAAACATTGACTCTGTACGGTTACACAGTGAGTGACCCTTACCCTGCTGTATAAACACTGACTCTGTACGGTTACACAGTGAGTGACCCTTACCCTGCTGAATAAACACTGACTCTGTACAGTTACACAGTGAGTGACCCTTACCCTGCTGTATAAACCCTGACTCTGTACGGTTACACAGTGAGTGACCCTTACCCTGCTGAATAAACACTGACTCTGCACAGTTACACAGTGAGTGACCCTTACCCTGCTGTATAAACCCTGACTCTGTACGGTTACACAGCGAGTGACCCTTACCCTGCTGTATAAACACCGACTCTGTACGGTTACACAGTGAGTGACCCTTACCCTGCTGAATAAACACTGTGTACGGTTACACAGTGAGTGACCCTTACCCTGCTGTATAAACACTGACTCTGTACGGTTACACAGTGAGTGACCCTTACCCTGCTGTATAAACACTGACTCTGTACGGTTACACAGTGAGTGACCCTTACCCTGCTGTATAAACACTGACTCTGTACGGTTACACAGTGAGTGACCCTTACCCTGCTGTATAAACACTGACTCTGTCCAGTTACACAGTGAGTGACCCTTACCCTGCTGAATAAACACTGACTCTGTACGGTTCCACAGTGAGTGACCCTTACCCAGCTGAATAAACACTGACTCTGTCCCATTACACAGTGAGTGACCCTTACCCTGCTGTATAAACACTGACTTTGTACAGTTACACAGTGAGTGACCCTTACCCTGCTGAATAAACACTGACTCTGTACGGTTACACAGTGAGTGACGATTACCCTGCTGTATAAACACTGACACTGTACGGTTACACAGTGAGTGACCCTTACCCTGCTGTATAAACACTGACTCTGTACAGTTACACAGTGAGTGACCCTTACCCTGCTGTATAAACACTGACTCTGTACGGTTACACAGTGAGTGACCCTTACCCTGCTGAATAAACACTGTGTACGGTTACACAGTGAGTGACCCTTACCCTGCTGAATAAACACTGACTGTGTACGGTTACACAGTGAGTGACCCTTACCCTGCTGAATAAACACTGACTCTGTACGGTTACACAGGGAGTGACCCTTACCCTGCTGTATAAACACTGACTCTGTACGGTTACACAGTGAGTGACCCTTACCCTGCTGTATAAACACTGACTCTGTACGGTTACACAGTGAGTGACCCTTACCCTGCTGTATAAACACTGACTCTGTACAGTTACACAGTGAGTGACCCTTACCCTGCTGAATAAACACTGACACTGTACGGTTACACAGTGAGTGACCCTTACCCTGCTGAATAAACACTGACTGTGTACGGTTACACAGTGAGTGACCCTTACCCTGCTGAATAAACACTGACTCTGTACGGTTACACAGGGAGTGACCCTTACCCTGCTGTATAAGCACTGACTCTGTACGGTTACACAGTGAGTGACCCTTACCCTGCTGTATAAACACTGACTCTGTACGGTTACACAGTGAGTGACCCTTACCCTGCTGTATAAACACTGACTCTGTACAGTTACACAGTGAGTGACCCTTACCCTGCTGAATAAACACTGACACTGTACGGTTACACAGTGAGTGACCCTTACCCTGCTGTATAAACACTGACTCTGTACGGTTACACAGTGAGTGACCCTTACCCTGCTGTATAAACACTGACTCGGTACGGTTACACAGTGAGTGACCCTTACCCTGCTGTATAAACACTGACTCTGTCCGGTTACACAGTGAGTGACCCTTACCCTGCTGAATAAACACTGACTCTGTACGGTATCACAGTGAGTGACCCGTACCTAGCTGAATAAACACTGACTCTGTCCCATTACACAGCGAGTGACCCTTACCCTGCTGTATAAACACTGACTCTGTACGGTTACACAGTGAGTGACCCTTACCCTGCTGTATAAACACTGACTCTGTCCGGTTACACAGTGAGTGACCCGTACCCTGCTGTATAAACACTGACTCTGTACGGTTACACAGTGAGTGACCCTTACCCTGCTGTATAAACCCTGACTCTGTACGGTTACAGAGTGAGTGACCCTTACCCTGCTGAATAAACACTGACTCTGTACGGTCACAGTGAGTGACCCTTACCCTGCTGTATAAACACTGACTCTGTACGGTTAAACAGTGAGTGACCCTTACCCTGCTGTATAAACACTGACTCTGTACGGTTACACAGTGAGTGACCCTTACTCTGCTGTATAAACACTGTGTACGGTTACACAGTGAGTGACCCTTATCCTGCTGTATAAACCCTGACTGTACGGTTACACAGTGAGTGACCCTCACCCTGCTGTATAAACGCTGACTCTGTACGGTTACACAGTGAGTGACCCTTACCCTGCTGTATAAACACTGACTCTGTACGGTTCCACAGTGAGTGACCCTTACCCTGCTGAATAAACACTGACTCTGTACGGTTACACAGTGAGTGACCCTTACCCTGCTGTATAAACACTGACTCTGTACGGTTACACAGTGAGCGACCCTTACCCTGCTGAATAAACACTGACTCTGTACGGTTACACAGTGAGTGACCCTTACCCTGCTGTATAAACACTGACTCTGTACGGTTACACAGTGAGTGACCCTTACCCTGCTGAATAAACACTGTGTACGGTTACACAGTGAGTGACCCTTACCCTGCTGTATAAACACTGACTCTGTACGGTTACACAGTGAGTGACCCTTACCCTGCTGTATAAACACTGACTCTGTACAGTTACACAGTGAGTGACCCTTACCCTGCTGAATAAACACTGACACTGTACGGTTACACAGTGAGTGACCCTTACCCTGCTGTATAAACACTGACTCTGTACGGTTACACAGCGAGTGACCCTTACCCTGCTGTATAAACACTGACCCTGTACGGTTACACAGTGAGTGACCCTTACCCTGCTGTATAAACACTGAATCTGTACGGTTACACAGTGAGTGACCCTTACCCTGCTGTATAAACACTGACTCTGTACGGTTACACAGCGAGTGACCCTTACCCTGCTGTATAAACACTGACCCTGTACGGTTACACAGTGAGTGACCCTTACCCTGCTGTATAAACACTGACCCTGTACGGTTACACAGTGAGTGACCCTTACCCTGCTGTATAAACACTGACCCTGTACGGTTACACAGTGAGTGACCCTTACCCTGCTGTATAAACACTGACTCTGTACAGTTACACAGCGAGTGACCCTTACCCTGCTGTATAAACACTGACTCTGTACAGTTACACAGTGAGTGACCCTTACCCTGCTGTATAAACACTGACTCTGTACGGTTACACAGCGAGTGACCCTTACCCTGCTGTATAAACACTGACCCTGTACGGTTACACAGCGAGTGACCCTTACCCTGCTGTATAAACACTGACTCTGTACAGTTACACAGTGAGTGACCCTTACCCTGCTGTATAAACACTGACTCTGTACGGTTACACAGGGAGTGACCCTTACCCTGCTGTATAAACACTGACTCTGTACGGTTACACAGTGAGTGACCCTTACCCTGCTGTATAAACACTGACTCTGTCCAGTTACACAGTGAGTGACCCTTACCCTGCTGAATAAACACTGACTCTGTACGGTTCCACAGTGAGTGACCCTTACCCTACTGAATAAACACTGACTCTGTCCCATTACACAGCGAGTGACCCTTACCCTGCTGTATAAACACTGACTCTGTACGGTTACAGAGTGAGTGACCCTTACCCTGCTGTATAAACACTGACTGTGTACGGTTACACAGTGAGTGACCCTTACCCTGCTGTATAAACACTGACTCTGTACGGTTACACAGTGAGTGACCCTTACCCTGCTGTATAAACACTGACTCTGTACGGTTACACAGTGAGTGACCCTTACCCTGCTGAATAAACACTGACACTGTATGGTTACACAGTGAGTGACCCTTACCCTGCTGAATAAACACTGACTCTGTACGGTTACACAGTGAGTGACCCTTACCCTGCTGTATAAACACTGACTCTGTACGGTTACACAGTGAGTGACCCTTACCCTGCTGTATAAACACTGACTCTGTACGGTTACACAGTGTGTGACCCTTACCCTGCTGTATAAACACTGACTCTGTACGGTAACACAGTGAGTGACCCTTACCCTGCTGTATAAAGCCTGACTCTGTACGGTTACACAGTGTGTGACCCTTACCCTGCTGTATAAACCCTGACTCTGTACGGTTACACAGTGGGTGACCCTTACCCTGCTGAACAAACACTGACTCTGTAAGATTACACAGTGAGTGACCCTTACCCTGCTGTATAAACACTGACTCTGTACAGTTACACAGTGAGTGACCCTTACCCTGCTGAATAAATACTGACTCTGTACGGAATCACACAGTGACCCTTACCCTGCTGAATAAACACTGACTCTGTACCATTACACAGCGAGTGACCCTTACCCTGCTGTATAAATGCTGACTCTGTACGGTTACACAGTGAGTGACCCTTACCCTGCTGTATAAACACTGACTGTGTACGGTTACGCAGTGAGTGACCCTTACCCTGCTGTATAAACGCTGACTCTGTACGGTTACACAGTGAGTGACCCTTACCCTGCTGTATAAACACTGACTGTGTACGGTTACGCAGTGAGTGACCCTTACCCTGCTGTATAAACACTGACTCTGTACGGTTACACAGTGAGTGACCCTTACCCTGCTGTATAAACACTGACTCTGTACGGTTACACAGTGAGTGACCCTTACCCTGCTGAATAAACACTGACTGTGTACAGTTACACAGTGAGTGACCCTTACCCTGCTGTATAAACACTGACTCTGTAAGGTTACACAGTGAGTGACCCTTACCCTGCTGTATAAACGCTGACTCTGTACGGTTACACAGTGAGTGACCCTTACCCTGCTGTATAAACACTGACTGTGTACGGTTACGCAGTGAGTGACCCTTACCCTGCTGTATAAACGCTGACTCTGTACGGTTACACAGTGAGTGACCCTTACCCTGCTGTATAAACACTGACTGTGTACGGTTACGCAGTGAGTGACCCTTACCCTGCTGTATAAACCCTGACTCTGTATAGTCACACAGTGACCCTTACCCTGCTGTATAAACCCTGACTCTGTACGGTTACACAGTGAGTGACCCTTACCCTGCTGTATAAACACTGACTCTGTACGGTTGCACAGTGAGTGACCCTTACACTGCTGTATAAACACTGACTCTGTACGGTTACACAGTGAGTGACCCTTACTCTGCTGTATAAACACTGACTCTGTACAGTTACACAGTGAGTGACCCTTAACCTGCTGAATAAACACTGACACTGTACGGTTACGCAGTGAGTGACCCTTACCCTGCTGTATAAACACTGACTCTGTACGGTTACACAGTGAGTGACCCTTACCCTGCTGTATAAACACTGACTCTGTACGGTTACACAGTGAGTGACCCTTACCCTGCTGAACAAACACTGACTCTGTAAGATTACGCAGTGAGTGACCCTTACCCTGCTGTATAAACACTGACTCTGTACAGTTACACAGTGAGTGACCCTTACCCTGCTGTATAAACACTCACTCTGTACGGTCACACAGTGAGTGACCCTTACCCTGCTGAACAAACACTGACTCCGTATAGTTATACAGCGAGTGATCCTTACCCTGCTGTATGAACACTGACTCTGTACGGTTACACAGTGAGTGACCCTTACCCTGCTGTATAAACACTGACTCCGTACAGTTACACAGCGAGTGATCCTTACCCTGTTGTATAAACATTGACTCTGTACGGTTACACAGTGAGTGACCCTTACCCTGCTGTATAAACACCGACTCTGTACGGTTACACAGTGAGTGACCCTTACCCTGCTGAATAAACACTGACTCTGTACAGTTACACAGTGAGTGACCCTTACCCTGCTGTATAAACCCTGACTCTGTACGGTTACACAGTGAGTGACCCTTACCCTGCTGAATAAACACTGACTCTGCACAGTTACACAGTGAGTTACCCTTACCCTGCTGTATAAACCCTGACTCTGTACGGTTACACAGCGAGTGACCCTTACCCTGCTGTATAAACACCGACTCTGTACGGTTACACAGTGAGTGACCCTTACCCTGCTGAATAAACACTGTGTACGGTTACACAGTGAGTGACCCTTACCCTGCTGTATAAACACTGACTCTGTACGGTTACACAGTGAGTGACCCTTACCCTGCTGTATAAACACTGACTCTGTACGGTTACACAGTGAGTGACCCTTACCCTGCTGTATAAACACTGACTCTGTACGGTTACACAGTGAGTGACCCTTACCCTGCTGTATAAACACTGACTCTGTCCAGTTACACAGTGAGTGACCCTTACCCTGCTGAATAAACACTGACTCTGTACGGTTCCACAGTGAGTGACCCTTACCCAGCTGAATAAACACTGACTCTGTCCCATTACACAGTGAGTGACCCTTACCCTGCTGTATAAACACTGACTTTGTACAGTTACACAGTGAGTGACCCTTACCCTGCTGAATAAACACTGACTCTGTACGGTTACACAGTGAGTGACGATTACCCTGCTGTATAAACACTGACACTGTACGGTTACACAGTGAGTGACCCTTACCCTGCTGTATAAACACTGACTCTGTACAGTTACACAGTGAGTGACCCTTACCCTGCTGAATAAACACTGTGTACGGTTACACAGTGAGTGACCCTTACCCTGCTGAATAAACACTGACTGTGTACGGTTACACAGTGAGTGACCCTTACCCTGCTGAATAAACACTGACTCTGTACGGTTACACAGGGAGTGACCCTTACCCTGCTGTATAAACACTGACTCTGTACGGTTACACAGTGAGTGACCCTTACCCTGCTGTATAAACACTGACTCTGTACGGTTACACAGTGAGTGACCCTTACCCTGCTGTATAAACACTGACTCTGTACAGTTACACAGTGAGTGACCCTTACCCTGCTGAATAAACACTGACACTGTACGGTTACACAGTGAGTGACCCTTACCCTGCTGAATAAACACTGACTGTGTACGGTTACACAGTGAGTGACCCTTACCCTGCTGAATAAACACTGACTCTGTACGGTTACACAGGGAGTGACCCTTACCCTGCTGTATAAACACTGACTCTGTACGGTTACACAGTGAGTGACCCTTACCCTGCTGTATAAACACTGACTCTGTACGGTTACACAGTGAGTGACCCTTACCCTGCTGTATAAACACTGACTCTGTACAGTTACACAGTGAGTGACCCTTACCCTGCTGAATAAACACTGACACTGTACGGTTACACAGTGAGTGACCCTTACCCTGCTGTATAAACACTGACTCTGTACGGTTACACAGTGAGTGACCCTTACCCTGCTGTATAAACACTGACTCGGTACGGTTACACAGTGAGTGACCCTTACCCTGCTGTATAAACACTGACTCTGTACGGTTACACAGTGAGTGACCCTTACCCTGCTGTATAAACACTGACTCTGTCCGGTTACACAGTGAGTGACCCGTACCCTGCTGAATAAACACTGACTCTGTACGGTATCACAGTGAGTGACCCGTACCTAGCTGAATAAACACTGACTCTGTCCCATTACACAGCGAGTGACCCTTACCCTGCTGTATAAACACTGACTCTGTACGGTTACACAGTGAGTGACCCTTACCCTGCTGTATAAACACTGACTCTGTCCGGTTACACAGTGAGTGACCCGTACCCTGCTGTATAAACACTGACTCTGTACGGTTACACAGTGAGTGACCCTTACCCTGCTGTATAAACCCTGACTCTGTACGGTTACAGAGTGAGTGACCCTTACCCTGCTGAATAAACACTGACTCTGTACGGTCACAGTGAGTGACCCTTACCCTGCTGTATAAACACTGACTCTGTACGGTTAAACAGTGAGTGACCCTTACCCTGCTGTATAAACACTGACTCTGTACGGTTACACAGTGAGTGACCCTTACTCTGCTGTATAAACACTGTGTACGGTTACACAGTGAGTGACCCTTATCCTGCTGTATAAACCCTGACTGTACGGTTACACAGTGAGTGACCCTCACCCTGCTGTATAAACGCTGACTCTGTACGGTTACACAGTGAGTGACCCTTACCCTGCTGTATAAACACTGACTCTGTACGGTTCCACAGTGAGTGACCCTTACCCTGCTGAATAAACACTGACTCTGTACGGTTACACAGTGAGTGACCCTTACCCTGCTGTATAAACACTGACTCTGTACGGTTACACAGTGAGCGACCCTTACCCTGCTGAATAAACACTGACTCTGTACGGTTACACAGTGAGTGACCCTTACCCTGCTGTATAAACACTGACTCTGTACGGTTACACAGTGAGTGACCCTTACCCTGCTGAATAAACACTGTGTACGGTTACACAGTGAGTGACCCTTACCCTGCTGTATAAACACTGACCCTGTACGGTTACACAGTGAGTGACCCTTACCCTGCTGTATAAACACTGACTCTGTACGGTTACACAGTGAGTGACCCTTACCCTGCTGTATAAACACTGACTCTGTACGGTTACACAGCGAGTGACCCTTACCCTGCTGTATAAACACTGACCCTGTACGGTTACACAGTGAGTGACCCTTACCCTGCTGTATAAACACTGACCCTGTACGGTTACACAGTGAGTGACCCTTACCCTGCTGTATAAACACTGACCCTGTACGGTTACACAGTGAGTGACCCTTACCCTGCTGTATAAACACTGACTCTGTACGGTTACACAGTGAGTGACCCTTACCCTGCTGTATAAACACTGACTCTGTACGGTTACACAGCGAGTGACCCTTACCCTGCTGTATAAACACTGACCCTGTACGGTTACACAGTGAGTGACCCTTACCCTGCTGTATAAACACTGACTCTGTACGGTTACACAGTGAGTGACCCTTACCCTGCTGTATAAACACTGACTCTGTACAGTTACACAGCGAGTGACCCTTACCCTGCTGTATAAACACTGACTCTGTACAGTTACACAGTGAGTGACCCTTACCCTGCTGTATAAACACTGACTCTGTACGGTTACACAGCGAGTGACCCTTACCCTGCTGTATAAACACTGACCCTGTACGGTTACACAGCGAGTGACCCTTACCCTGCTGTATAAACACTGACTCTGTACAGTTACACAGTGAGTGACCCTTACCCTGCTGTATAAACACTGACTCTGTACGGTTACACAGGGAGTGACCCTTACCCTGCTGTATAAACACTGACTCTGTACGGTTACACAGTGAGTGACCCTTACCCTGCTGTATAAACACTGACTCTGTCCAGTTACACAGTGAGTGACCCTTACCCTGCTGAATAAACACTGACTCTGTACGGTTCCACAGTGAGTGACCCTTACCCTACTGAATAAACACTGACTCTGTCCCATTACACAGCGAGTGACCCTTACCCTGCTGTATAAACACTGACTCTGTACGGTTACAGAGTGAGTGACCCTTACCCTGCTGTATAAACACTGACTGTGTACGGTTACACAGTGAGTGACCCTTACCCTGCTGTATAAACACTGACTCTGTACGGTTACACAGTGAGTGACCCTTACCCTGCTGTATAAACACTGACTCTGTACGGTTACACAGGGAGTGACCCTTACCCTGCTGTATAAACACTGACTCTGTACGGTTACGCAGTGAGTGACCCTTACCCTGCTGTATAAACACTGACTCTGTCCATTTACACAGTGAGTGACCCTTACCCTGCTGAATAAACACTGACTCTGTACGGTTCCACAGTGAGTGACCCTTACCCTGCTGAATAAACACTGACTCTGTCCCATTACACAGCGAGTGACCCTTACCCTGCTGTATAAACACTGACTCTGTACGGTTACACAGTGAGTGACCCTTACCCTGCTGTTTAAACACTGACTGTGTACGGTTACACAGTGAGTGACCCTTACCCTGCTGTATAAACACTGACTCTGTACGGTTACACAGTGAGTGACCCTTACCCTGCTGAATAAACACTGACTGTGTACAGTTACACAGTGAGTGACCCTTACCCTGCTGTATAAACACTCACTCTGTACGGTTACACAGTGAGTGACCCTTACCCTGCTGAACAAACACTGACTCTGTCCAGTTACACAGTGAGTGACCCTTACCCTGCTGCATAAACACTGACTCTGTACGCTTACACAGTGAGTGACCCTTACCCTGCTGTATAAACCCTGACTCTGTACGGTTCCACAGGGAGTGACCCTTACCCTGCTGTATAAACACTGACTCTGTACGGTTACACAGCGAGTGACCCATACCCTGCTGTATAAACACTGACTCTGTACGGTTACACAGCGAGTGACCCATACCCTGCTGTATAAACACTGACTCTGTACGGTTACACAGTGAGTGACCCTTACCCTGCTGAATAAACACTGACTGTGTACGGTTACACAGTGAGTGACCCTTACCCTGCTGAATAAACACTGACTCTGTACGGTTACACAGTGAGTGACCCTTACTCTGCTGAATAAACACTGACTCTGTACGGTTACACAGTGAGTGACCCTTACCCTGCTGTATAAACACTGTGTACGGTTACACTGTGAGTGACCCTTAACCTGCTGTATAAACCCTGACTCTGTACGGTTACACAGTGAGTGACCCTTACCCTGCTGTATAAACACTGACTCTGTACGGTTACACAGAGAGTGACCCTTACCCTGCTGCATAAACACTGACTCCGTATAGTTATACAGCGAGTGATCCTTACCCTGCTGTATGAACACTGACTCTGTACGGTTACACAGTGAGTGACCCTTACCCTGCTGTATAAACACAGACTCTGTACGGTTACACAGTGATTGACCCTTACCCTGCTGTATAAACACTGACTCTGTACGGTTACACAGTGGGTGAGCCTTACTCTGCTAAATAAACACTGACTCTGTACGGTTACACAGTGACCCTTACCCTGCTGTATAAACACTGACTCTGTACCATTACACAGCGAGTGACCCTTACCCTGCTGAATAAACACTGACTCCGTAAGGTTACACAGCGAGTGACCCTTACCCTGCTGTATAAACACTGACTCTGTATGGTTACACAGTGAGTGACCCTTACCCAGCTGTATAAACACTGACCTTGTACGATTACACAGTGAGTGACCCTTACCCTGCAGTATAAACACTGACTCTGTACAGTTACACAGTGAGTGACCCTTACCCTGCCGTATAAACACTGACACTGTACTGTTACACTGTGAGTGACCCTTACCCTGCTGTATAAACACTGACTCTGTACGGTTACACTGTGAGTGACCCTTACCCTGCTGTATAAACCCTGACTCTGTACGGTTACACAGTGAGTGACCCTTACCCTGCTGTATAAACCCTGACTCTGTACGGTTACACAGTGAGTGACCCTTACCCTGCTGTATAAACCCTGACTCTGTACGCTTACACAGTGAGTGACCCTTAACCTGCTGAACAAACACTGACTCTGTCCGGTTACACAGCGAGTGACCCTTACCCTGCTGAATAAACACTGACTCTGTACGGTTCCACAGTGAGTGACCCTTACCCTGCTGAATAAACACTGACTCTGTACGGTTACACAGTGAGTGACCCTTACTCTGCTGTATAAACACTGTGTACGGTTACACAGTGAGTGACCCTTAACCTGCTGTATAAACACTGACTCTGTACGGTTACACAGTGAGTGACCCTTACCCTGCTGTATAAACACTGACTCTGTACGGTTACACAGAGAGTGACCCTTACCCTGCTGTATAAACACTGACTCCGTACAGTTACACAGTGAGTGACCCTTACCCTGCTGAATAAACACTGACTCTGTACGGTTACACAGTGTGTGACCCTTACCCTGCTGTATAAACACTGACTCTGTACGGTTACACAGTGAGTGACCCTTACCCTGCTGTATAAACCCTGACTCTGTACGGTTACACAGTGAGTGACCCTTACCCTGCTGTATAAACACCGACCCTGTACGGTTACACAGTGAGTGACCCTTACCCTGCTGTATAAACACTGACTTTGTACGGTTACACAGTGAGTGACCCTTACCCTGCTGTATAAACCCTGACTCTGTACGCTTACACAGTGAGTGACCCTTACCCTGCTGTATAAACCCTGACTCTGTACGCTTACACAGTGAGTGACCCTTACCCTGCTGTATAAACCCTGACTCTGTACGCTTACACAGTGAGTGACCCTTAACCTGCTGAACAAACACTGACTCTGTCCGGTTACACAGCGAGTGACCCTTACCCTGCTGAATAAACACTGACTCTGTACGGTTCCACAGGGAGTGACCCTTACCCTGCTGTATAAACACTGACTCTGTACGGTTACACAGCGAGTGACCCATACCCTGCTGTATAAACACTGACTCTGTACGGTTACACAGCGAGTGACCCATACACTGCTGTATAAACACTGACTCTGTACGGTTACACAGTGAGTGATTCTTCCCCTGCTGAATAAACACTGACTGTGTACGGTTACACAGTGAGTGACCCTTACCCTGCTGAATAAACACTGACTCTGTACGGTTACACAGTGAGTGACCCTTACTCTGCTGTATAAACACTGTGTACGGTTACACTGTGAGTGACCCTTAACCTGCTGTATAAACACTGACTCTGTACGGTTACACAGTGAGTGACCCTTACCCTGCTGTATAAACACTGACTCTGTACGGTTACACAGTGAGTGACCCTTACCCTGCTGTATAAACACTGACTCCGTACAGTTACACAGTGAGTGACCCTTACCCTACTGAATAAACACTGACTCTGTACGGTTACACAGTGTGTGACCCTTACCCTGCTGTATAAACACTGACTCTGTACGGTTACACAGTGAGTGACCCTTACCCTGCTGTATAAACCCTGACTCTGTACGGTTACACAGTGAGTGACCCTTACCCTGCTGTATAAACACCGACCCTGTACGGTTACACAGTGAGTGACCCTTACCCTGCTGTATAAACACTGACTTTGTACGGTTACACAGTGAGTGACCCTTACCCTGCTGTATAAACCCTGACTCTGTACGCTTACAGAGTGAGTGACCCTTACCCTGCTGTATAAACCCTGACTCTGTACGGTTACACAGTGAGTGACCCTTAACCTGCTGAACAAACACTGACTCTGTCCGGTTACACAGCGAGTGACCCTTACCCTGCTGAATAAACACTGACTCTGTACGGTTCCACAGGGAGTGACCCTTACCCTGCTGTATAAACACTGACTCTGTACGGTTACACAGTGAGTGACCCTTACCCTGCTGTATAAACACTGACTCTGTCCAGTTACACAGTGAGTGACCCTTACCCTGCTGAATAAACACTGACTCTGTACGGTTCCACAGTGAGTGACCCTTACCCTGCTGTATAAACACTGACTCTGTACGGTTACACAGTGAGTGACCCTTACCCTGCTGTATAAACCCTGACTCTGTACGCTTACACAGTGAGTGACCCTTACCCTGCTGTATAAACACCGACCCTGTACGGTTACACAGTGAGTGACCCTTACCCTGCTGTATCAAGACAGCAATTGTCAGAGAAATATCCAAATGGGACAGAGGCTGTTGCACCCTGCGTGGGACAGGATGTAAGCCAATAATGCCATCTGTGAGAATGATGTTGGGTGCAGACAGAGGGGATGAGAGAGAGAGTGCAAGAGGTAGGGAGAGAGAGAGACAGAGTCCAGTTGTTGGGGGAGAATGTGTGGACAGAGAGAGAGAGAGAGAGAGAGAGAGCAGGGAGACAGAGAGCAGAGAGTGGGAGAAACAGAGACATAGAGAGTGGGAGAGTGGGGAGAGAAACAGCAGGGAGTGGGGAAGGAAGGCAGCAAGCAGACATCGAGAGGGAGAAAGAATGGAGGGCAAGGGGAGCGAATCAGTGTGCAGAGAGAGAGAGAGAGAGAGAGAGGGTCAGGTGTGTGTGTGTGTGTGTGAGAGAGAGAGGTGTGTGCGAGAGAGAGAGAGAGATGAGAGAGGGAGAGAGGTGTGAGAGAGAGAGGTGTGTGCGAGAGAGAGAGAGAGAGAGAGAGATGAGAGAGAGAGAGAAAGAGAGAGAGAGAGAAAGAGAGAGAGAGAAAGAGAGAGAGAGAGAGAGAGGTGTGAGAAAGAGAGAGAGAGGTGTGAGAAAGAGAGAGAGAGGTGTGTGTGAGAGAGAGAGAGAGAGGTGTGAGAGAGAGAGAGAGAGAGAGGTGTGAGAGAGAGAGAGGTGTGAGAGAGAGAGAGGTGTGAGAGAGAGAGACAGGTGTGTGAGAGAGAGAGTTGTGAGAGAGAGGTGTGAGAGGGAGAGAGAGAGAGGTGTGAGAGAGAGAGAGGTGTGCGAGAGAGGTGAGAGAGAGTGGTGTGCGAGAGAGGTGAGAGAGAGAGAGGTGTGAGAAAGAGAGAGAGAGAGATGTGTGTGTGTGAGAGAGAGAGAGAGGTGTGTGTGAGAGAGAGAGAGAGAGAGGTGTGTGTGTGTGAGAGAGAGAGAGAGATGTGTGAGAGAGAGAGGTGTGTGTGTGTGAGAGAGAGAGGTGTGTGAGAGAGAGAGAGGTGTGTGAGAGAGAGAGAGGTGTGTGAGAGAGAGAGAGGTGTGTGTGAGAGAGAGAGGTGTGTGAGAGAGAGAGAGAGAGGTGTGAGAGAGAGAGGTGTGTGTGAGAGAGAGGTGTGTGTGAGAGAGAGAAAGAGAGGTGTGAGAGAGAGAGGTGTGTGAGAGAGAGAGGTGTGTGAGAGAGAGAGGTGTGTGAGAGAGGTGTGTGTGTGAGAGAGAGAGAGAGGTGTGTGTGTGTGAGAGAGAGAGAGAGATGTGTGAGAGAGAGAGGTGTGTGTGTGAGAGAGAGAGATGTGTGAGAGAGAGAGGTGTGTGAGAGAGAGAGAGGTGTGTGAGAGAGAGAGAGCTGTGTGAGAGAGAGAGAGGTGTGTGAGAGAGAGAGAGGTGTGTGAGAGAGAGAGAGGTGTGTGAGAGAGAGAGAGGTGTGTGTGAGAGAGAGAGAGAGGTGTGAGAGAGAGAGAGAGGTGTGAGAGAGAGAGGTGTGTGAGAGAGAGAGGTGTGTGAGAGAGAGAGAGAGAGAGGTGTGAGAGAGAGAGGTGTGTGAGAGAGAGAGGTGTGTGAGAGAGAGAGGTGTGTGAGAGAGGTGTGTGTGTGAGAGAGAGAGAGAGGTGTGTGTGAGAGAGAGAGAGAGAGAGAGAGAGGGGTGTGTGTGAGAGAGAGAGAGAGAGGTGTGTGTGTGAGAGAGAGAGAGAGAGGTGTGTGTGTGAGAGAGAGAGAGAGAGGTGTGTGTGTGTGAGAGAGAGAGAGGTGTGTGTGAGAGAGAGAGAGGTGTGAGAGAGAGAGAGGTGTGAGAGAGAGAGAGAGGTGTGAGAGAGAGAGAGAGGTGTGAGAGAGAGAGGTGTGAGAAAGAGAGGTGTGAGAGAGAGAGGTGTGTGTGAGAGAGAGAGAGGTGTGTGAGAGAGAGAGATGTGAGAGAGAGAGAGAGATGTGTGAGAGAGAGAGAGATGTGTGAGAGAGAGAGAGATGTGTGAGAGAGAGAGGGAGGTGTGAGAGAGAGAGGGAGGTGTGAGAGAGAGAGAGGTGTGTGAGAGAGAGAGGTGTGTGAGAGAGAGAGGTGTGTGTGAGAGAGAGAGAGAGAGGGGTGTGTGTGAGAGAGAGGTGTGAGAGAGAGAGAGAGAGGTGTGTGTGTGTGAGAGAGAGAGAGGTGTGTGTGTGAGAGAGAGAGAGAGAGAGGGGTGTGTGAGAGAGAGGTGTGAGAGAGAGAGAGAGAGAGGTGTGTGTGTGAGAGAGAGAGAGGTGTGTGTGTGTGAGAGAGAGAGAGAGAGAGAGAGGTGTGTGTGTGAGAGAGAGCGAGGTGTGTGTGAGAGAGAGAGAGGTGTGTGTGAGAGAGAGAGAGAGAGAGGTGTGTGTGAGAGAGAGAGAGGTGTGTGTGTGAGAGAGAGAGGTGTGTGTGAGAGACAGAGAGCTGTGTGTGAGAGAGGTGTGTGTGAGAGAGAGAGAGGTGTGTGTGTGAGAGAGAGAGAGAGAGAGGTGTGTGTGAGAGAGAGAGGTGTGTGTGAGAGAGAGAGAGAGAGAGAGAGAGGGGTGTGTGTGAGAGAGAGAGAGAGAGGTGTGTGTGTGTGAGAGAGAGAGAGAGGTGTGTGTGTGAGAGAGAGAGAGAGAGGTGTGTGTGTGTGAGAGAGAGAGAGGTGTGTGTGAGAGAGAGAGAGGTGTGAGAGAGAGAGGTGTGAGAGAGAGAGAGAGGTGTGAGAGAGAGAGAGAGAGGTGTGAGAGAGAGAGGTGTGAGAAAGAGAGGTGTGAGAGAGAGAGGTGTGTGTGAGAGAGAGAGAGGTGTGTGAGAGAGAGAGATGTGAGAGAGAGAGAGAGATGTGTGAGAGAGAGAGAGATGTGTGAGAGAGAGAGAGATGTGTGAGAGAGAGAGGGAGGTGTGAGAGAGAGAGGGAGGTGTGAGAGAGAGAGAGGTGTGTGAGAGAGAGAGGTGTGTGAGAGAGAGAGGTGTGTGTGAGAGAGAGAGAGAGAGGGGTGTGTGTGAGAGAGAGGTGTGAGAGAGAGAGAGAGGTGTGTGTGTGTGAGAGAGAGAGAGGTGTGTGTGTGAGAGAGAGAGAGAGAGAGGGGTGTGTGAGAGAGAGGTGTGAGAGAGAGAGAGAGAGAGAGGTGTGTGTGTGAGAGAGAGTGGTGTGTGTGTGAGAGAGAGAGAGAGAGAGAGAGGTGTGTGTGTGAGAGAGAGCGAGGTGTGTGTGAGAGAGAGAGAGGTGTGTGTGAGAGAGAGAGAGAGAGAGGTGTGTGTGAGAGAGAGAGAGGTGTGTGTGTGAGAGAGAGAGGTGTGTGTGAGAGACAGAGAGCTGTGTGTGAGAGAGGTGTGTGTGAGAGAGAGAGAGGTGTGTGTGTGTGAGAGAGAGAGAGAGAGAGGTGTGTGTGAGAGAGAGAGAGGTGTGTGTGAGAGAGAGAGGTGTGTGTGAGAGAGATAGAGAGAGAGAGAGGTGTGGGAGAGAGAGAGCGCGGTCGGAGAGCAGAGAGAGAGACTGGGTGACAGGTGTGAGAGAATGTGTCAGACACACACTGGGTGGGACATGGAGATGTGTGGGGGTCGGGGTCAGGGGGTGGGACATGGAGATGTGTGGGGGTCGGGGTCAGGGGGTGGGACATGGAGACGTGTGGGGGTTGGGTCAGGGGGTGGGACATGGAGACGTGTGGGGGTCGGGTCAGGGGGTGGGACATGGAGACGTGTGGGGGTCGGGTCAGGGGGTGGGACATGGAGACGTGTGGGGGTCGGGGTCAGGGGGTGGGACATGGAGACGTGTGGGGGTCGGGTCAGGGGGTGGGACATGGAGACGTGTGGGGGTCGGGTCAGGGGGTGGGACATGGAGATGTGTGGGGGTCGGGTCAGGGGGTGGGACATGGAGATGTGTGGGGGTCGGGTCCGGGAGGAGTGTATGTAAATGTTTTATCTGACCTGCAGCCAGATGGCAATGCCATCTCAGAGAGCTCACACTGACTGAGGGACTGTCAGGAATACCCGCCTGTTTACAGCAAACACACCACACTCTGTTTCAGTTCAACACAAAACACAACCAGCCCAGGGGGCACAGCATTGTTCCAATGTGTGTAGAGGGAGCTTTCCTCTGTACCTAACCCCGTACAGTCCCTGTGTCTTGTCCCTGTCCCTGTGTCCTGTCCAGCTCTGACATGTGGAGGGGTGCTCCCGGCTATCGCTCCCTGATGGAGCACAGGTGGACTGTCCCTGTCCCTGTCCCTGCCTATGTGTCCCTGTGTCCCTGTCCCTGTGTCCTGTCCCTGTCCCTGTGTCCTGTCCCTGTCCCTGTGTCCTGTCCCTGTGTCCTGTCCCTGTGTCCTGTCCCTGTGTCCTGTCCCTGACCCTGTCCCCGTGTCCTGTCCCTGTCCCTGTGTCCTGTCCAGCTGCAATGTGTGGAGGGGTGCTCCCTGATGGAGCACGGGTGGACTGTCCCTGTCCCTGTCCCTGCCTATGTGTCCCTGTCCCTGTCCCTGTCCCTGTGTCCTGTCCCTGACCCTGTGTCCTGTCCAGCTGTGATGTGTGGAGGGGTGCTCCCTGATGGAGCACGGGTGGACTGTCCCTGTCCCTGCCCCTGTGTCCCTGTCTCTGTGTCCTGTGTCCCTGTCCCTGTGTCCCTGTCCCTGTGTCCTGTCCAGCTGTGATGTGTGGAGGGGTGCTCCCTGATGGAGCACGGGTAGACTGTGCCTGTCCCTGTCCCTGACCCTGTCCCTGTGTCCTGTCCCTGTGTCCTGTCCCTGTGTCCTGTCCCTGTGTCCTGTGTCCCTGTCCCTGTGTCCTGTCCAGCTGTGATGTGTGGAGGGGTGCTCCCTGATGGAGCACGGGTAGACTGTGCCTGTCCCTGTCCCTGACCCTGTCCCTGTCCCTGTGTCCTGTCCCTGTGTCCTGTCCCTGTGTCCTGTCCCTGTGTCCTGTGTCCTGTCCCTGTGTCCTGTCCCTGTGTCCTGTCCCTGTGTCCTGTCCCTGTGTCCTGTCCCTGTCCCGCTGTGATGTGTGGAGGGGTGCTCCCTGATGGAGCACGGGTAGACTGTGCCTGACCCTGTCCCTGACCCTGTCCCTGTCCCTGTGTCCTGTCCCTGTGTCCTGTCCCTGTCCCTGTGTCCCTGTCCCTGTGTCCTGTCCAGCTGTGATGTGTGGAGGGGTGCTCCCTGATGGAGCACGGGTAGACTGTGCCTGAATGTGAAGCCTCCTGTCTGAAAACGGAAACTATTCTGCACTTTGGCACCCGATGCTGCACCAACAGGTTTAACCGGAATCTGCACTCCAGCTCCCCATCTAACGACAAGACCAACTCTCAAAACATTGACATTGACAGAAGGCTGGTGTCAAATTGCAGTCCCAGCGCCCTGGCCCTGGCTCCCTGTTAGCTGTTAGTCCACCAGGCTAGTCACCCAGAGGTCCAGGGAATGTTCCAGGGCTCCCCGGCGTTGGCACCCCCATCGCCTTCAGCTCGGTTAAAACCGTGGAGTTCAAGAGTCTCACGATGACCTTGAAATCGTGACTGACGCAGACCGGACCGAACTGGGGAGCACCACCCAGAACAGCCCCTGAAAATTCACCGGCCAGTCACTCAGTTTCATCTCAAACTAGATGGATCAGGTGGCATTGTGCTCGGTCCCAGAACAGGCAACAGTAGAAACAGCCCCTGTTGTTCCTGCTGGGTCCTCCTGACCGACATATAGAGGGCGTGAGAGCCAGCCCAGTGCCAACCTGGGGAGAGCGGTCTCTCAGATGAATCATGGCATCACCGTCATCCTCACCGGATCATACCTTACAGACCCCCACCGTCACCCTCTCTGGGTCTGTCCTGCCCCCATCGGCAGAGAGGGGGTGGGGCACACTGCCGGGAGGGAGTTACCCTGGGGGTTCATGGCATCCACGCCGGACCCCGTGAGGATTCACATTTTTGGATCATTGGAATCTCTTTTGGGGTAGAAGTGACGTGTACAAGGAGGACGGATTGCATCCGATTTGGGAGGGGACGAATATACTGACAGGGAGATTTGCTAGAGCTGCTTGGGAGGATTTAAAAGAGTAAGGTGGGGGGGGGTGGGACCCAGGGAGACAGTGAGGAAAGAGATCAATCTGAGACTGGTACAGCTGAGAACAGAAGTGAGTCAAACAGTCAGGGACAAGGTAGGACTAATAAATTAAACTGCATTTATTTCAATGCAAGGGGCCTAACAGGGAAGGCAGATGAACTCAGGGCATGGTTAGGAACATGGGACTGGGATATCATAGCAATTACAGAAACATGGCTCAGGGATGGGCAGGACTGGCAGCTTAATGTTCCAGGATACAAATGCTACAGAAAGGATAGAAAGGGAGGCAAGAGAGGAGGGGGAGTGGCATTTTTGATAAGGGATAGCATTACAGCTGTGCTGAGGGAGAATATTCCCAGAAATACATCCAGGGAAGTTATTTGGGTGGAACTGAGAAATAAGAAAGGGATGATCACCTTATTGGGATTGTATTATAGACCCCCCAATACTCAGAGGGAAATTGAGAAACAAACTTGTAAGATCTCAGCTATCTGTAAGAATAACAGGGTAGTTATGGTCGGGGATTTTAACTTTCCAAACATCGACTGGGACTGCCATAGTGTTAAAGGTTTAGATGGAGAGGAATTTGTTAAGTGTGTACAAGACAATTTTCTGATTCAGTATGTGGATGTACCTACTAGAGAAGGTGCAAAACTTGACCTACTCTTGGGAAATAAGGCAGGGCAGGTGACTGAGGTGTCAGTGGGGGAGCACTTTGGGGCCAGCGACCACAATTCTATTAGATTTAAAATAGTGATGGAAAAGGATAGGCCAGATCTAAAAGTTGAAGTTCTAAATTGGAGAAAGGCCAATTTTGACGGTATTAGGCAGGAACTTTCGAAAGCTGATTGGGGGCAGATGTTCGCAGGTAAAGGGACGGCTGGAAAATGGGAAGCTTCAGAAATGAGATAACGAGAATCCAGAGAAAGTATATTCCTGTCAGGGTGAAAGGGAAGGCTGGTAGGTGTAGGGAATGCTGGATGGCTAAAGAAATTGAGGGGTTGGTTAAGAAAAAGAAGGAAGCATGTGTCAGGTACAGACAGGATAGATCGAGTGAATCCTTAGAAGAGTATAAAGGAAGTAGGAGTATACTTAAGAGGGAAATCAGGAGGGCAAAATGGGGACATGAGATAGCTTTGGCAAATAGAATTAAGGAGAATCCAAAGGATTTTTACAAATATATTAAGGACAAAAGGGTAACGAGGGAGAGAATAGAGCCCCTCAAAGATCAGCAAGGCAGCCTTTGTGTGGAGCCACAGAAAATGGGGGAGATACTAAATGAATATTTTGCATCAGTATTTACTGTGGAAAAGGATATGGAAGATATAGACTGTAGGGGAATAGATGGTGACATCTTGCAAAATGTCCAGATTACAGAGGAGGAAGTGCTGGATATCCTGAAATGGGTAAAGGTGGATAAATCCCCAGGACATGATCAGGTGTACCCGAGAACTCTGTGGGAAGCTAGAGAAGTGATTGCTGGGCCTCTTGCGGAGATATTTGTATCATTGATAGTCACAGGTGAGGTGCTGGAAGACTGGAGGTTGGCAAACGTGGTGTCACTGTTTAAGAAGGGTGGTAAGGACAAGCCAGGGAACTATAGACTGGTGAGCCTGACCTTGGTGGTGGGCAAGTTGTTGGAGGGAATCCTGAGGGACAGGATGCACATGTATTTGGAAAGGCAAGGACTGATTCGGGATAGTCAACATGGCTTTGTGCGTGGGAAATCATGTCTCACAAACTTGATTGAGTTTTTTGAGGAAGTAACAAAGAGGATTGATGAGGGCAGAGCAGTAGATGTGATCTATATGGACTTCAGTAAGGCATTCGACAAGGTTCCCCATGAGAGACTGATTAGCAAGGTTAGATCTCATGGAATACAGGGAGAACGAGCCATTTGGATACAGAACTGGCTCAAAGGTAGAAGACAGAGGGTGGTGGTGGAGGGTTGTTTTTCAGACAGGAGGCCTGTGACCAGTGGAGTGCCACAAGGATCGGTGCTGGGTCCTCTACTTTTTGTCATTTTCATAAATGATTTGGATGCGAGCATAAGAGGTACAGTTAGTAAGTTTGCAGATGACCCCAAAATTGGAGGGTGTAGTGGACAGCGAAGAGGGTTACCTCAGATTACAATAGGATCTGGACCAGATGGGCCAATGGGCTGAGAAATGGCAGATGGAGTTAAATTCAGATAAATGTGAGGTGCTGCATTTTGGGAAAGCAAATCTTAGCAGGACTTATACACTTAATGGTAAGGTCCTAGGGAGTGTTGCTGAACAAAGAGACCTTGGAGTCCAGGTTCATAGCTCCTTGAAAGTGGAGTCGCAGGTAGATAGGATAGTGAAGGCAGCGTTTGGTATGCTTTCCTTTATTGGTCAGAGTATTGAGTACAGGAGTTGGGAGGTCATGTTGCGGCTGTACAGGACATTGGTTAGGCCACTGTTGGAATATTGTGTGCAATTCTGGTCTCCTTCCTATCGGAAAGATGTTGTGAAACCTGAAAGGTTTCAGAAAAGGTTTACAAGGATGTTGCCAGGGTTGGAGGATCTGAGCTACAGGGAGAGGCTGAACAGGCTGGGGCTGTTTTCCCTGGAGCGTCGGAGGCTGAGGGGTGACTTTATAGAGGTTTACAAAATCATGAGGGGCTTGGATAGGATAAATAGACAAAGTCTTTTCCCTGGGGTGGGGGAGTCCAGAACTAGAGGGGCATAGGTTAAGGGTGAGAGGGGCAAGATATAAAAGTGACCTAAGGGGCAACTTTTTCACCCAGAGGGTGGTACGTGTATGGAATGAGCTGTCAGAGGATGTGGTGGAGGCTGGTACAATGACAACATTTAAGAGGCATTTGGATGGGTATATGAACAGGAAGGGTTTGGAGGGATATGGGCTGGGTGCTGGCAGGTGGGACTAGATTGGGTTGGGATATCTGGGTCAGCACGGACGGGTTGGACGGAAGGGTCTGTTTCTGTGCTGTACATCTCTATGTCTCTGTGAGTGACTCAGCAGTGGTACTCCGGACTGAGCTGGTCAGGTCCTAAAGGACATCACAGCCAGACTGGGTCTGCGCCAGGGGGTGAGGGAACCAAACAGGAAGGAAAAACATACCTGACCCCATCCTTACCAACCTACCGGCTGCAGATGTATTTGTCCGTGACCGTATCGGTCAGAAGTGACCCCTGCACTGTCCGTGTGGAGACACAGTCCCGCCTTCACACTGACAATACCCTCCATCGTACTGTGTGGCACCATCACCCTGCGCAATGGGACAGAGTTCACACAGATCGAGCAGCTCAAGGCTGGGCATCCGTGAGGCGCTGTGGGCCATCAACAGCAGCCGAACCATACTCCAACGCAATCTGTAACCTCATGGCCTGGCATTACCCCACTCAGCCAGCACCGTCAGGCCAGGGGACTCACCCTGGTTCAACAGGGAGGGCGGGAAAGCATGCAAGGAGCATCCCCAGGCAGATCGGAGGAGGAGGTGCCAACCTGGTGAGGTGCCAACCTCTCTTCATAAGGCAAGCCCTCCAGTCCAGGCAGCTTCCTGGTAAACCTTCTTTGCACCCTCTCCAAAGCCTCTGTATCTTTCCTATAGTAGGGCGACCAGAACGGGACACAATATTCCAAGTGTGGTCCCACCAGGGACTTGTAGAGCTGCAGCAAAGCCTCGCGGCTCTTAAACTCGATCCCCCTGTTAATGAAAGCCAAAACACCATATGCTTTCTTAACAACCCTATCCACTTGGATGGTAACTTTGAGGGATCTATGTACTTGTACACCCAGATCCCTCTGTCCCTCCACACTGCCAAGAATCCTGTCTTTAATCCTATATTCAGCATTCGAGTTAGACCTTCCAAAATGCATCACTTCACATTTATCCAGGTTAAACTCCATCTGCCATTTCTCAGCCCAGCTCTGCATCCTGTCTGTGTCGCACTGTAGCCTGCAGGAGCCCTCTATACCATCGACGACACCTCCAACCCTTGTGTCATTGGCAAATTTCCTAAGCCACCCCTCAACCTCCTCATCCAAGTCATTTATAAAAACTACAAAGAGCAGAGGCACAAAACAGAGCCCTGTGGGACCCTACTGCGACCATGGACCATAGACTCAACTGGACTATGAGAGGCCAGGTTTGAGGGAACACCCCTTTAATAGTGATTTCAGTGTGTGAGGGGTTGGGTGTGAGGGAACAACCCTTTAATAGTGATTTCAGTGTGTGTGAGGGACTGTGTGTGCGGGAACACCCCTTTAATAGTGATTCCAGTGTGTGTGAGGGGCCGGGTGTGCGGGAACACCCCTTTAATAGTGATTCCAGTGTGTGTGAGGGGCCGGGTGTGAGGGAACACCCCTTTAATAGTGATTTCAGTGTGTGTGAGGGGCCGGGTGTGAGGGAACACCCCTTTAATAGTGATTTCAGTGTGTGTGAGGGGCCGGGTGTGAGGGAACACCCCTTTAATAGTGATTCCAGTGTGTGAGGGGCCGGGTGTGAGGGAACACCCCTTTAATAGTGATTTCAGTGTGTGTGAGGGGCCGGGTGTGAGGGAACACCCCTTTAACAGTGATTTCAGTGTGTGTGAGGGAACACCACTTTAATAGTAAAATGGTCTGCGTTTGGGCCTGGTTCCTGGGACCTGTGTACTTCCACCCATGAGTCAGCTCTGTTTGTCTTGGCCCAGTGTCAATGGGTTACAGTTGGAACTCTGCTGTAGGGAGGGTGTGGAACAGAGTAAAGGCAGATTCACCTCCCAATTGGGCCAGAACATCAGCCTGGCATTCAGTAATGTGTTTAATAAGAGGAGCCAGTGGAAATGGACAGGGGGCAGGACAGGGAGGGTGAGGCATTCTCGCTCAAAGCTGAAACTGACATGCTTTCACTCCAACTCACTGTCAGGGTGTGCAGGCTAAACGGACCCAAGCCCCCTTCCCAATCAGTCCGACTCTGCACTAACTCCTGTCCACTTCACAACAGCAGTGCGGCACTCCCTCAGCACTGACCCCCCGACAGGGCCCACTCCCTCAGCACTGACCCCCCGACAGGGCCCACTCCCTCAGCACTGACCGTCCGACAGGGCCCACTCCCTCAGCACTGACCCCCCGACAGGGCCCACTCCCTCAGCACTGACCGTCCGACAGTGCCCACTCCCTCAGCACTGACCCTCCGACAGTGCCCCCTCCCTCAGCACTGACCCCCCGACAGGGCCCACTCCCTCAGCACTGACCCTCCGACAGTGCCCACTCCCTCAGCACTGACCCTCCGACAGGGCCCCCTCCCTCAGCACTGACCCCCCGACAGGGCCCCCTCCCTCAGCACTGACCCTCCGACAGGGCCCCCTCCCTCAGCACTGACCCCCCGACAGGGCCCCCTCCCTCAGCACTGACCCTCCGACAGGGCCCACTCCCTCAGCACTGACCCCCCGACAGTGCCCACTCCCTCAGCACTGACCCTCCGACAGTGCCCACTCCCTCAGCACTGACCCTCCGACAGTGCGGCACTCCCTCTGCACTGACCCTCCGACAGTGCACACTCCCTCAGCACTGACCCTCTGACAGTACGGCACTCCCTCAGCACTGACCCTCTGACAGTGCCCACTCCCTCAACACTGACCCTCCGACAGTGCACACTCCCTCAGCACTGACCCTCCGACAGTGCCCACTCCCTCAGCACTGACCCTCCGACAGTGCGGCACTCCCTCAGCACTGACCCTCCGACAGTGCGGCACTCCCTCAGCACTGACCCTCCGACAGTGCGGCACTCCCTCAGCACTGACCCTCCGACAGTGCGGCACTCCCTCAGCACTGACCCTCCGACAGTGCGGCACTCCCTCAGCACTGACCCTCCGACAGTGCGGCACTCCCTCAGCACTGACCCTCCGACAGTGCGGCACTCCCTCAGCACTGACCCTGACAGTGTGACACGCCCTCACCACTGAATCATTCAGTTTTGAGGTTTCTCACTAATAATTTGAATCCGGACTCTGACTCTAAGGGAAGAGTGAGTCTCACTGAGTCAGCTCCCTACACTTCATCTCCATGTGTCTCCAATTAGATGCTCGCATGTGCTGAGAATGTGGGTCCCTCTACCCCAGTGAGAGTCCGTGTGTGTGTGGGACTGTACCCCAGTGAGAGTCAGTGTGTGTGCGGGTGCCTCTACCCCAGTGAGAGTCAGTGTGTGTGGGAGCTGTACCCCAGTGAGAGTTAGTGTGTCGGTGGGCCCTGTACCCCAGTGAGAGTCAGTGTGTGTGTGGGACTGTACCCCAGTGAGAGTCAGTGTGTGTGTGGGACTGTACCCCAGTGAGAGTTAGTGTGTGTGTGTGGGGGACCCTGTACCCCAGTGAGAGTCAGTGTGTGTGTGTGGGGGACCCTGTACCCCAGTGAGAGTCAGTGTGTGTGTGGGGGACCCTGTACCCCAGTGAGAGTCAGTGTGCGTGTGGGACTGTACCCCAGTGAGAGTCAGTGTGTGTGGGCCCTGTACCCCAGTGAGAGTCAGTGTGTGTGTGGGACCCTGTACCCCAGTGAGAGTCAGTGTGTGTGTGTGCCCTGTTCCCCAGTGAGAGTCAGTGTGTGTGTGCCCTGTACCCCAGTGAGAGTCAGTGTGTGTGTGGGACTGTACCCCAGTGAGAGTCAGTGTGTGTGAGGGGGACTGTTGCCCAGTGAGAGTCAGTGTGTGTGTGGGCCCTGTACCCCAGTGAGAGTCAGTGTGTGTGTGGGCCCTGTACCCCAGTGAGAGTCAGTGTGTGGGTGGGGGACTGTACCCCAGTGAGAGTCAGTGTGTGAGAGAGACATAGATTGTAGTGATAGTTCCAGCCCTGCCTCCCACATTGTTCCGGTATATAACCATGCCCAGAGAGTGAGCCACAGATCTATGTGCAGTGCCAATGTACAAGGTTCCCCAGAGGTTAATTATTAACCCTTATCTGAGCATCGACAGGCCGGGGAGTCAGGGATGGATTCCATCTGACAGCCCTCTCTCTCTCTCTCTCTCCACCCCCCCCAACACACCCACAAACTGACTCTGTCTCAAACCAGGTCACTGTGACAAACCTCAGGGGGAGCATTTCCACCCCCCTCTCTTCGCCAGTACACCCCCCACCACAACCAGTGGCTACTCGAGTGTGGAAGCCATCACACCCCGGGAACTTCCTACCCCAGCCACAGTGTATGGTGGCACAGTGGTTAGCACTGCTGCCTCCCAGCGCCAGGGACCCGGGTTCGATTCCCGCCCTGGGGGCGACTGACTGTGTGGAGTTTGCACGTTCTCCTTGTGTCTGCGTGGGTTTCCTCCCACAGTCCAAAGTTGTGCAGGGTAGGGTGGACTGGCCACGCTAAATTGCCCTGGGTGTTGGGTGTATGAGTAGGGAGTAGGGGAATGGATCAGGGTGGGTTCCTCTCCCGAGGGTCAGTGTGGACTTGGTGGGCCAAAGGGAGGGAATCTAATCACACTCACCCAGGCGTCCAGCACCCCCACCCTTCCCTCACCTCCCTCCCCCATCACCCAGCCTCATGGGTGGGCGGGTGCAGGGCGAACCTGATAGGGAGCTTTTCGTTGGGGGTGGGGTCTGTGGGATCTGACTGTGCAGCAATTGGGGGGGGGGAGGGAGAGCGAGAGAGAGAGGAAATTCCTCCCGTCTCAGTCTGAAATTGGTCCCCCTTTATCCTGAGACTGTGTCCCCCCCCATCCCCCCGGACCCCTCCCATGATGGGGAACTATCTCAGCATTGACCCTGTCGAACCCCTTAAAGAATCCGAGATGTTCCAACCAGGTCACCTCTCATTCTCCGAAACCCCAGTGAGGAGGGGCCCAGGCTGTTCAGCCTTTGCTCCAGAGACTATCCCTCCATCCCCCAGGGTCACCTGGAGTGACCCATCTCTGAGCTTCCTGCGATGGAGAGAGAGACACCTTCCCTTAAACAAGGGACTGAACCTGCCCACAGTGTCCCAGACCCGGTCTCCCCAGCACCTTGTCCCAGACCCGGTCTCCCCAGCACCTTGTCCCAGACCCCGTCTCCCCAGCACCTTGTCCCAGACCCCGTCTCCCCAGCACCTTGTCCAGCTGCAGTAACCTCCCTGCTCTTACACTCCAACCCCACCCCCCCACCTTGGAATAACATTCTGTGACCCTTCCTGAGTCCCTGCTGTCCCAGTGTGCTAGCTTGTTGTACAAGACCCCTCCAGTAACATTATGTTGCAGCTTCCTGCTGGTTTCCCAGTTAAATAACACTTTTCTCTTATCCCCCTTTCCAAACTTCACAATTCTGCACACCATCCTCCATTTGCCTGCTTCCTGCACTGACCAGTATCTCCCTGGAAACGTTCTGTACCCCTCTCGAGCTGTGTAAGTGTTCTCTGCGTATTTGGGTGACAGTGCATTCACCGAGTCTGGAATTATACATCATAAGCAGTTGTGGTCCCAGCACTGAGCCCTGTGGAACAGGGCATGGGTCCCCAGTTGGAAAAATAACCCCCACCCCCCTCAAACACGCTGTGTCCTGCTCATGTACCCATCAATGTATCGTCTGCCAGCACCCAGCCCATCCCCAACACCATGGGCTCCTCCGTGATCACTACACCTTCTGTGAGGAGGACCTGATCAAACACCTTCTGGAGATCCAAGATCAGCACATCTACGAGTTCCTCTCTGTCCACTCTGGTTCACAGTTCCTCACAAAACTAATAAATTAGTCATTCCTGATGAAGGGCTTATGCTCGAAACGTCGAATTCTCTATTCCTGAGATGCTGCCTGGCCTGCTGTGCTTTGACCAGCAACACATTTGCAGCAGTAATAAATTAGTCAGACGAGATTTCCTCTTGAGAAGCCACACTGATTCTCCTTGATCACACCACGGTTTTCCAAGTGTTTTGCTGTCACTTTCTTAATAACTGATTCCACCACTTTACTCACAATCAATGTCAGGCTAATTGACTTTTAGCTCTCCACCCCTACCCCCACAACTTGTTGAGGAGGGGTATCCCACTGGCAGTTTTTCAATATTCTAGGATTTTGAGAAAGTTACGAGCAATGCCTCTACTGTCTCAGTAGCTGCCTCTAGGATGTAAGCCACACTGACTCTCCCCAACAGCCCAGCGGCTCCAGGAGCAGGGTCAGAGGCTGGGAACCCTGCAGCGAGTAACCCCCACCCCAAAGCCTGTCCCACCATCAACAAGACACAGGAGGGAGGGTGAAGGAACACTCCCCACTTACCCCTGGATGGGGGCAGCTCCAAGTTCCCCACCCACAAACATCCCCTCACTCCCTCCCTCCCCTCAACGACGCTCAGTAACAGCAGTGTGTATCATCCCAGGATAAAACAGACCCCTCCCCCTGGGATTGACCCCACACCCACAAACATCCCCTCCCTCTCCCCCCCCCCCCCTCAGTAGCAGCAGTGTTGTACCTGCTACAAGTTGCCCTGCAGGATCTCACCAAAGACCCTCAGGCAGCACCTTCCAAACCCACGGCCCCTTCCTCCCAGAAGGACGAGGGGCAGCAGATACATGGAACCCCCCCCCCATTCCCCCCACCCCACCCCCCCACAAGTTCCCCTCTGAGCCCCTCACTCAGAAATCTCTCTCCATTCCTTCCTGGATCAGAATCCTGGAATTCCCTCCCTCGGGGACACTGTGGGTCTACCCTACAGCACAGGGTTCAGGAACGCAGCTCACCCCCACACTCTTGAGGGGGGGCACCGACTGGGGACGGGGAGGGGGGGGGGGTGAGGGGGGAAGTAACAAACAGCGAGCCGAGCCAGGGAGACCCACATTCCCACAAACGGATGAATTGTTACAACGCCAGAGGCGGTGGGAGTTATCTGCTGGAGTTGACCCTCATTAGTTTGCCCGGTACTGGTCCTCCAGTGATGGTGGTGAGAGTTAATTCCTCCCTGACGTTCAAATATCTTCCACCACCAAGACCGAGGCGAAAATATCTGTGTGACTCCCTCGGCCATTTCCCAAAACCATCGCTCCACACACTCATTTCCTCAGGGACCTCTGCTCACTCTGTACTCTCTCTCGCTTTTCAGATGCTGGAGGAAGCAATGTCAGCTTTTAGCTTCCCCAGATTATTCTCTCTCTCTCTTATCCCCTCAGTCCTCCTTCACTGAACGTATCCCAATCTTTGGAGTTCTTCCTGACTTGGGCTTCTCTCTTCCTTTCAATTGAAAACTCTCCTTAACTTCCTGGATTAGCTATGGTCACATCTTGTTGTAATTCTCTTCATTTTCCGATAAACACAGCCTCATGGTCCAACATATCCCCAACTCAGCCATTCCCATCAAGCCAGGGAATGGTTCAATGGGGAGTGCAGGAGGGTAGGCCAGGAGCAGCCCCAGGTATACCGGAGGATAAGGTGCCAACCTGAAGATACCAAGCAGGGCCAATGTGCCAGGCATACAGCGCCAAGTGATAGAGAGAGCCAAGTGATCCCCCAACAAACAGATCCAATCGAAGCTCTGCAATCCAGGCACACCCCGATTGGTAGCAAAGGTGGGCAGGTCAACAACTCACTGCAGGAAGGCTGTCCACAAGTATCCCCCCTCCTCAATGATGGAGGAGCTCAGTAAAACTCCACACTCTGTCCCTCACATCCTGCCCACCCCCACACTCCGTCCCTCACACCCCTCCCTCACCCACACTCCGTCCCTCACACCCCGCCCACCCCCACACACCGTCCCTCACATCCCGCCCACCCCCACACTCCCTCCCTCGCGCCCCGCCCACCCCCACACTCCCTCCCTCGCGCCCCCCCCACCCCCACACTCCGTCCCTCACACCCCGCCCACCCCCACACACCGTCCCTCGCGCCCCGCCCACCCCCACACTCCCTCCCTCGCGCCCCCCCCACCCCCACACTCCCTCCCTCGCGCCCCCCCCACCCCCACACACCGTCCCTCACACCCCGCCCACCCCCACACTCTGTCCCATGCGCCCCCCCACCCCCACACACCGTCCCACGCGCCCCCCCCACCCCCACACTCCCTCCCTCACACCCTTCCCACTCCCACACTCCGTCCCTCACATCCCGACCACCCCCACACTCTGTCCCACGCGCCCCCCCACCCCCACACACCATCCCTCACACCTCACCCACCCCCACACTCTGTCCCACGCGCCCCCCCACCCCCACACACCATCCCTCACACCCCTCCCACCCCCACACTCCGTCCCACGTGCCCCCCCACCCTCCCTCCCTCACATCCCGCCCACCCCCACACTCCGTCCCACGCGCCCTCGCACCCCCACACTCCGTCCCTCACACCCCGCCCACCCCCACACTCCCTCCCTCACACCCCTCCCACCCCCACACTCCGTCCCACGCGCCCCCCCCACCCCCACACTCCCTCCCTCACATCCCGCCCACCCCCACACTCCGTCCCACGCGCCCTCCCACCCCCACACTCCGTCCCTCACACCCCGCCCACCCCCACACTCCCTCCCTCACACCCCGCCCACCCCCACACTCCCTCCCTCACACCCCTCCCACCCCCACACTCCGTCCCACGCGCCCCCCCCACCCCCACACTCCCTCCCTCACATCCCGCCCACCCCCACACTCCGTCCCACGCGCCCCCCCCACCCCCACACTCCCTCCCTCACATCCCGCCCACCCCCACACTCCGTCCCACGCGCCCTCCCACCCCCACACTCTGTCCCTCACACCCCGCCCACCCCCACACTCCCTCCCTCACACCCCGCCCACTCCCACACTCCCTCCCTCACACCCCGCCCACCCCCACACTCCGTCCCACGCGCCCCCCCCACTCCCACACTCCCTCCCTCACACCCCGCCCACCCCCACACTCCGTCCCACGCGCCCTCCCACCCCCACACTCCCTCCCTCACACCCCGCCCACCCCCACACTCCGTCCCACGCGCCCCCCCCACTCCCACACTCCCTCCCTCACACCCCGCCCACCCCCACACTCCGTCCCACGCGCCCTCCCACCCCCACACTCCGTCCCTCACACCCCGCCCACCCCCACACTCCGTCCCACGCGCCCTCCCACCCCCACACTCCCTCCCTCACACCCCGCCCACCCCCACACTCCATCCCTCACTACTCTTACCCCCTCCCTCCCTGCCTCATACTAACCTCCCACCTCCACCCTTCACTCTGACCCTGCATTCCCCTAACCCCAGTTACTCCAATCCCACAGTAGCTCACCCTGCCTCCTTACTGTCACTGTTACTCTCCACTACCCTTAGCCCAGGATCCCATTCCCCTCCCCAACACCCTGTTCTGTGAGTCTGTCCCCTCATTACCCTTACTGAGTGTTCTGTCCCAGTATTACCTCTACCTGTTACCCCACCATCACATGAAGCCTCCCCCTTGCATTAATTCTCCTGCACCACTGTGTCACACTTACTCCACTATTACCGTAATACCTTTCCCTCTGGGACTCTGACCCTCCATTACCCGAAATACTTATTTCAGGCCTGCATTATGCTAGCCCCCGCACTCTGTCCCCATGTTACGCATGCCCCCCTTCCCTGGTACTCCTCCTATATGACTTTGACCTGTTGTTACTGTCTGCTTCTCTCACCTGCTTTGCTTATTCTGTTACTGAGCTCCTGTCTGCCCCACCCACCTTCATACACACACTCTCTCTCTCAGCGATTTATCCCTGTTCTCCATATTCCCGTTCCCTTTCCTCCCTCAGCCTCTCCTTTTCTATTGCCGCTCTCTCATTATCCGTCCCTCTCTTCATTCCTATCTCCCTCCATCTTGCTCTTTGTCTCCAAGCGTTCCTCGATCTCCCTTTTTCTCCCAGTCTGTCCACGTTTCTCATTGCACTCCTCTCTCTCTCTCTTTATGACCTTGCCTCTGTCACTCTCAATCCCGCTCTGTCTGTTCAATACTCTCTCGCAGTCCCATACCCTTACCTGTGTCGCAAAGCGCCTCTCTTGTGGTCTCAGTTCTTGGCTCCAAGTGTCAGGCGGGTCAGGAGTTACTCGGACTTTAATCCAATGTCAGGCAGGGAGACTCCTGTGTCCCACTGTCTGGGGGGTGGGGAGATTCCTGTGTCCCACTGTCTGGGGGGTGGGGAGACTCCTGTGTCCCACTGTCAGGGGGGTGGGGATACTCCTGTGTCTCACTGTCAGGGGTGTGGGGGGTGGGGAGATTCCTGTGTCCCAGCTCCTGTCAGGGGGGTGGGGGGGGGGGGGTGGAGAGATTCCTGTGTCCCAGCTCCTGTCGGGGGGTGGGGGGGGCGTGGAGAGATTCCTGTGTCCCAGCTCCTGTCGGGGGGGTGGGGAGATTCCTGTGTCCCAGCTCCTGTCAGGGGGTGGGCTGGGGGGGGTGGGGAGATTCCTGTGTCCCAGCTCCTGTCAGGGGGTGGGCTGGGGGGGGTGGGGAGATTCCTGTGTCCCAGCTCCTGTCAGGGGGTGGGGAGATTCCTGTGTCCCAGCTCCTGAGGGGGGGGGGGGGGGTGGGGAGATTCCTGTGTCCCAGCGCCCTGTAGCTCCGCTCCTTCTCCACGAACTTCCTGCTGCTGCAGCCGCCAGCGGAGACTGGGATGTTCTCCAGATCCTCACCCAGGAGGGAGGGAGGGAGGGTGGGTCACTTGGATCGGGGCCAGCCGGGGGTGGGAGATACCGCCTCCCGATCCTTCTCTACCGATCGGCCTCCTTTAACTCTACCCCGCGGGGTCTGGGTGGAGGCCGGGGGAGCAGCCGGCCCCGTGGAACCAGCTCTTACTCTCCGGGAACGGCTCCGGCTATTCCAGCTGGAGCGGGCGGCCCCGCCCACCCAGGGATAAACCACGCCCACCCAGGGATAAACCACGCCCGCTCAGGGATAAACCACGCCCACTGAGGGATAAGACCTGGCCCACGGCACATTAAACCCCGCCCACCGGACGGCACCACGCCCACTGGGCAGATAAACCACGCCCACTGAGTGATAAACCCCGCCCACCGAGGGATAAGACACGGCCCACAGCACAATAAACCCCGCCCACCGGACGGGGACCACGCCCACTGGGCAGATAATCCCCGCCCACTGAGTGATAAACCACGCCCAACGAGGGACCAAACCACGCCCACAGCACAATAAAGCCCACCCACTGGGCAGATAATCCCCGCCCATTGAGTGAAAAACCCCACCCACCGATGGACAAACCACGCCCACAACACAATACACCACGCCCATTGCGTGTTAAACCCCACCCAACCACCCAGTCATAAGCCCCGCCCCGTATGAAATAAACACCGCCCACTGCACAATAAACCCCGCCTCCTGGACAATAAACCCGCCTACTGGAAAATAAACCCCGCCTACTGGACAATAAACCCGCCTACTGGACAATAAACTCCGCCTACTGGACAATATACCCCGCCTACTGGACAATAAACCCCGCCTACTGGACAATATACCCCGCCAACTGGACAATATACCCCGCCTACTGGACAATAAACCCCGCCTACTGGACAATAAACCCCGCCAACTGGACAATATACCCCGCCTACTGGACAATAAACCCCGCCAACTGGACAATATACCCCGCCTACTGGACAATAAACCCCGCCTACTGGACAATAAACCCCGCCAACTGGACAATAAACCCCGCCTACTGGACAATATACCCCGCCAACTGGACAATAAACCCTGCCTACTGGACAATAAACCCCACCTACTGGACAATATACCCCGCCTACTGGGCAGTAAACCCGCCAACTGGACAATATACTCCACCTACTGGACAATAAACCCCGCCTACTGGACAGTAAACCCCGCCTACTGGACAATAAACCCCACCTACTGAACAGTAAACTCCGCCTACTGGACAATAAACTCCGCCTACTGGACAATATACCCCGCCAACTGGACAATAAACCCCGCCTACTGGACAATAAACCCCGCCCACTGAACAGTAAACTCTGCCTACTGGACAATAAACCCACCCTACTGGACAATAAACCCCACATACTGGACAATAAACCCCACCTACTGAACAGTAAACTCCGCCTACTGGACAATAAACCCCGCCTACTGGACAATAACCCTGCCTACTGGACAATAAACCCCACCTACTGGACAATAAACCTGCCTACTGGACAATAAACCCCACCTACTGGACAATAAATCTGACCTACTGGACAATAAACCCCGCTTGCTGGTCAGTAAATCCCGCCTACTGGAAATAAACCCCGCCTACTGGACAGTAAACCCGTCTACTGGACAAGAAACCCTGCCCACTGGACAATAAATCCGTCTACTGGACAGTAAACCCCGTCCACTGGACATGTAACCCCGCCAACTGGACAATAAAACCCCGCCTACTGGACAATAACCCCCTCCTACTGGACAATAATCCCCGCCTACTGGTCAATAAAACCACCTACTGGATAGAAAACACGCCCATTGGACAATAATCTCCGCCTACTGGACAATAAACATCGCCTACTGGACAATAAACCCGTCTACTGGACAATAACCCCGCCCACTGGACAGTAAACCCGCCTACTGGACAAGAAACCCCGCCCACTAGACAGTAAACACACCTACTGGACAGTAAACCCCGCCCACTGGACAATAACCCCGCCCACTGGACAGTAAACCCGCCTACTGGACAAGAAACCCCGCCCACTAGACAGTAAACCCACCTACTGGACAATAAACCCCGCCCACTGGACAATAAACCCCACCCACTGGACAGTAATCTCCGTCCACTGGACATTTAACCCCGCCTATTGGACAATAAACCCTGCCTACTGGAAAATAAACCCCGCCTACTGGACAATAACCCCGCCCACTGGACAATAAACCCACCTACTGGAAAATAAACCCCGCCCAGTGGAAAGTAAACCCTTCCTACTGGACAAGAAACCCACCTACTGGACAGTAAACCCCGCCTACTTTACAATAAACCCTCGCTTACTAGATAGTAAACCCCGCCAACTGGAAAGTAAACCCCGCCTACTGGACAATAAAACCAGCCTACTGGACAATAAACCCCACCCACTGGACAACACACCCTGCTTACTGGACAGTAAACCCCGCCTACTGGACAGTAAACCCCATCCACTGGACAATAAACCCCGCCCACTGGACAGTAAACCCCACCTACTGGTCAATAAACCCCGCCTACTGGACAATAAACACCGCCTACTGGACAATAAACCCGCCTACTGGACAATAAAATCCACCTACTGGACAACAAACACCACCTACTGAACAGTAAACTCCACCTACTGGACAATAAACCCCGCCTACTGGACAATAAACCCGCCTACTGGACAATAAACTCCACCTACTGGACAATAAACCCCGCCTACTGGTCAGTAAATCCCGCCTATTGGACAATAAACCCGCCTACTGGACAATAAACCCGCCTACTGCACAGTAACACCCGCCTACTGGACAATAAACCCCGTCCACTGGACATTTAACCCCGCCTACTGGACAATAATCCCCGCCTACTGGTCAATAAACCAACTACTGGACAGAAAACACGCCCATTGGACAATAATCTCCGCCTACTGGACCATAAACACCGCCTACTGGACAAGAAACCCCGCCTACTGGACAATAAACCCGCCTACTGGACAATAAACCCCGCCCACTGGACAGTAAACCCGCCTACTGGACAGTAAACCGCAACTACTAGACAGTTAACCCTGCATAATGGACAACAAACACCGCCTACTGGAGAATAAACCCCACCTACTGGACAGTAAACACCGCCCACTGGACAGTAACCCCGCCTACTGCACAGTAAACGCGTCTACTGGACAATAAACCCCACCGACTGGACAATACACCCCGCCCACTGGACAGTAACCCCGCCTACTGCACAATACACCCGCCTACTGGACAATAAACCCCACCTAATGGACAATACACCCCGCCCACTGGACAGTAAACCTGCCGACTGGACAGTAAACCCCGCCTACTGGACAATAACCACAGAATACTGGACAGCAAAGCCCACCTACTGGACAATAATCTCTCCAACTGGACAGTAAACCTGCCTACTGGACGATAAACACTGCCTAATGGACAGTAAACCATGCCTACTGCACTATAACCCCCGCCTACTGGACAGTAAACCTGCCGACTGGACAGTAAACACGCCTACTGTACAATAATCACCGCCTACTGGACAGCAAAGCCCACCTACTGGACAATAATCTCTCCAACTGGACAGTAAACCCGCCTACTGGACGATAAACACTGCCTAATGGACAGTAAACCACGCCTACTGCACTATAACCCCGCCTACTGGACAATAAACCCCGCCTATTGGTAATAACCCCGCCTGCTGGACAATAGACCCCACCTACTGGACTATAAATACGCCTACTGGAAATTAAACACGCCTACTGGGCAGTAAACCCCGCCTACTGGACAATTAACCCCGTCTACTGGACAATAAACCCCACTTACTGGACAATAACCATTGCCTACTGGACAGTAACACCTGTCTACTGGACAATATACCCCACCTACTGGACAGTAAACCCCGCCTATTGGATAAAAACCCTCGCCTACTGGACAATAAACCCCACCTAATGGACAATACACCCCGCCCACTGGACAGTAAACCTGCCGACTGGACAGTAAACACGCCTACTGTACAATAATCACCGCCTACTGGACAGCAAAGCCCACCTACTGGACAATAATCTCTCCAACTGGACAGTAAACCCGCCTACTGGACGATAAACACTGACTAATGGACAGTAAACCACGCCTACTGCACTATTTTTTTTTTGTAGATATTTTTATTGAAATTTAACATTTTTGCAAATTTACAAAAATAAACAAAACTCTCAAATACAAACATTGATGTACAATTAAATCATATATACAATAGTCATAATTTAACAAAGAAAAGAGAAAGAAAGAAAACAAAAAAAGAAAAAAAAAGAAACAAAAAAAGAAAGAAAAAAAAACTCAACTTTCTACTAATCTAACCTATAACTAACCAGAGTGTATACCTAAGTCTCTTACATGCTCGGAATGTATAAACATCAAATATAATAAAACCCGTATTCGCGCAGGATTCCTCTCCCAAGGGGCCCCGGAGCAGCCCGGTCTGAAATCTTCACTAAATAAAAGCCCTTGTTAGGATAGCCGAAATATCTGCATTTATATAATTCAAAAAGGGCTGCCATATTTTATAAAATAATTCAGTCTTTCGGTGCACCATATTTGTGAGGAAGTCAAGGGGGATATATTCCATAATTAATCTGTGCCAATTTGAAAGTCCAGGGGGGCCCTCAGCCACCCAGTTCACCAAAATATTTTTCCTTGCACAGAAAGAGAGAATAGAAAATAATCTCTTCCCATGCATATCCAGAGATGAGAGGTTCGAAAAGCCCAAAAGGAGAGATACAGGGTCCACCCTAATTTCCGTTCCTAAACTTTCTGTCAGGGTATTTGCCACTTTAGTCCAGTATCTGTGGATTTTCTGACAAGTCCACAGACAATGTACAAGAGTACCCACCTCTATTTTGCATTTGGGACACTTTGGAGATGCTCCTGCCTTAAATTTTGCCAGTCGAGCCGGAGCTATATGGGCCCTATGAAGTATCTTTAGTTGGATAGCCTGAGTTCTGTTACAGATAGCAATTCTTCTAGCATTTTCCCAAATGTCATTCCACATATCCTCAGAGATTTCTAGCCCCAAGTCCTGCTCCCATGTTTTAAGCAGGTCATCCATGTCTCCTGAGACTCCATCATGTAGCAAATGGTATATAGTACTAACGGAGGATGCCCCCGCTGGTCGTAAGACATTATGTTCTCTGTCTGATTTATAAAGACTATCTATTAATGTAGTCTTCCTTTGTATATAATCTCGAACTTGGAAGTATCGAAAGAGATCCCCATTAGGTATTCCGAATTTCAGACGCAGCTGCTCAAAGGACATCAGGATCCCATCTTTAAATAGGTCCCCTAAGCATGAGATGCCCCTGGATCTCCAGAGTTTAAAGGTGGCATCTGTAATCCCCGGTTGGAATCCCCATGCGCCTACTATTGGTGCATGGGGGGATGTTTTATGTGAGTTACCCTCATTTTGCCGCATTATATTCCAGGCCTTAATTGTGTTTAATATTATGGGATTTTTACAGTGGTCTGTAATGATTTTCCTCTTATCTGAAAATAAAAGGTTAATAAGTGGGTATTTTACTTGGGAGGCTTCGATATCCAGCCAAATTGATTGTGGATCAGATGAAACCCAATCAGCTATGTAACTTAGTAGGAGCTTAACTGATATTTCCTAAAGTCTGGGAAGTCCAGTCCTCCCCTTGCCTGTGGAAGCTGTAGCTTCTTCAGCTTAATAAGGGACCGTCTATGGTTCCAAATAAAGGAGCCCAACCAGCCATATAATTTACGTAGGGCTAGCCTTGGCAGCATCAGCGGGAGCATTCTCATAGGATATAAGAGACGGGGCAGAACATTCATTTTAATTAATGCTATTCTCCCTAGCCAGGAAATCGGAAGGTCTCTCCATCGCTGGAGGTCCTGCCTTATCCTTTCCATTAATTGTACAAAATTAGCCCTATACAGCTGATCAAATACTGGCGTGATAAAAATACCTAAATATAAGAAGCCCTCCAGGGACCAACGGAAGGGAAAAGGGGATCCATCCATTAAGTGGGGTATCATAGCCAGACCACCCATTGGCATGGCTTCCGATTTTGAAAAATTAATTTTATAGCCTGAGAATGCACTAAATGTATTAATAACTTGAATTAGACGAGGCACTGACATTAAAGGATTACTGAGGAATAAGAGAACGTCATCTGCATAGAGGGTAATTTTGTGTTTACCTGTACCAATCCTCGGGGCCGTTATATCAGGATCAGTCCGGATGGCTTCTGCTAATGGTTCGATTATCAGTGTAAACAACAATGGTGAGAGAGGACATCCTTGACGGCAGCCCCTACCCACACTGAAGCCATCCGATCTTAACCCATTAGTAATAACAGCTGCTTTGGGGTCATTATACAATGTTGAGACCCATTTGGTAAACACCTGTCCAACGCCAAACCTTTCCAATGTGTAAAATAAATATGACCATTCAACCCTATCAAATGCCTTTTCCGCATCCAATGAAATTACTACTCCTGGTATCTTTCCCTGATGACAGGCTTGGATCATATTCAAGACCCTTCTGATATTATTGGATGATCTGCGGCCCTTAATAAATCCCGTCTGGTCCTCCTTTATAATATATGGCAGTACCCTTTCTAGTCTTAGTGCTAACATTTTTGAGAGAATTTTAAAGTCTACATTTAGTAAGGATATTGGTCTGTAAGATGCACAATCTTCTGGGTCTTTTCCTTTTTTGAGGATAAGAGAAATATTTGCTTCTTTCAGCGTGGGCGGGAGACAGACCTGACTATGCGCAAAATTATACATATCCATAAGTGGGTCAACCAATATTCCTGTAAATTCTTTATAGAATTCAGCTTGGAAACCATCCGGGCCCGGTGCTTTTCCGCTCTGAAGTTTCCCAATTGCCTCAAGTATTTCTTGGACTGTTAAAGGGGTATTTAGGGCCGACACCTGTTCCGGAGTCAGGCCCGGGAAGGTCAAATTTTTAAAAAATGACTGCATCCTCCTAATCCTATCTTCACAATCCTGCGATCTATATAGTTCAGAATAAAATTCTTTAAAGGTCGCATTGATCTTTTTATGATCATGAGTCAGGGTACCTGTACTTTCCTTGATGGTCGGAATAGTTTGAGGGGCTTTCTTTTTCTTTGCAAGAAATGCTAAGTATCTACCCGGTTTGCCTACTGCACTATAACCCCCGCCTACTGGACAATAAACCCCGTCTATTGGTAATAACCCCGCCTGCTGGACAATAGACCCCACCTACTGGACTATAAATACGCCTACTGGAAATTAAACACGCCTACTGGGCAGAAAACCCCGCCTACTGGACAATAAACCCCGTCTACTGGACAATAAACCCCACTTACTGGACAATAACCATCGCCTACTGGACAGTAACACCTGTCTACTGGACAATATACCCCACCTACTGGACAGTAAACCCCGCCTATTGGATAAAAACCCTCGCCTACTGGACAATAAACCCCACCTACTGGACTATGAACACGCCTACTGGAAATTAAACGTGCCTACTGGACAGTAAACCCCGCCTACTAGACAATAATCACGCCTACTCGACAATAAACCCTGCCTACTGGACAGTAAACCCTGCCTACTGGACAATAAACACACCTACTGGACAGTAAACCCCGCCTACTGGACAATAAACCCCACCCACTGGACAGTAAACCCCGCCTACTGGACAATAAACACCGCCTACTGGACAATAAACCCCACCTACTGAACAGTAAACTCCGCCTACTGGACAATAAACCCACCCTACTGGACAATAAACCCCACCTACTGGACAATAAACCCCACCTACTGAACAGTAAACTCCGCCTACTGGACAATAAACCCACCCTACTGGACAATAAACCCCACCTACTGGACAATAAACCCCACCTACTGAACAGTAAACTCCGCCTACTGGACAATAAACCAACCCTACTGGACAATAAACCTGCCTACTGGACAATAAACCCACCCTACTGGACAATAAACCAGCCTACTGGACAATAAACCCCACCTACTGGACAATAAATCTGACCTACTGGACAATAAACCCCGCCTACTGGACAGTAAACCCATCTACTGGACAAGAAACCCTGCCCACTGGACAATAAATCCGTCTACTGGACAGTAAACGCCGTCCACTGGACATGTAACCCCGCCTACTGGACAATAAGCCCCGCCTACTGGACAATAACCCCCTCCTACTGGACAATAATCCCCGCCTACTGGTCAATAAACCCACCTACTGGATAGAAAACACGCCCATTGGACAATAATCTCCGCCTACTGGACAATAATCCCCGCCTACTGGACAATAAACCCGTCTACTGGACAATAACCCCGCCCACTGGACAGTAAACCCGCCTACTGGACAAGAAACCCCCTCTACTGGACAATAAACCTGTCTACTGGACAATAACCCCGCCCACTGGACAGTAAACCCGCCTACTGGACAAGAAACCCCCTCTACTGGACAATAAACCCGTCTACTGGACAATAAACCCCACCCACTGGACAGTAAACCCGCCTACTGGACAAGACACCCAGCCCACTAGACAGTAAACCCACCTACTGGACAGTAAACCCCGCCCACTGGACAATAACCCCGCCCACTGGACAATAAACCTGCCTACTGAGCAATAAACCCACCTACTGAACAATAAACCCCGCCTACTGGACAATAAACCCCATCCACTGGACAATAAACCCCGCCCACTGGACAGTAAACCCCACCTACTGGTCAATAAACTCCGCCTACTGGACAATGAACCCCACCTACTGGACAATAAACCCGCTTACTGGACAGTAAACCCCGCCTACTAGAAAGTAAACCCCGCCTACTGGACAGTAAACCACATCCACTGGACAATAAACCCCGCCCACTGGACAGTAAACCCCACCTACTGGTCAATAAACTCCGCCTACTGGACAATGAACCCCACCTACTGGACAACAAACCCGCCTACTGGACAATAAACCCCACCTACTGGACAACAAACACCGCCTACTGAACAGTAAACCCCACCTACTGGTCAATAAACTCCGCCTACTGGACAATGAACCCCACCTACTGAACAGTAAACTCCGCCTACTGGACAATAAACCCCGCCTACTGGACAATAAACCCCGCTTACTGGACAGTACACCCCACCTACTGGACAATAACCCCCCCCACTGGACAATAAACCCACCTACTGGAAAATAAACCCCGCCTACTGGAAAGTAAACCCTTCCTACTGGACAAGAAACCCGCCTACTGGACAGCAATCACCGCCTACTGGACAATACACCCCGCCCACTGGACAATAAACCCCCGCTTACTAGATAGTAAACCCCGCCAACTGGAAAGTAAACCCTGCCTACTGGACAATAAAACCAGCCTACTGGACAATAAACCCCACCCACTGGACAACACACCCTGCTTACTAGATAGTAAACCCCGCCTACTAGAAAGTAAACCCCACCTACTGGACAGTAAACCACATCCACTGGACAATAAACCCCGCCCACTGGACAGTAAACCCCACCTACTGGTCAATAAACTCCGCCTACTGGACAATGAACCACACCTACTGGACAACAAACCCGCCTACTGGACAATAAACCCCACCTACTGGACAACAAACACCGCCTACTGAACAGTAAACCCCACCTACTGGTCAATAAACTCCGCCTACTGGACAATGAACCCCACCTACTGAACAGTAAACTCCGCCTACTGGACAATAAACCCCGCCTACTGGACAATAAACCCCGCTTACTGGACAGTACACCCCGCCTACTGGACAATAACCGCCCCCACTGGACAATAAACCCACCTACTGGAAAATAAACCCCGCCTACTGGAAAGTAAACCCTTCCAACTGGACAATAAACCCGCCACTGGACAATAAACCCACCTACTGGAAAATAAACCCCGCCTACTGGAAAGTAAACCCTTCCTACTGGACAAGAAACCCGCCTACTGGACAGCAATCACCGCCTACTGGACAATACACCCCGCCCACTGGACAATAAACCCCGCTTACCAGATAGTAAACCCCGCCAACTGGAAAGTAAACCCTGCCTACTGGACAATAAAACCAGCCTACTGGACAATAAACCCCACCCACTGGACAACACACCCTGCTTACGAGATAGTAAACCCCGCCTATTAGAAAGTAAACCCCGCCTACTGGACAGTAAACCACATCCACTGGACAATAAACCCCGCCCACTGGACAGTAAACCCCACCTACTGGTCAATAAACTCCGCCTACTGGACAATGAACCCCACCTACTGGACAATAAACCCGCCTACTGGACAATAAACCCCACCTACTGGACAACAAACACCGCCTACTGAACAGTAAACCCCACCTACTGGTCAATAAACTCCGCCTACTGGACAATGAACCCCACCTACTGAACAGTAAACTCCGCCTACTGGACAATAAACCCCGCCTACTGGACAATAAACCCCGCTTACTGGACAGTACACCCCGCCTACTGGACAATAACCCCGCCCACTGGACAATAAATCCACCTACTGGAAAATAAACCCCGCCTACTGGAAAGTAAACCCTTCCTACTGGACAAGAAACCCGCCACTGGACAATAAACCCACCTACTGGAAAATAAACCCCGCCTACTGGAAAGTAAACCCTTCCTACTGGACAAGAAACCCGCCTACTGGACAGCAATCACCGCCTACTGGACAATACACCCCGCCCACTGGACAATAAACCCCCGCTTACTAGATAGTAAACCCCGCCAACTGGAAAGTAAACCCTGCCTACTGGACAATAAAACCAGCCTACTGGACAATAAACCCCACCCACTGGACAACACACCCTGCTTACTAGATAGTAAACCCCGCCTACTAGAAAGTAAACCCCGCCTACTGGACAGTAAACCACATCCACTGGACAATAAACCCCGCCCACTGGAAGTAAACCCCACCTACTAGTCAATAAACTCCGCCTACTGGACAATAAACCCCGCCTACTGTAAAATAAACCCGCCTACTGGACAATAAACCCCACCTACTGGACAACAAACACCGCCTACTGAACAGTAAACTCCGCCTACTGGACAATAAACCCCGCCTACTGGACAATAAACCCCGCCTACTGGACAGTAAACTCCGCCTACTGGACAATAAACCCCGCCTACTGGACAATAAACCCGCCTACTGAACAATAAACCCCACCTACTGGACAACAAACACCGCCTACTGAACAGTAAACTCCGCCTACTGGACAATAAACCCGCCTACTGGACAATAAACCCGCCTACTGGACAATAAACCCCACCTACTGGACAACAAACACCGCCTACTGAACAGTAAACTCCGCCTACTGAACAGTAAACTCCGCCTACTGGACAATAAACCCTGCCTACTGGACAACAAACACTGCCTACTGAACAGTAAACTCCGCCTACTGGACAATAAACTCCGCCTACTGGACAGTAAATCCGTCTACTGGACAATAAACCCCGCCTACTGGACATTTAACCCCGCCTACTGGACAATAATCCCCGCCTACTGGTCAATAAACCATCTACTGGACAGAAAACACGCCCATTGGACAATAATCTCCGCCTACTGGACCATAAACACCGCCTACTGGACAAGAAACCCCGCCTACTGGACAATAAACCCCGCCCACTGGACAGTAAACCCCGCCTACTGGACAGTTAACCCTGCATAATGGACAACAAACACCGCCTACTGGAGAATAAACCCCACCTACTGGACAATAAACCCCACCTACTGGACAGTAAACCCCGCCCACTGGACAATAAACCGCACCCACTGGACAGTAAACCCTGCCCACTGGACAATAAACACCGCCTACTGGTCAATAAACCCACCTACAGGACAGAAAACACACCCACTGGACAGTAAACCCGCCTACTGGACAGTAAACCCCGCCTACTGGACTGTAAACCCCGTCCATTGGACATTTAACCACGCCTACTGGACAATAACCCCGCCCACTGGACAACAAACCCGCCTACTGGACAACAAATCCCGCCTACTGGAAAGTAAACCCTGCCTACTGGACAAAAAGCACGCCTACTGGACAATAAACCCCGCCGACTGGACAATAAACCCACCTACTGGACAATATATCCCACCTACTGGACAAGAAACCCACCTACTGGACAGTAAGCCTCGCCTACTAGACAGTAAACCCGCCTACTGGACAGCAAACCCCGCATACTGAACAATAAAACCCCCCTACTGGACAGTAAACCCGCCTACTGGACAGCAAACCCCGCATACTGAACAATAAAACCCCCCTACTGGACAGTAAACCCGCCTACTGGACAGCAAACCCCGCATACTGAACAATAAAACCCCCCTACTGGACAGTAAACCCGCCTACTGGACAATAAACCCCACCGACTGGACTATAAACACGCCTACTGGAAATTAAACACGCCTACTGGTCAGTAAACCCCGCCTACTAGACAATAATCATGGCTACTCGACAATAAACCCCGCCTACTGGACAAAAAACCCCGCCAACTGGACAATAAACCCGCCTACTGGACAATAAACCCCGCCTACTGGACAGTAAACCCCACCTACTGGGCAGTAAACCCCACCTACTGGACAGTAAACACCGCCCACTGGACAGTAACCCCGTCTACTGCACAGTAAACGCGTCTACTGGACAATAAACCCCACCCACTGGACAATACACCCCGCCCACTGGACAGTAACCCCGCCTAATGCACAATACACTCGCCTACTGGACAATAAACCCCACCTAATGGACAATACACCCCGCCCACTGGACAGTAAACCTGCCGACTGGACAGCAAACCCCGCCTACTGTACAATAATCACCGCCTACTGGACAGCAAAGCCCACCTACTGGACAATAATCTCTCCAACTGGACAGTAAACCCGCCTACTGGACGATAAACACTGCCTAATGGACAGTAAACCACGCCTACTGCACTATAACCCCCGCCTACTGGACAATAAACCCTGTCTATTGGTAATAACCCCGCCTGCTGGACAATAGACCCCACCTACTGGACTATAAATACGCCTACTGGAAATTAAACACGCCTACTGGGCAGTAAACCCCGCCTACTGGACAATAAACCCCGTCTACTGGACAATAAACCCCACTTACTGGACAATAACCATCGCCTACTGGACAGTAACACCTGTCTACTGGACAATATACCCCACCTACTGGACAGTAAACCCCGCCTATTGGATAAAAACCCTCGCCTACTGGACAGTAAACCCCACCTACTGGACTATGAACACGCCTACTGGAAATTAAACGTGCCTACTGGACAGTAAACCCCGCCTACTAGACAATAATCACGCCTACTCGACAATAAACCCTGCCTACTGGACAGTAAACCCTGCCTACTGGACAACAAACACACCTACTGGACAGTAAACCCCGCCTACTGGACAATAAACCCCGCCCACTGTACAGTAAACCCTGCCTACTGGACAATAAACCCTGCCTACCGGACAATAAACCCCACCTACTGAACAGTAAACTCTGCCTACTGGACAATAAACCCACCCTACTGGACAATAAATCTGACCTACTGGACAATAAACCCCGCTTGCTGGTCAGTAAATCCCACCTACTGGACAATAAACCCCGCCTACTGGACAGTAAACCCGTCTACTGGACAGTAAACCCCGTCCACTGGACATGTAACCCCGCCTACTGGACAATAAACCCCGCCTACTGGACAATAACCCCCTCCTACTGGACAATAATCCCGGCCTACTGGTCAATAAACCCACCTACTGGATAGAAAACACGCCCATTGGACAATAATCTCCGCCTACTGGACAATAATCTCCGCCTACTGGACAATAAACCCGTCTACTGGACAATAACCCCGCCCACTGGACAGTAAACCTGCCTACTGGACAAGAAACCCCACCTACTGGACAATAAACCCGTCTACTGGACAATAAACCCCACCCACTGGACAGTAAACCCGCCTACTGGACAAGACACCCAGCCCACTAGACAGTAAACCCACCTACTGGACAGTAAACCCCGCCCACTGGACAATAACCCCGCACACTGGACAATAAACCCGCCTACTGAGCAATAAACCCACCTACTGAACAATAAACCCCACCTACTGGACAATAAACCCGCTTACTGGACAGTAAACCCCGCCTACTGGACAGTAAACCCCATCCACTGGACAATAAACCCCGCCCACTGGACAGTAAACCCCACCTACTGGTCAATAAACTCCGCCTACTGGACAATGAACCCCGCCTACTGGACAATAAACCCGCCTACTGGACAATAAACCCCACCTACTGGACAACAAACACCGCCTACTGAACAGTAAACTCCGCCTACTGGACAATAAACCCCGCCTACTGGACAATAAACCCCGCTTACTGGACAGTAAACCCCGCCTACTGGACAATAACCCCGCCTACTGGACAATAAACCCACCTACTGGAAAATAATCCCAGCCTACTGGAAAGTAAACCTTCCTACTGGACAAGAAACCCGCCTACTGGACAGTAAACCCCGCCTACTGGACAGTCAACCCCACCTACAAGACAATAAACCACGCCTACTGGACAATAAACCCCGCCTAGTGGACAGTAAACCCGCCTACTGGACAGTAAACAATGCCCACTGACAGCAAACCCCGCCTACTGGACAATAACCCCGCCCACTGGACAATAAACCCGCCTACTGAGCAATAAACCCACCTACTGAACAATAAACCCCGCCTACTGGACAATAAACCCGCTTACTGGACAGTAAACCCCGCCTACTGGACAGTAAACCCCATCCACTGGACAATAAACCCCGCCCACTGGACAGTAAACCCCACCTACTGGTCAATAAACTCCGCCTACTGGACAATGAACCCCGCCTACTGGACAATAAACCCGCCTACTGGACAATAAACCCCACCTACTGGACAACAAACACCGCCTACTGAACAGTAAACTCCGCCTACTGGACAATAAACCCCGCCTACTGGACAATAAACCCCGCTTACTGGACAGTAAACCCCGCCTACTGGACAATAACCCCGCCTACTGGACAATAAACCCACCTACTGGAAAATAATCCCAGCCTACTGGAAAGTAAACCTTCCTACTGGACAAGAAACCCGCCTACTGGACAGTAAACCCCGCCTACTGGACAGTCAACCCCACCTACAAGACAATAAACCCCGCCTACTGGACAATAAACCCCGCCTAGTGGACAGTAAACCCGCCTACTGGACAGTAAACAATGCCCACTGACAGCAAACCCCGCCTACTGGACAGCAAACCCCGCCTACTGGACAATAAACACCGCCTACTGGGCAGTAAACCCACCTACTGGACAATAAACCCCACCTACTGGACAATAAACCCCACCTACTGGACAATAAACTCCACCTACTGGACAGTAAACCCCGCCTACTGGACAGTAACCCCGCCTACTGGACAATAAACCCCGCCTACTGGACAATAATCCCCGCCTACTGGTCAATAAACCACCTACTGGACAGAAAACACGCCCATTGGACAATAATCTCCGCCTACTGGACAATAAACCCGTCTACTGGACAGTAACACCTGTCTACTGGACAATATACCCCACCTACTGGACAGTAAACCCCGCTTATTGGATAAAAACCCTCGCCTTATGGACAATAAACCCCACCTACTGGACTATGAACACACCTACTGGAAATTAAACGTGCCTACTGGACAGTAAATCCCGCCTACTAGACAATAATCACGCCTACTCGACAATAAACCCTGCCTACTGGACAGTAAACCCTGCCTACTGGACAATAAACACACCTACTGGACAGTAAACCCTGCCTACTGGACAATAAACCCCACCCACTGGACAGTAAACCCCGCCTACTGGACAATAAACTCCGCCTACTGGACAATAAACCCACCCTACTGGACAATATACCAGCCTACTGGACAATAAACCCCACCTACTGGACAATAAATCTGACCTACTGGACAATAAACCCCGCCTACTGGACAGTAAACCCGTCTACTGGACAAGAAACCCTGCCCACTGGACAATAAATCCGTCTACTGGACAGTAAACCCCGTCCACTGGACAATAACCCCCTCCTACTGGACAATAATCCCCGCCTACTGGACAATAAACCCCGCCTACTGGACAATAACCCCCTCCTACTGGACAATAATCCCCGCCTACTGGTCAATAAACCCACCTACTGGATAGAAAACATGCCCATTGGACAATAATCTCCGCCTACTGGACAATAATCTCCGCCTACTGGACAATAAACCCGTCTACTGGACAATAACCCCGCCCACTGGACAGTAAACCCGCCTACTGGACAAGAAACCCCCTCTACTGGACAATAAACCCGTCTACTGGACAATAACCCCGCCCACTGGACAGTAAACCCGCCTACTGGACAAGAAACCCCCTCTACTGGACAATAAACCCGTCTACTGGACAATAAACCCCACCCACTGGACAGTAAACCCGCCTACTGGACAAGACACCCAGCCCACTAGACAGTAAACCCACCTACTGGACAGTAAACCCCGCCCACTGGACAATAACCCCGCCCACTGGACAATAAACCTGCCTACTGAGCAATAAACCCACCTACTGAACAATAAACCCCGCCTACTGGACAATAAACCCCATCCACTGGACAATAAACCCCGCCCACTGGACAGTAAACCCCACCTACTGGTCAATAAACTCCGCCTACTGGACAATGAACCCCACCTACTGGACAATAAACCCGCTTACTGGACAGTAAACCCCGCCTACTAGAAAGTAAACCCCGCCTACTGGACAGTAAACCACATCCACTGGACAATAAACCCCGCCCACTGGACAGTAAACCCCACCTACTGGTCAATAAACTCCGCCTACTGGACAATGAACCACACCTACTGGACAACAAACCCGCCTACTGGACAATAAACCCCACCTACTGGACAACAAACACCGCCTACTGAACAGTAAACCCCACCTACTGGTCAATAAACTCCGCCTACTGGACAATGAACCCCACCTACTGAACAGTAAACTCCGCCTACTGGACAATAAACCCCGCCTACTGGACAATAAACCCCGCCTACTGGACAGTACACCCCACCTACTGGACAATAACCCCCCCCACTGGACAATAAACCCACCTACTGGAAAATAAACCCCGCCTACTGGAAAGTAAACCCTTCCTACTGGACAAGAAACCCGCCTACTGGACAGCAATCACCGCCTACTGGACAATACACCCCGCCCACTGGACAATAAACCCCCGCTTACTAGATAGTAAACCCCGCCAACTGGAAAGTAAACCCTGCCTACTGGACAATAAAACCAGCCTACTGGACAATAAACCCCACCCACTGGACAACACACCCTGCTTACTAGATAGTAAACCCCGCCTACTAGAAAGTAAACCCCGCCTACTGGACAGTAAACCACATCCACTGGACAATAAACCCCGCCCACTGGAAGTAAACCCCACCTACTAGTCAATAAACTCCGCCTACTGGACAATAAACCCCGCTTACTGGAAAATAAACCCGCCTACTGGACAATAAACCCCACCTACTGGACAACAAACACCGCCTACTGAACAGTAAACTCCGCCTACTGGACAATAAACCCCGCCTACTGGACAATAAACCCCGCCTACTGGACAGTAAACTCCGCCTACTGGACAATAAACCCCGCCTACTGGACAATAAACCCGCCTACTGAACAATAAACCCCACCTACTGGACAACAAACACCGCCTACTGAACAGTAAACTCCGCCTACTGGACAATAAACCCGCCTACTGGACAATAAACCCCACCTACTGGACAACAAACACCGCCTACTGAACAGTAAACTCCGCCTACTGGACAATAAACCCCGCCTACTGGACAACAAACACCGCCTACTGAACAGTAAACTCCGCCTACTGGACAATAAACTCCGCCTACTGGACAGTAAATCCGTCTACTGGACAATAAACCCCGCCTACTGGACATTTAACCCCGCCTACTGGACAATAATCCCCGCCTACTGGTCAATAAACCATCTACTGGACAGAAAACACGCCCATTGGACAATAATCTCCGCCTACTGGACCATAAACACCGCCTACTGGACAAGAAACCCCGCCTACTGGACAATAAACCCGCCTACTGGACAATAAACCCCGCCCACTGGACAGTAAACCCCGCCTACTGGACAGTTAACCCTGCATAATGGACAACAAACACCGCCTACTGGAGAATAAACCCCACCTACTGGACAATAAACCCCGCCCACTGGACAACAAACCCGCCTACTGGACAACAAACCCCGCCTACTGGAAAGTAAACCCTGCCTACTGGACAAAAAGCACGCCTACTGGACAATAAACCCCGCCGACTGGACAATAAACCCACCTACTGGACAATATATCCCACCTACTGGACAAGAAACCCGCCTACTGGACAGTAAGCCTCGCCTACTAGACAGTAAACCCGCCTACTGGACAGCAAACCCCGCATACTGAACAATAAAACCCCCCTACTGGACAGTAAACCCGCCTACTGGACAATAAACCCCACCTACTGGACTATAAACACGCCTACTGGAAATTAAACACGCCTACTGGTCAGTAAACCCCGCCTACTAGACAATAATCATGGCTACTCGACAATAAACCCCGCCTACTGGACAAAAAACCCCGCCAACTGGACAATAAACCCGCCTACTGGACAATAAACCCCGCCTACTGGACAGTAAACCCCACCTACTGGACAATATACCCCTCCAACTAGACAATAAATTCTGCCTATTGAACAATAAACCCTGCCTACTGGACAATAACCCCGCCCGCTGGACAATAAACCCGCCTACTGAGCAATAAACCCACAATAACCCCCGCCTACTGGAAAGTAAACCCTGCCTACTGGACAATAAACCCCGCCTACTGGACAATAAACCCCACCTAGTGGAATGTAAACAATGCCTCCTGGACAATAAACACGCATACTGGACAGTAAACCCCGCCTACTGGAAAGTAAACCCTTCCTACTGGACAATATACCCCGCCTACTGGACAATAAACCCGCCTACTGGACAGTAAACCCCGCCTACTGGAAAGTAAACCCTTCCTACTGGACAATAAACCCCGCCTACTGGACAATAAACCCGCCTACTGGACAGTAAACCCCGCCTACTGGAAAGTAAACCCTTCCTACTGGACAATATACCCCGCCTACTGGACAATAAACCCGCCTACTGGACAGTAAACCCTGCCTACTGGAAAGTAAACCCTTCCTACTGGACAATAAACTCCGCCTACTGGACAATAAACCCGCCTACTGGACAGTAAACCCCACCTACTGGACAGCAAACCCCACCTACTGGACAGCAATCACCACCTACTGGACAATACACCCCGCCCACTGGACAATAAACCCCGCTTACTAGATAGTAAACCCCGCCTACTGGAAAGTAAACCCTGCCTACTGGACAATAAACCCGCCCCTGAACAATATACTCCACCTACTGGACAATAAGCCCCACGTGCAGGACAGTAACACCCACCTACTGGACAACAAACACCGCCTACTGAACAGTAAACTCTGCCTAGTAGACAATGAACCCCGCCTACTGGACAGTAAATGCCTCCTCCTGGACAATAAACCCCATCTAATGGACAGTTAACCCGCCTACTGGAAAAATAAACCCCGCCTACTGGACAATAAACCCCACCTACTGGACAATAACCACCGCCTACTGGACAGTAACACTTGCCTACTGGACAATAAACCCGCCTAGTGGACAATACACCCAGCCTACTGGACAATAAACCCCACCTACTGGACAATAAACCCCGCCTACAGGACAACAAACCCCGCCTACTGGACAATAAACCCGCCTACAGAACAATAAACACACCTACTGAGCAGTAAACCCTGCCTACTAGACAATAAACCCCGCCTAATGGACTAAACCCGCCTACTGGACAATAAACCCCGCCTACTGGACAATAAACCCGCCTACAGAACAATAAACACACCTACTGGACAGTAAAACCCGCCTACTGGACAATAAACTCCGCCTACTGGACAGTAAACCCTGCCTGCTAGACAATAAACCCCGCCTACTGGACAATAAACCCACCTACTGAACAATAAACACACCTACTGGACAGTAAACCCCGCCTACTGAACAATAAACTCCGCCTACTGGACAGTAACACCTGCCTACTGGACAATATACCCCACCTGCTGGACAGTAAACTCCACCTACTGGACAATATATCCCATCACCGCCTACTGGACAATAAACCCCACCTACTGGACAGTAAACCCAGTCCACTGGACAGTAAACCACGCCTACTGGACAATAAACCCTCCAACTGGACAATAAGCCCCGCCTGCTGGACAGTAAACCCCGCCTACTGGACAAAAACCCCCTCCTACTGGACAGTAAACCTGCCTACTGGACAATAAACACCGCCTAATGGACAGGAAACCCCGCCTACTGGACAATAAACCCCGTCTATTGGATAATAAACCCCCTGTTGGACAATAAACCCCGCCTACTGGACAATAAACCCCACCTACTGGACTATGAACACGCCTACTGGGAATTAAACACGCCTACTGGTCAGTAAATCCCGCCTACTGGTCAGTAAATCCCGCCTACTGGACAATAAACACGCCTACTAGACAATAAACCCCACCTACTGGACAGTAACACCTGCCTACTGGACAACAAACACCGCCTACTGAACAGTAAACTCCGCCTAGTGGACAATAAACCCCACCTACTGGACAGTAAACCCGCCTACTGGACAATAAACCCCACCTACTGGACAGTAAACCCACCTACTGGACAACAAACCCCGCCTACTGAACAGTAAACTCCGCCTAGTGGACAATAAACCCCGCCTACTTGACAGTAAACCCGCCTACTGGACAATAACTGCCTCCCCCGGACAATAAACCCCACCTACTGGACAATAAACCCCGCCTACTGGTCAGCAAATCCCGCCTACTGGACAATAACCACTGCCTACTGGACAGTAACACCTGCCTACTGGACAATAACCCCGCCCACTGGACAGTAAACCCGCCTACTGGACAAGAAACCCCCTCTACTGGACAATAAACCCGTCTACTGGACAATAAACCCCACCCACTGGACAGTAAACCCGCCTACTGGACAAGACACCCAGCCCACTAGACAGTAAACCCACCTACTGGACAGTAAACCCCGCCCACTGGACAATAACCCCGCCCACTGGACAATAAACCTGCCTACTGAGCAATAAACCCACCTACTGAACAATAAACCCCGCCTACTGGACAATAAACCCCATCCACTGGACAATAAACCCCGCCCACTGGACAGTAAACCCCACCTACTGGTCAATAAACTCCGCCTACTGGACAATGAACCCCACCTACTGGACAATAAACCCGCTTACTGGACAGTAAACCCCGCCTACTAGAAAGTAAACCCCGCCTACTGGACAGTAAACCACATCCACTGGACAATAAACCCCGCCCACTGGACAGTAAACCCCACCTACTGGTCAATAAACTCCGCCTACTGGACAATGAACCACACCTACTGGACAACAAACCCGCCTACTGGACAATAAACCCCACCTACTGGACAACAAACACCGCCTACTGAACAGTAAACCCCACCTACTGGTCAATAAACTCCGCCTACTGGACAATGAACCCCACCTACTGAACAGTAAACTCCGCCTACTGGACAATAAACCCCGCCTACTGGACAATAAACCCCGCTTACTGGACAGTACACCCCACCTACTGGACAATAACCCCCCCCACTGGACAATAAACCCACCTACTGGAAAATAAACCCCGCCTACTGGAAAGTAAACCCTTCCTACTGGACAAGAAACCCGCCTACTGGACAGCAATCACCGCCTACTGGACAATACACCCCGCCCACTGGACAATAAACCCCCGCTTACTAGATAGTAAACCCCGCCAACTGGAAAGTAAACCCTGCCTACTGGACAATATAACCAGCCTACTGGACAATAAACCCCACCCACTGGACAACACACCCTGCTTACTAGATAGTAAACCCCGCCTACTAGAAAGTAAACCCTGCCTACTGGACAGTAAACCACATCCACTGGACAATAAACCCCGCCCACTGAAAGTAAACCCCACCTACTAGTCAATACACTCCGCCTACTGGACAATAAACCCCGCCTACTGTAAAATAAACCCGCCTACTGGACAATAAACCCCACCTACTGGACAACAAACACCGCCTACTGAACAGTAAACTCCGCCTACTGGACAATAAACCCCGCCTACTGGACAATAAACCCCGCCTACTGGACAGTAAACTCCGCCTACTGGACAATAAACCCCGCCTACTGGACAATAAACCCGCCTACTGAACAATAAACCCCACCTACTGGACAACAAACACCGCCTACTGAACAGTAAACTCCGCCTACTGGACAATAAACCCCGCCTACTGGACAATAAACCCGCCTACTGGACAATAAACCCCACCTACTGGACAACAAACACCGCCTACTGAACAGTAAACTCCGCCTACTGGACAATAAACCCCGCCTACTGGACAACAAACACCGCCTACTGAACAGTAAACTCCGCCTACTGGACAATAAACTCCGCCTACTGGACAGTAAATCCGTCTACTGGACAATAAACCCCGCCTACTGGACATTTAACCCCGCCTACTGGACAATAATCCCCGCCTACTGGTCAATAAACCATCTACTGGACAGAAAACACGCCCATTGGACAATAATCTCCGCCTACTGGACCATAAACACCGCCTACTGGACAAGAAACCCCGCCTACTGGACAATAAACCCGCCTACTGGACAATAAACCCCGCCCACTGGACAGTAAACCCCGCCTACTGGACAGTTAACCCTGCATAATGGACAACAAACACCGCCTACTGGAGAATAAACCCCACCTACTGGACAATAAACCCCACCTACTGGACAGTAAACCCCGCCCACTGGACAATAAACCGTACCCACTGGACAGTAAACCCTGCCCACTGGACAATAAACACCGCCTACTGGTCAATAAACCCACCTACAGGACAGAAAACACACCCACTGGACAGTAAACCCGCCTACTGGACAGTAAACCCCGCCTACTGGACTGTAAACCCCGTCCATTGGACATTTAACCACGCCTACTGGAAAATAACCCCGCCCACTGGACAACAAACCCGCCTACTGGACAACAAACCCCGCCTACTGGAAAGTAAACCCTGCCTACTGGACAAAAAGCACGCCTACTGGACAATAAACCCCGCCGACTGGACAATAAACCCACCTACTGGACAATATATCCCACCTACTGGACAAGAAACCCGCCTACTGGACAGTAAGCCTCGCCTACTAGACAGTAAACCCGCCTACTGGACAGCAAACCCCGCATACTGAACAATAAAACCCCCCTACTGGACAGTAAACCCGCCTACTGGACAATAAACCCCACCTACTGGACTATAAACACGCCTACTGGAAATTAAACACGCCTACTGGTCAGTAAACCCCGCCTACTAGACAATAATCATGGCTACTCGACAATAAACCCCGCCTACTGGACAAAAAACCCCGCCAACTGGACAATAAACCCGCCTACTGGACAATAAACCCCGCCTACTGGACAGTAAACCCCACCTACTGGACAATATACCCCTCCAACTAGACAATAAATTCTGCCTATTGAACAATAAACCCTGCCTACTGGACAATAACCCCGCCCGCTGGACAATAAACCCGCCTACTGAGCAATACACCCACAATAACCCCCGCCTACTGGAAAGTAAACCCTGCCTACTGGACAATAAACCCCGCCTACTGGACAATAAACCCCACCTAGTGGAATGTAAACAATGCCTCCTGGACAATAAACACGCATACTGGACAGTAAACCCCGCCTACTGGAAAGTAAACCCTTCCTACTGGACAATATACCCCGCCTACTGGACAATAAACCCGCCTACTGGACAGTAAACCCCGCCTACTGGAAAGTAAACCCTTCCTACTGGACAATAAACCCCGCCTACTGGACAATAAACCCGCCTACTGGACAGTAAACCCCGCCTACTGGAAAGTAAACCCTTCCTACTGGACAATATACCCCGCCTACTGGACAATAAACCCGCCTACTGGACAGTAAACCCCGCCCACTGGAAAGTAAACCCTTCCTACTGGACAATAAACCCCGCCTACTGGACAATAAACCCGCCTACTGGACAGTAAACCCCACCTACTGGACAGCAAACCCCACCTACTGGACAGCAATCACCACCTACTGGACAATACACCCCGCCCACTGGACAATAAACCCCGCTTACTAGATAGTAAACCCCGCCTACTGGAAAGTAAACCCTGCCTACTGGACAATAAACCCGCCCCTGAACAATATACTCCACCTACTGGACAATAAGCCCCACGTGCAGGACAGTAACACCCACCTACTGGACAACAAACACCGCCTACTGAACAGTAAACTCTGCCTAGTAGACAATGAACCCCGCCTACTGGACAGTAAATGCCTCCTCCTGGACAATAAACCCCATCTAATGGACAGTTAACCCGCCTACTGGAAAAATAAACCCCGCCTACTGGACAATAAACCCCACCTACTGGACAATAACCACCGCCTACTGGACAGTAACACCTGCCTACTGGACAATAAACCCGCCTAGTGGACAATACACCCAGCCTACTGGACAATAAACCCCACCTACTGGACAATAAACCCCGCCTACAGGACAACAAACCCCGCCTACTGGACAATAAACCCGCCTACAGAACAATAAACACACCTACTGAGCAGTAAACCCTGCCTACTAGACAATAAACCCCGCCTAATGGACTAAACCCGCCTACTGGACAATAAACCCCGCCTACTGGACAATAAACCCACCTACTGAACAATAAACACACCTACTGGACAGTAAACCCCGCCTACTGGACAATAAACTCCGCCTACTGGACAGTAACACCTGCCTACTGGACAATATACCCCACCTGCTGGACAGTAAACTCCGCCTACTGGACAATATATCCCATCACCGCCTACTGGACAATAAACCCCACCTACTGGACAGTAAACCCAGTCCACTGGACAGTAAACCACGCCTACTGGACAATAAACCCTCCAACTGGACAATAAGCCCCGCCTGCTGGACAGTAAACCCCGCCTACTGGACAAAAACCCCCTCCTACTGGACAGTAAACCTGCCTACTGGACAATAAACACCGCCTAATGGACAGGAAACCCCGCCTACTGGACAATAAACCCCGTCTATTGGATAATAAACCCCCTGTTGGACAATAAACCCCGCCTACTGGACAATAAACCCCACCTACTGGACTATGAACACGCCTACTGGGAATTAAACACGCCTACTGGTCAGTAAATCCCGCCTACTGGTCAGTAAATCCCGCCTACTGGACAATAAACACGCCTACTAGACAATAAACCCCACCTACTGGACAGTAACACCTGCCTACTGGACAACAAACACCGCCTACTGAACAGTAAACTCCGCCTAGTGGACAATAAACCCCACCTACTGGACAGTAAACCCGCCTACTGGACAATAAACCCCACCTACTGGACAGTAAACCCACCTACTGGACAACAAACCCCGCCTACTGAACAGTAAACTCCGCCTAGTGGACAATAAACCCCGCCTACTTGACAGTAAACCCGCCTACTGGACAATAACTGCCTCCCCCGGACAATAAACCCCACCTACTGGACAATAAACCCCGCCTACTGGTCAGCAAATCCCGCCTACTGGACAATAACCACTGCCTACTGGACAGTAACACCTGCCTACTGGACAATATACCCCACCTACTGGACAGTAAACCCGCCTACAGGACAGTAAATCCCACCTACTGGACAATAAACCCCGCCTACTGGTCAGCAAATCCCGCCTACTGGACAGTAAACCCGCCTACTGGACAGTAACACCTGCCTACTGGACAATATACCCCACCTACTGGACAGTAAACCCGCCTGCAGGACAGTAACTCCCGCCTACTGGACAATAACGATCTCCTACTGGAATTAATTTCGCTTACTGGCCAATAAACCTTGCCTACTGGACAATACACCCCACCCACAAACAGTAAACCTGCCTACTGGACAATAATCACCGCCTACTGGACAGCAAAGCCCACGTACTGGACAATAAACCGTCCAATTGGACAATAAACCCCGCCTACTGGACAATAAACCCCATCTACTGGACGAGAACACGCCTACTGGAAAATAAAACCGCCTACTGGACAATATACCCCGCCTACTGGACAGTAAACCCGTCTACTGGACATTAAACCCCACCCACTGGAGATTTAACCCCGCCTACTGGACAGTAAACCCTGCCTACTGGACAGTAAACCCCACCTACTGGACAATAACCACCGCCTACTGGACCGTAAACCCGCCTACTCGACAATAACCCCGTCCACTGGACAGTAAACCCCGCCTACTGGACAGTAAACCCCGCTCACTGGACAGTAAACCCGCCTACTGGACAGTAAACCCCGCCCACTGGACAATAAATGCTGCCCACTGGACAGTTAACCCGCCTACTGGACAGTAAACCCCGCCCACTGGACATTTAACCCCGTCTACTGGATAATAAGCCCGCCTACTGGTCAATAAACCCACCTACTGGACAGAAAACATGCCTACTGGTCAGTAAACCCCGCCTACTGGACAATAAACACCGACTACAGGACAGTAAACACCAACAGCTGGACAGTAAGCCCTGCCTACTGGACAATAACCCCGCCCACTGGACAGTAAATCCCACCTAGTGGACAGTAAACCCTGCCTACTGGACAATAACCCCGCCTACTGGACAGTAAACCCTGTCTACAGTGTCTGGATATACACACACAGTGTCTGGATAAACACACAGTGTCTGGATATACACACACAGTGTCTGGATAAACACACAGTGTCTGGATATACACACACAGTGTCTGGATATACACACAATGTCTGAATATACACACACAGTGTCTGGATAAACACACACAGTGTCTGGATATACACACACAGTGTCTGGATATACACACACAGTGTCTGGATAAACACAAGCAGTGTCTGGATATACACACACAGTGTCTGGATAAACACACACAGTGTCTGGATAAACACACGCAGTGTCTGGATAAAAACACACAGTGTCTGGATATACACACACAGTGTCTGGATACACACACACAGTGTCTGGATATACACACGCAGTGTCTGGACATACACACGCAGTGTCTGGGTATACACACACAGTGTCTGGATATACACACACAGTGTCTGGATATACACACACAGTGTCTGAATAAACACACACAGTGTCTGGATAAACACACACAGTGTCTGGATATACACACACAGTGTCTGGATATACACACGCAGTGTCTGGATATACACACACAGTGTCTGGATATACACACACAGTGTCTGGATATACACACGCAGTGTCTGGATATACACACACAGTGTCTGGATATACACACACAGTGTCTGGATAAACACACACAGTGTCTGGATATACACACGCAGTGTCTGGATATACACACACAGTGTCTGAATATACACACACAGTGTCTGGATAAACACACACAGTGTCTGGATATACACACACAGTGTCTGGATATACAACACAGTGTCTGGATATACACACACACAGTGTCTAGATAAACACACACAGTGTCTGGATATACACACACAGTGTCTGGATATACACACACACAGTGTCTAGATAAACACACACAGTGCCTGGATAAACACAGACAGTGTCTGGATATACACACACAGTGTCTGAATATAGACACACAGTGTCTGGATATACTCACACAGTGTCTGGATAAACACACACAGTGTCTGAATATAGACACACAGTGTCTGGATAAATACACGCAGCGTCTGGATAAACACACACAGTGTCTGGATACACACACACAGTGTCTGGATAAACACACACAGTGTCTGAATATACACACACAGTGTCTGGATAAATACACGCAGCGTCTGGTTAAACACACACAGTGTCTAGATATACACACGCAGTGTCTGGATATACACACACAGTGTCTGGATAAACACACACTGTCTGGATATACACACGCAGTGTCTGGATATACACACACAGTGTCTGGATAAACACACGCAGTGTCTGGATAAAAACATGCAACGTCTGGATAAAAACACACAGTGTCTGGATAAACACACACAGTGTCTGGATATACACACAGAGTGTCTGGATAAACACACACAGTGTCTGTATAAACACACACACTGTCTGGATATACACACGCAGTGTCTGGATATACACACACAGTGTCTGGATATACACACACAGTGCCCGGATAAACACACACACTGTCTGGATATACACACAGAGTGTCTGGATAAACACACACAGTGTCTGGATAAACACACACAGTGTCTGGATATACACACACAGTGTCTGGATAAACACACACAGTGTCTGGATAAACACACACAGTGTCTGGATAAACACACACAGTGTCTGGATATAAACACGCAGTGTCTGGATAAACACACACAGTGTCTGGATATACACACACAGTGTCTGGATAAAAACACACAGTGTCTGGATATACACACACAGTGTCTGGGTATACACACACAGTGTCTGTGTATACACACACAGTGTCTGGGTATACACACACAGTGTCTGGGTATACACACAGTGTCTGGATATACACACAGTATATTGAGGAGTGTTGTTTATTCTTCTCATTATTCAGTTTTGTTGTGTTGATCTGAACCCGAGGTCCATGCTGCCCGTGTTGGAGAGTCATTTACTTTGTTCCTATTAATACTTCTGGTGCATACTGGAGGCCAGTCTGCCCGTCACCTTGTGTTCACGTGTGCCCTGTCCCCGTGCTGTGTCTCTGCAATGCGAGACCCTCTGAATCTCCTGCTTCTATCTGTCAGCCAGGACTCCCTGATTGGCCCTGGGTTAACAGCCCCAATTGGGGGTCTCATTTTCAGTGCGATCCACCTCATCCCAGTCACTACATCCCTCCCTATTCCCTCCAAATTCCACTCCAGGGATAACACGCTCAGGCAGCGGGTGTGGAGGGGGTAATTTCTGACGACTGCCCCTGCTCCGCAGTAATACCCAAGCCTTGGTGTCCCTTTGGAGGGGTTGCTTTATTTCCCCCTCCAACTCTACTTTGATTTAATCCAGACCGTCCCTCTTCACATCAGTTTTCACCTGGGCATAGAGTCATAGAGATGTACAGCACGGAAACAGATCCTTCGGTCCAACCTGTCCATGCTGACCCAGATATCCCAACCCAATCTAGTCCCACCTGCCAGCACCCGGCCCATATTCCTCCAAACCCTTCCTATTCATATACCCATCCAAATGCCTCTGAAATGTTGTCATTGTACCAGCCCCCACCACATCCTCTGGCAGCTCATTCCATACACCCTCTGGGTGAAAATGTTGTCCCTTAGGTCTCTTTTATATCTTTCCCCTCTCATCCTAAACCTATGACCTCTAGTTCTGGACTCCCCCACCCCAGGGAAAAGACTTTGTCTATTTACCCTATCCATGCCCCTCATAATTTTGTAAACCTCTATACGGTCACCCCTCAGCCTCCGACGCTCCAGGGAAAACAGCCCCAGCCTGTTCAGACTCTCCCTGTAGCTCAGATCCTCCCACCCTGGCAACATCTTTGTAAATCTTTTCTGAACCCTTTCAGGTTTTGCAACATCTTTCCGATCGGAAGGAGACCAGAATTGCACACAATATTCCAACAGTGGCCTAACCAATGTCCTGTACAGCCGTAACATGACCTCCCAACTCCTGTACTCAATACTCTGACCAATAAAGGAAAGCATACCAAACGCTGCCTTCACTATCCTATCTACCTGCGACTCCCCTATCGGGTTTTACTGGCCCGCCTGGGTGTTTATCCTGGATGGATTTGCACCAGGGTGTTTTCACTGAATCCCTGCACTCACCCGCAGTCAGTGTGTCTTGGGAGTAATGTCTCCTGTTCTTCAGTCTGCTGAGGGTGAAGATCTAAGACCCCTAAGAGGGGCCTCTTGGTTTGAGTTCGGTCAAAAGAATCGACAAATGCGATCTGTACAAAAGCAAGGGTCATTAGTTTATTGGGTTAAGGTACCTTGATGCAATTCTGCCCAGCAACACAGAGATTGACGCCTCTGTGTTCCGTAGTGAAGCTGTGCAATTACATTTGAAAATTACACATTATTTTTACCCATTTTAAAATATGGTACAGCCTTAATTACAAGAAAGACCAATCACATATAATAAGACGACATGATTTACAGCAAGGGTCTAGATTAGAGTGGTGCTGGAAAAGCACAGCAGTTCAGGCAGCATCCGAGGAGCAGGAAAATCGACGTTTTGGGCAAAATCCCTTCATCAGGAATAGAGGCAGGGTGGAGAGATAAATGGGAGGGGGGTGGGGGTGGAGAGAAAGTAGCAAAGGGTACATTGGGCGAATGGAGGTAGGGATGGAGGTGATAGGTCAGGGGGAGGGTGGGGGGAGGTAGCAGAGAGTACAGTGGGTGAATGGGGGTGGGGATGGAGGTGATAGGTCAGGGAGGAGGGTGGAGTGGATAGATGGAAAGGGAGATAGGCAGGTAGGACAGGTCATGGGGACAGTGCTGAGCTGGAAGGCTGGAGCTGAGGTGAGGTGGGGGAGGGGAAATGAGGAAACTGTTGAAGTCCACATTGATGCCCTGGGGTTGAAGTGTTCCGAGGCGGAAGATGAGGCGTTCTTCCTCCAGGCGTCTGGTGGTGAGGGAGCGGCGGTGAAGGAGGCCCAGGACCTCCATGTCCTCGGCAGAGTGGGAGGGGGGAGTTGAAATGTTGGGCCACGGGGTGGTGTGGTTGATTGGTGCGGGTGTCCCAGAGATGTTCCCTAAAGCGCTCTGCTAGGAGGCGTCCAGTCTCCCCAATGTAGAGGAGACTGCATCGGGAGCTACGGATACAATAAATGATATTAGTGGATGTGCAGGTAAAGCTTTGATGGATGTGGAAGGCTCCTTTAGGGCCTTGGATAGAGGTGAGGGAGGAGGTGTGGGTGCAGGTTTTACAGTTCCTGCGGTGGCAGGGGAAGGTGCCAGGATGGGAGGGTGGGTAGTAGGAGGGCACGGACCTGACCAGGTAGTCACGGAGGGAACGGTTTTTGTGGAAGGCGGAAAGGGGTGGGGAGGGAAATATATCCCTGGGGTGGGGTCTGTTTGGAGGTGGCGGAAATGCTGGCGGATGATTTGGTTTATGCGAAGGTTGGTAGGGTAGAAGGTGAGCACCAGGGGCATTCTGTCCTTGTTACAGTTGGAGGGGTGGGGTCTGAGGGCGGAGGTGCGGGATGTGGACGAGATGCGTTGCAGGGCATCTTTAACCACGTGGGAAGGGAAATTGCGGTCTCTAAAGAAGGAGGCCAAATGGTATGTTCTGTGGTGGAACTGGTCCTCCTGGGAGCAGATACGGCAGAGGCGGAGGAATTGGGAATACGGGATGGCATTTTTGCAAGAGGTAGGGTGGGAAGAGGTGTAATCCAGGTAGCTGTGGGAGTTGGTGGGTTTGTAAAAAATGTCCGTGTCAAGTCGGTCGTCATTAATGGAGATGGAGAGGTCCAGGAAGGGGAGGGAGGTGTCAGAGATGGTCCAGGTAAATTTAAGGTCAGGGTGGAATGTGTTGGTGAAGTTGATGAATTGCTCAACCTCCTAGCGGGAGCACGAGGTGGCGCCGATGCAGTCATCAATGTAGCGGAGGAAGAGGTGGGGAGTGGTGCCGGTGTAACTACAGGGGGTGGACTGTTCTACGTAGCCAACAAAGAGACAGGCATAGCTGGGGCCCATACGTGTGCCCATGGCTACCCCTTTGGTCTGGAGGAAGTGGGAGGATTCGAAGGAGAAATTGTTGAGGTTAAGGACCAGTTCAGCCAAACAAATGAGGGTGCCAGTGGAGGGGTACTGGTGGGTACATTGGGATTTACAGCACGTTAATCCAATATTTCCTGGGAAAGGGTTCTTAATTATAACAAAAGTCAAATCAACTGTAATATGGTGACATGACTGAAGACAGGTTAAGCCAATGGTATTCTTTGGAAAAGATATCTTATTTACGTAAATGGCCAAGCCATGTCTCAGTTCAAGGTTAGTTCAAATGGTCAATTCATGTGTCAGTGTTCAATTTCTGAAAACCCTATTGTCCACTATTGGGGCTGCACGGTGGCACAGTGGTTAGCACTGCTGCTTCACACCACCACGGTCCTGGGTTCAGTTCCCGCCTCGGGTGACTGACTGGGTGGAGTTTGCACACTCTCCCCGTGTCTGTGTGGGGCTGCTCCCACCATCCCATAAGATGTGCAGGTCAGGTGAATTGGCCATTTTAAATTGCCCCTCGTGTTAGGTGCATCAGTCAGGGGTGAATGTAGGGGAGTGGGTCTGGGTGGGTTGCTCTTCGGAGGGTCGGTGTGGACTTGTTGGGCCGAAGGGCTGTTTCCTCACTGTGGGGAATCTAAAATAAAAATCCTCTTATCTTTGACTTTCAGCTTAATTCTGCAAATCAGCAGGACAGGGTTACAAGCCATTTTATAATATTGTTTTAAATTGAGAAATCACCTCGTGGTAAATAAAAATCTACATATACTTGTTGTCTTCATTCAAATTTTAGATCCTCAAACGCATCCACGTTAGCCAGCTGGGCCTTCTGGATGGTGTTCCCGCCTGGAATTGTTCACACTGAGAATAAGGACCCAACACTGAAGCTGACCTGAAACTGTGGGCACCATTGCCTTGTGTTCCTTCAGTAACCCGAGCAGGGATGTGTGCTCCGTTACCGTTACAAATATATGACTGTGGAACTTTCCTTCTCTTACAGTCCCTTCAACGTGGAAACATTCAGTCTAGCAAGTCCACACTGACCCTCCGAAAAGTAACCCACCCATTTCCTTACTTCTCTATACTTCCCCTGACTGATGCATCGAACAGGATCGAGAGTGTGTTGCTGGAAAAGCACAGCAGGTCAGGCAGCGTCCGAGGAGCAGAAGAGTCGGTGTTTCGGGCCAGAGCCCTTCATCAGAGAATTCCTGCTCCTCGGACGCTGCCTGACCTGCTGTGCTTTTCCAGCACCACAACTCTCGATCCTGTTCGGTGTGTTAGTCAAGGGAACACTCTCAACTCTGACCTCCAGCCCTCACTTTCTCCTAATGCACCTAACACTCTGGGCAATTTGGCATGGCCAATCCACCCAACTTTGGGAGGAAACCAGAGCAAACCCACGCAGACACGGGGAGAATGTGCAAACTCCACACAGACAGTCACCCGAGGGTGGAATCGAACCCGGGTCAGTGCTAACCACTGAGCCACCGTGCTGCCCACTTACATGCATATTCGTGTTCAGCATCAGTCAAAGGCCGGGTATCCCACACTACCGGGCGTTCCTCTCCATTGGGCCATCGGTGAGTCCACACTATCCCGATACCGTACCGGGGGGTGGGTGGTGGGGGTGGTATTGCATGTCAGCACCACTTCTCGCTTGGGATCGTGGTGGGTCAGCACCTGAGGGGGCGAGATTTGCTTTTTCCCTTCCCTCAAAGCTGTTTCTTGGCCACCTGGCCATTTCCAAGGCTGACCCTTCATGAATAAGCGGGTGTTAGGGCGCCGGGATGGAGGCCAGGTCATGTGTGGATTTACCGTAATAATTCACGTGACCCAATGAAATACCCAAGCTCCGGTCCTGATGTGGGAACCATGGCTCCTTTGATCGCTCTCACTGTCTCTTCCAACGGGTGTAACCCAGTCTTGTTGACTCTGTAACCCAGGTAGGTCACTTAGAATGGATTAGTGTGGTGCTGGAAGAGCACAGCAGTTCAGGCAGCAACCAAGGAGCAGGAAAATCGATGTTTCGGCCAAAAGCCCTTCATCAGGACACTTAGAACATAGAACATAGCAAAGTACAGCACATAACAGGCCGTTCGGCCCACAATGTTGTGCCAAGGTTTCATCCTAATGTAAAATATAATAACCTAACTTACCCACCCCTCAACTCACTGCTATCCATGTTCCTGTCCAGCTGTCACTTAAATGAGCCCAATGACTCTGCTCCCACCACCACCGCTGGGAACACATTCCATACACTCACAACTCTCTGTGTAAGGAACCTGCCTCTGACGTCCCCTCTATACCTTCCTCCTAATATCTTCAAATTATGACCCCTCGTCCCAGTCCATCCTGCCCTGGGGAAAAGTCTCTGGCTATTGACTCTATCCATGCCTCGCATTACCTTGTACACCTCGATCAGGTCTCCTCTCTTCCTCCTTCCCTCCAGAGAGAAAAGTCCGAGTTTATTCAACCTTTCTTCATAAGGCAAGCCCTCCAGTCCAGGCAGCATCCTGGTAAACCTTCTTTGCACCCTCTCCAAAGCCTCTGTATCTTTCCTATAGTAGGGCGACCAGAACTGGACACAATATTCCAAGGGTGGTCTCACCAGGGACTTGTAGAGCTGCAGCAAAACCTCACGGCTCTTAAACTCGATCCCCTGTTAATGAAAGCCAAAACACCATAAGCTTTCTTAACAACCCTATCCACTTGGGTGGCAACTTTGAGGGATCTATGTACTTGCACACCCAGATCCCTCTATTCCTCCACACTGCCAGGAATCCTGTCTTTAATCCTTGGAGCGCCTGGAATACACACAATCTTCCTATCTGAGGTGCACGCTCGCCAGGGGAGCAATGGTTTAAGCGCTGTGTCCAAATTCTCTCAGTGTTCTTCCTTGGTCTTCCCAGCACATCATCCAGGTGTAAAGTATCCTGCTCGGTCCACTGATGGGACCCCAAACAGCAGACGTGTGTATGGGTACAAGCCCTCATGGGTGTTAATTGTAGCGTACCTCTGGGAACCATCATTTGAAGTTGCAGGTACAGCTTTAGGAAGGGCAGTCCCTTGTCAGTTTTACGGATAAAATCCTCGATGAGAGGGATCGGGTACTTCTCCAGCTGCAAGGAGCGGTTTCCCATTCAGGTAAAATCCCCACAAAGACGAACCGACCCTTCGGGTTTCACAATCGCTCTGCCTAGTGCTGCTCATTCCTCAAACTGGGCTGGCCTGATCATTCCTCCACTCTCCAACCTCCTGGTGCCCACCTCTGCTGGTGCCCGTCAGGCCAGTGGCGCTGGATGGGCCCGGCAGAATATCTCAGGACTACTTCCTGGTAAGGTGCCCCGAAAGCTTCCTGAGAAACGTCCGTGTATTTAATTAGGCAGCCATTTCCTCGTCAAACAATGTCGAACCAACCAAGATGAACCATGTTCAACCAATTGTACCCGTCAGTGGTAACTGCACCAATTGCTTCTCATGGGGGACTGGAACCAAAGTTGTACCCTCAATCTCGAACAGTTCCCTGGCACACTTCTCAGTCTGGCCAAGGTCTTGCACAAATACAAAGGTTGGAGACCCAAGCTAATCACTGGTTCCACAACCCCTGATACCTCTGCGCTGCTATCGACCTCCATCGGAACCAGGAGACCATTGCATTTTGACTGGTCCTGATTTGGAAGTTGCTGAGCAACGTAGCTGTTCCAAACCAGATTTAGGAGGACTTTCTGGGGTGCGCACTCTCCCGGATACCAGCCTGTGCGTTGTCTTACTGAAGTCAGGTCTTGGAGGACTACCTTGCGGTCTGAGGTCCACATACCAGCAGCAACTACAATGGCTGGCTGGCCCAGATCCTGAACAACAGTTGGTCAAGGCTTACCTTTGTGGTGGGGTTCTGCTGTGGGTTGGCCAAGGGTCCCTCTGCTCAGGATGTGCCCTGCATGAGGCTCTGTAGTTGCCTACGCTCAAGTGGTGTACCCCCAACTCAGTCAGGGAGGGTGAGGGTACCCACTTCTATCAGAACACCCGAAAAATCACATGCTCCATTTTCCAAAGGCAAAGCCAGCAGTAGTGTCTGGTTGAACCCGCTTCTGCATGGTTACGCCATTAATCCCACATACCAAGCAGTCTCTCAGTGTCTCATTCAGGATTAACCCAAAGTTACATGCCTCTGCCGATCATCTTAACCTAGGCAAAAATGCCAATACAGATTCCCCTGGTTTTCGAACTGCTGAATAAAACCAACAGTGTCTCAGAATCGGAGGTGGTTTGGGGCCATAACGCACCTGAACTAAATCTGTTAACTCTTGCAAGGTTTTGGTACCTGGTGCCTCAGGGAACGTGAGGCTCCTAATAACAGAAAAAGCTGCGGGTCCGCAGGCTGTCGGAATTATTTGCTGCTTTCCATCTGCCCCAATGTCATTTACCCGAAAAAAACGCATTCGTTTCATGGACTCAGCCCAGTTTAGGATGGCAGGTTTGAACGAATTTAGCTTCCCAAATAATGGCATGATGCTTATTCTAACTCAAAGATGACTGATTCGAGCGAATTTTCTTCAGGGGCATGCTGTTTCCTGTCATCGCCATTGTACAGAGTCTCCCCGGGATCCCATGACCAAGTGTTACAGACTAGGCCAGCCCATTCAAAACATTCGGAAGCAATCTGCCCAGACCATAACTTCGCAATTTGTTTCAGTAAGTTTGCAGTGATCGAGGTGTACAAGGTAATGAGAGGAATGGATAGAGTCAATAGCCAGAGACGTTTTCCCAGGGCAGGATGGACTGGGACAAGGGGTCATTGTTTGAAGATATTAGGAGGAAGGTATAGAGGGGACGTCAGAGATAGGTTCATTACACAGAGAGTTGTGAATGTATGGAATGTGTTCCCAGTTGTGGTGGGAGCAGTCATTAGGGACATTTAAGCGACTGCTGGACATGCACATGGATAGCAGGGAGTTGAGGGGTGCGTAGGTTAGGTTATTATATTTTACATTAGGATTAAATCTCGGCACAATATCATGGGCCATGGGCCTGTTCTGTGCTGTACTCTGCTATGTTCTATGCTCTATGAAAATTACCCAGAAAAGTTAGCTAGGTTGAGTATCAGATTTTAAAACAGACGAAAATTTATTCACAAAATTACACAATGAAACACAAAGAACAGAATACAGAGCCCCTACAGAACTCAGTCGATCCAAAGTAGCTTAATTCTGCCGCTCCGAACATACACAACGGTCCCAATAAGCAAACCCCTTTAAAAAGAAGTAAAAATTGAACAGATGCTTACAGGTTGAAGTTAGAAGGGCAGAAGGAGAGAGAGAGAGTTTCACAACCTGTTTCCATGCAGCTCACTGCTGAACTCCCAACTAGTACTGGACTGAACTGCTCAGCTGGAGAGCTGACCACTCCCCTTCCATTATACAGGGCACTTCTAAAACATGACCCATTTGGCTCTGAGGTCCCGTCTGCTTACATATAAACAAAAAAAGCCTCTCAATGCCCTTTAAACCCTGTACCAAACTAGTCTGATCGGAACTAGGAGCTGTTGACAACCCCTCTGAAAGAAACCAAGGACCCAGTATCCTTGAGAAAAGGAACAGCTTTGAGACACCTCCCCCTTAAAAAAACCATTAATATGGAAAGATTGCTTCATTTCTAAAACCCTTCAAAATCCCAGTTCGTATTCTAAGCACCCAGATGTACTATAAACTAACTATAAACCCCGTGTAAAGTCAGGCCGCAGTACACCCACCACTGGACGTCTCCGTGTCTCATTTGAGTCTCGATAATGCATCGGCAATCCCGTTTTTGTGACCTGCCACATGCACGATTGTCAAATTGAAAGGCTCCAACAACAAACTCCATCCAAACAGTCTGGCATTTTTGTCCTTAAATTTCCCCACAAATGTCAGGGGGTTAGGATCAGTGTGTACGATTGTCTCAGATGCATTGCTGGTAATATCAACACTGAAACGTTGCAATGCCAACACCAAGCGTAAAGTCTCTCTCTCCACCATTGAATATTTCTGTTGGTGAACGTTCAAATTCCTGGAAAAGTACCGGATGGGTCTCTCTATCCCCTCGTCATCCTCCTGCAGGAGCCCCGCACCGACACCCACATCACTGGCATCGATAGCCACCTTGAAAGGCTTTGTGTAACCGGTGTGGCTAATACCGGGGCAGTGGGGAGCACCGTTTTAAGGTTGTCCAATCTGCCTTTTGACAGTCCGCTGAAACCTCTAGCCTTTTTTTAACAATTCGGTGAGTGGAGCAGCCTCACTGCTAAAGTTCAGCACAAACTTTCAGTGAAACACACTCAACCCCAGGAACGGTAGTACTGCTCTTTGGTTTGAGAAATTCCCCAATGACTTTGACTTTCACACCCCATGGGGCCATTTGTCCGTACCCAATAACATGTTCCAGGAAGGTGACTTGGACTTTGGCGAATTCACTTTTAGCCAGGTTTATTACCAAGCCTACTTTCTGAAGTTGATAAATGGTGTAAATGAGTGACTAAAAATCACCATCAATATACACCACACAGCTGAGTAACCCGGCAAGGCCCTTATTAGTCAGTCTCTGAGTGTTTTTCATACCAAATGGCATGACTTTGACCTTATGAAAGCTGAAATTGCCTTTGCTCTCTCTCTGACAGACTCTGAGCAAGTCCATCTTAGAAATGTAAGTTGCTTGTCCCACTTTTTCGATAGTCCTCCAACTGTGGAAATGGATATGCATCACTCTTTGTAGCGGCTTTGACTTTGCGACAGTCCACACATAACTGTTGGGTACCATCTGGCTTTGGTACCATGACAGAGCCATGGGTGAGCTCCAGTCACTGTAACTCACTTCGATCAAGCCATCCTGGAGCATGTGCTCTATCTCCTTCTGATCCTGTGCCAACTTTCTAGGGTTATGTCTATAAGGATGTTGCTTAATTGGAACAGCATCTCCTATCTTTACATGATGCATAATTAGGTTAGTACTTCCCAGTTTATTTCCGCATATCTCCCCATGTCATAGTAATAACTCATTCAGGTCATTTTGATTTTCTTGTGGAAGGTAACTCAATGATTTTAGGGCGGCACGGTGGCACAGTGGTTAGCACTGCTGCCTCACAGCGCCAGGGACCTGGGTTCAATTCCCGCCTCAGGCGACTGACTGTGTGGAGTTTGCATGTTCTCCCCGTGTCTGCGTGGGTTTCCTCCGGGTGCTCCGGTTTCCTCCCACAGTCACAAAGATGTGCGGGTCAGGTGAATTGGCCATGCTAAATTGCCCCTAGTGTTAGGTAAGGGGTATATGTATGGGTGGGTTGCGCTTCGGCGGGTCGGTGTGGACTTGTTGGGCCGAAGGGCCTGTTTCCACACTGTAAGTAATCTAATCTATCTCAATTTTTGACAACGTCCTCATCGTCCAATTTGCTCTGAGGAATGTCCAATTCCGAATTCTCTGCACGTGGTCCTTCCTTCTGTGCTGTAATCATTACCACCTTCTCCTCTCGCTTTCCTTCCTGATCAGAATACCTTTTGAGAATATTCACATCACACACTCTGAGAGATTTCTTCCTGTCTGGAGTCTTTAACAAGTCGTTCACCTCACTCAATTTCCTCTTGATTTGATAAGGTCCATCAGACCTTGCTTTTAAAGGCTCACCTGTCATTGAAAGTAACAGCAATGCCTTCTCCCCAATTGCAAAATTGGGAATTTGTGATTTCTTATCCACTTCCTGTTTCATTGTGTGCTGTGATACTTTTAAATGCTGTCTGGCCAACATTCCAGCTGTCTTTAATCATTCTCTAAACTTTGACATATCGTCCACCTGGGTGGTCTCTTAATTACTCCTGAATCAATTTTAACGATCCTCTTACTTCATGCCCAAAAATTAATTCAAAAGAATTGAATTTGGTTGATTCATTCGGTGCATCTCTAATCACAAAAAGTACAAACAGAACTCCTTTATCCCAATCATCTGGATAATCCTGACTATTAGCCCTCAACATGGTCTTTAGTGTTTAATGTCATCTCTCTAGCACTCCCTGTGATTCGGGATGGTATGTGGTAGATTTGAATTGCTTTATTCCCAAGTTATCCATAAACTCCTTGAATAGTTTTGATGTAACGTTATTGAGTATTAGAGATGTACAGCACGGAAACAGACCCTTCAGTCCATCCTGTCCATGCTGACCCAGATATCCCAACCCAATCTAGTCCCACCTGCCAACACCCGGCCCATATCCCTCCAAACCCTTCCTATTCATATACCCATCCAGATGCCTCTTAAATGTTGCAATTGTACCAGCCTCCACCACATCCTCTGGCAGCTCATTCCATACATGTACCACCCTCTAGGTGAAAAAGTTGCCCCTTAGGTCTCTTATATCTTTCCCCTCTCACCCTAAACCTATGCCCCTCTAGTTCTGGACTCCCCCACCCCAGGGAAAAGACTTTGCCTATTTATCCTATCCATGCCCCTCATGATTTTATAAACCTCTATAAGGTCACCTCTCGGCCCCCGACGCTCCAGGGAAAACAGCCCCAGCCTGCTCAGCCTCTCCCTGTAGCTCAGACCCTCCAACCCTGGCAACATCCTTGTAAATCTTTTCTGAACCCTTTCAAGTTTCACAACATCTTTCCGATAGGAAGGAGACCAGAATTGCACACAATATTCCAACAGTGGCCTAACCAATGTCCTGTACAGCCGCAACATGACCTCCCAACTCCTGTACTCAATACTCTGACCAATAAAGGAAAGCATACCAAACGCTGCCTTCACTTTGATCCTAGATCTGACTGGATCTCTACTGGTAGTCCATATCTAGTAAAAAAATTGCTTCTACAACCCTTTGAGGAATGGTGTTGCGTAAAGGAATTCTCTCTGGAGATCTAGTTGACACATCCATTATTATTAATAATTATCCCCTCTTTATGTTTGAGGTAGGGGACCTATGCAATCAATCAAGACTCTTGTGAAAGATTCCTCAAATGCTGGAATAGGTATTAAAGGTGCAGGCTTTATTACTGCCTGTGGTTTTCCGATTAGCTGATATGTGTGGCAAAATTCAAATACACCCTTGTGTAATCCAGGCCAGTAAAAAATGTCTTTGTATTTTAGCCTGTGTTTTCCTCACCCCGAAATAACCTCCAAGTGGTAGTTCATGTGCCACTTGCAGCACCTCCTTTCTATGCCCTATTGGCAAAATAATTTGATGAATCTCTGCCCAGTTCTCATCTGCTTGAATGTGTGACGGTCTCCATTTCCTCACTAAGACATCATTTGTTCAGTAATAACACAGAGGGATGCATTCACTCTCCTCTGTATATGCCTTTTGATATCACTGTTTTACCTTCTAATCTGTCTTCTGGAACTCAGCAGAGCGAAAGATACTTCTAAGTTTACCTAGCTGTTCCTGCTCTGTCCCACTTATCTGATCAAAACAACTCCCTGATAAAGCTGTGTCAGCTTCCTTATCTGTGCTTTTTGATCTCTCCTGCTTCAGCCTGTGACTCTGTGATCTTGTGACCACACAATCTGGGAAAATTCCTGGATAAACATCCTTCTTTTCTTCAGTTGCCTGCATCACCACTGAGGTGAAAACAATGACTGCAGATGCTGGAAGCCAGATTCTGGATCAGTGGTGCTGCTCGTTGGATGCTGCCTGAACTGCTGTGCTCTTCCAGCACCACTCATCCAGAATGCATCATCACTGGCTTTTACTACAGTAGGCAGCACGCCTACCAGTGAATCAGCTATATCATTGGCTAGGACAAATTGTATTCCTGGAGTTGAGAGTTTGTCCAGTACTCCTATTGCAAATTCTATGCTCTTCTCTGGACTCTCTCGCCTCACTTTACATAACTGAGCACTTTTTGTCTCACCATGAATTCCTGTCACCATTCTCTGGTAATAGACCCTCAGGAGTAGATATCTCCTCATCCTTCAGCATCACAGACTGAGAGGATCCTGTGTCCCTAAATATTGTAACCTCCTTACCTACTGCTACTGGCCTATGTGAATAAACTTTACCCTTGCGTGTATATTTTTTAAGCAGATCTGGCAGTTCCTCCTTAACCACCCTCTGATCATCTTGTACACTCGGAGGCAGTTGTCTAACTTCCCTTGTGCTTTTTGTTACTAGACCAACAAAACTCCCAGGCCTGTCTGGTTTACCTACACCTGGCTTTCTCCTGGCCCACCAACACTGTGATTTTGTGGGCCCACTTTATTACAATGAAAACACCAGAGATTTTTAACTTCTTTGACCCCCTCAAGGGTTTCTTTTTCACCCTGTGGTCAGTTCTCCTTATGATCTTCACTGAGATCAACCTGTCCCTTTCCCCCCTGAGGATTTCCCTTTGCCCCAGTTTCTATTCCTCATGGACTGAGATTGATGCTGGAAGCCAAACTGTGTTTAATGGACCAGCTCATAACCATCAGCCCCTGCAGCTGCTAACCTTGCTGTTTTAACTCTCTGCTCTTCCCCATGAGTCCGCACTACTTCAGGCAGTGAGGTTTTGAATTCCTCCAAAATAATGACCTCTCTCAGGGCATCGTAGGTTTGCTCGATTTTTAAAGCTCTTATCCATCGATCGAAATTACTCTGTTCGATCCTTTCAAACTGGCTTGACTAGGGTCCCTGAAAGACTGTCTATCGGCTTCTGGTACAAGCTCATATGCACTGACAGTGGCTTTTCCAACCTCCCCAGATCCCTCCGCTAATAAATGATGTGAATACCTCACTAGCCCTACCTACAAGTTTCGTTTGGGTCAGCAACACCCACATTGCTACTGGCCACTGCAAATAAGATGACAAAAGCTTCCACCTCCTTCTCATGAGATTCAGGCAATGCTTGAACGTAAACAGTTTCTCACTGTCCACCCTGACCCTCCTGTAAAAAGTGAGGTCTGCAGATGCTGGAGATCAGAGCTGAAAACGTGTTGCTGGTTAAAGCACAGCAGGTTAGGCAGCATCCAAGGAACAGGAAATTCGACGTTTCAGGCCAGGCCTGATGAAGGGCTCTGGCCCGAAACGTCGAATTTCCTGTTCCTTGGATGCTGCCTAACCTGCTGTGCTTTAACCAGTAACACATTTTCAACCCTGACCCTCCTCCTCACTAAGCCGACCCTCGGCCTTTATCTCCAGCCTTTTAAGCTAACTTTCCTTTTTAAGTGTCCGTTTCTGAAGTTCAAAAGCTCCGTCTTTTTCTCTCTCTTCTGCTAATAGTCAGAGGGAAATTGAGAAACAAATTTGTAAGGAGATCTCAGTTATCTTTAAGAATAATAGGGTGGTTATGGTAGGGGATTTTAACTTTCCAAACATAGACTGGGACTGCCATAGTGTTCAGGGTTTAGATGGAGAGGAATTTGTTAAGTGCATACAAGACAATTTTCTGATTCAGTATGTGGATGTACCTACTAGAGAAGGTGCAAAACTTGACCTACTCTTGGGAAATAAGGCAGGGCAGGTGACTGAGGTGTCAGTGGGGAGCACTTTGGGGCCAGCGACCATAATTCTATTCGTTTTAAAATAGTGATGGAAAAGGACAGACCAGATCTAAAAGTTGAAGTTCTCAATTGGAGAAAGGCCAATTTTGACGGTATTAGGCAAGAACTTTCGAAAGCTGATTGGGGGCAGATGTTCGCAGGTAAAGGGACGGCTGGAAAATGGGAAGCCTTCAGAAATGAGATAACAAGAATCCAGAGAAAGTTTATTCCTGTCAGGGTGAAAGGGAAGGCTGGTAGGTATAGGGAATGCTGGATAACTAAAGAAATTGAGGGTTTGGTTAAGAAAAAGAAGGAAGCATATGTCAGGTACAGACAGGATAGATCGAGTGAATCCTTAGAAGAGTATAAAGGCTGTAGGAGTATACTTAAGAGGGAAATCAGGAGGGCAAAACGGGGACATGAGATAGCTTTGGCAAATAGAATTAAGGAGAATCCAAAGGGTTTTTACAAATATATTAAGAACAAAAGGGTAACTAGGGAGAGAATAGGGCCCCTCAAAGATCAGCAAGGCGGCCTTTGTGTGGAGCCACAGAAAATGGGGGAGATACTAAATGAATATTTTGCATCAGTATTTACTGTGGAAAAGGATATGGACGATATAGACTGTAGGGAAATAGATGGTGACATCTTGCAAAATGTCCAGATTACAGAGGAGGAAGTGCTGGATATCCTGAAACGGGTAAAGGTGGATAAATCCCCAGGACCTGATCAGGTGTACCCGAGAACTCTGTAGGAAGCTAGAGAAGTGATTGCTGGGCCTCTTGCTGAGATATTTGTATCATCGATAGTCACAGGTGAGGTGCTGGAAGACTGGAGATTGGCAAACGTGGTGCCACTGTTTAAGAAGGGTGGTAAAGACAAGCCAGGGAACTATAGACCGGTGAGCCTGACCTCGGTGGTGGGCAAGTTGTTGGAGGGAATCCTGAGGGGCAGGATATACATGTATTTGGAAAGGCAAGGACTGATTCGGGATAGTCAACATGGCTTTGTGCGTGGGAAATCATGTCTCACAAACTTGATTGAGTTTTTTGAAGAAGTAACAAAGAGGATTGATGAGGGCAGAGCAGTAGATGTGATCTGTATGGACTTGAGTAAGGCGTTCGACAAGGTACCCCATGGGAGACTGATTAGCAAGGTTAGATCTCTTGCAATACAGGGAGAACTAGCCATTTGGATACAGAATTGGCTCAAAGGTAGAAGACAGAGGGTGGTGGTGGAGGGTTGTTTTTCAGACTGGAGGCCTGTGACCAGGGGAGGGTCACAAGGATCGGTGCTGGGTCCTCTACTTGTTGCCATTTACATAAATGATTTGGATGTGAGTATAAGAGGTACAGTTAGTAAGTTTGCAGATGACACCAAAATTGGAGGGTGTAGTGGACTGCGAAGAGGGTGACCTCAGATTACAACAGGATCTGGACCAGATGGGCCAATGGCTGAGAAGTGGCAGATGGAGTTTAATTCAGATAAATGCGAGGTGCTGCATTTTGGGAAAGCAAATCTTAGCAGGACTGATACACTTAATGGTAAGGTCCTAGGGAGTGTTGCTGAACAAAGAGACCTTGGAGTGCAGGTTCATAGCTCCTTGAAAGTGGAGTCGTGGGTAGATAGGATAGTGAAGGCAGCGTTTGGTATGCTTTCCTTTATTGGTCAGAGTATTGAGTACAGGAGTTGGGAGGTCATGTTGCGGCTGTACAGGACATTGGAATACTGTGTGCAATTTTGGTCTCCTTTCTATTGGAGAGATGTTGTGAAACTTGAAAGGGTTCAGAAAAGATTTACAAGGATGTTGCCAGGGTTGGAGGGTTTAAGCTACAGGGAGAGGCTGAGCAGGCTGGGGCTGTTTTCCCTGGAGCGTCGGAGGCTGAGGGTGACCTTATAGAGGTTTACAAAATTATGAGGGGCTTGGATAGGGTAAATAGGCAAAGTCTTTTCCCTGGAGTGGGGGAGTCCAGAACTAGAGGGCATAGGTTTAGGGTGAGAGAGGAAAGATATAAAAGAGACCTAAGGGGCAACTTTTTCACCCAGAGGGTGGTACGTGTATGGAATGAGCTGCCAGAGGATGTGGTGGAGGCTGGTACAATGACAACATTTAAAAGGCATTTGGATGGGTATATGAATAGGAAGGGTTTGGAGGGATATGGGCCGGGTGCTGGCAGGTGGGACTAGATTGGGTTGGGATATCTGGGTCAGCATGGACGGGTTGGACCGAAGGGTCTGTTTCTATATTGTACATCTCTCTGACTCTCTGACTGTATGCTGCTCTCTCTTATTCCCTCTCTTCTGCTTTTAATCGTAACTCAAACTGTTCCATTTCTGCTGCCCTTTCCCTTTCTCTCACCTCTAACTCAAGCTACTTCATTTGCAATTGAATTCTTGCCATAATGACCAGCCTGGGAGAAGGGATAGCTGCTAATGGGGACCTTTAGTGGCTGACAATGGGTTGTGTGTCATAGCAGACCATGTGGTAACAAGGCCCGGTGTATGGGGGGGTGGTTGAGGTGAGGACTTGGGAGGTGTCTCAAACCCCAAAACTGTGCTGAGCATTGCTGGAGCACTGCAGCAAGCCATAGTGTTAGGTGCAGTTGTCAGGGGTAAATGTACAGTTGGGGGAATGGGTCTGGGTGGGTTGCTCTTCGGAGGGTCGGTGTGGACTTGTTGGGCCGAAGGGCCTGTTTCCACACTGTAGGAAATCTGATCCAATCATTTAATACTTCCTTCATCTTCATCATGTCTGTGAGTGTAGATTGTGGGAAGTGCAGGTAGAGTGCAGCTTCACCTGGAAGGTGTGTTTGGATGTTGGATACTGAGCACGGAGCGGGTAAATGGGCAGGTGCTTACTGTTGATGGTGGCAGGGGGAGATGCTGTGGGACGGCGTTGGGAGTGAAGGAAGGGTGTCGCAGAGGGAACGGTTCCTGTGAATGGTTGACAGGAAGAGGAGGGGAATATGTTTCCACTCGTGCAGAGGTTGCTGCTGATGATCTTCTAGATGTGGAAGCTGGTGGAATGGTAGGTAAGGACAATGGGAACTGTTGTGAGAGGGAAGAGAGACAATCAGGGTTGGACTGGATACTGGTGGCCAGCCTATCCCCAGAAATGGAAGCAGAGATGTTGAAGGAGGAAAGGGAGGAGTCAGAGATGGACCAAGTCAAGGTGAGGGCGGGGTGGAAATTGGAAGTGAAATTGATAAACTTTTCCAATTCCTGACGGGAGACAGCACTGATGGTATCATCGTCACATCAGAGAATGAGTTGGGGGTGGCAGCCGGAATAGGACTGGAACAAGGAATGTTCCATGTACCCTACAAAGTCACAGGCTTAACTGGTGCCCAAGTCACCCCTCCGACCTGGAGAAAGTGAGAGGGTTTGAAGGAGAACTTGTTGAGGGCGAGCATAAGCTCAGCCAAGAGGAGGAGGGTGGTGGGGGGGTGGTGGGGACGATTCTGGCCTTTCCTCCAGGCAGAAGCAGACAGCCCTGAGACCATGCTGGTGAGGAATGGATGGGGAAAGGGATTACACACATATGGTAAAGAGGAGGTGGCCGGAGCCCACAAACTGGAAATTCCGAAACCGACGTGAAGTGTCAGAGGAACTGCGGATGGAAGGGACTGAACCACGGGAGAAAAAAAATCAAATTGAGGAAGGAACAGAGGAGTTCTGTGGAGTAGACTTCACTTATAGTGAGGGTTTGACCATGAGGTCCCTGTTCCCAGATATGGAGCACAACTTACAACACATTGTTTATTATTAGATTACTGTTTATTGATGATTATTATTTATTATTGACAATGATTATTAGATCCTTGTTTAATAGTGTTAAATATTTATTACTCTTCATAATTATTTATTATTTCATATTATTTATTCAGTGTATTTTAATAATTATTATTTGTAATTCATTTATTGTGTTTTATTTATTTTTACTCAGCATTTATTTTTATCTTCGAGTAAAAAATGAGGTCTGCAGATGCTGGAGATCACAGCTGCAAATGTGTTGCTGGTCACCAGCAACACATTTATTTTTATTTACCTATTGTTTACTAAGAATATTATTTATTTATCCTTTACTAGAATTTACCACATATTTATTGCTTATTTAAAATGTAATACTTTCTTAATATTCATAATTTATGCATGTGTTAATATTTGTAGCTCATTATTTGTGGGTGGCACAGTGGTTAGCACTGCTGCCTCACAGCGCCAGGGACCCAGGTTCAAATCCCACCTCAGGTGACTGTCTGTGTGGAGTGCACATTCTCCCTGTGTCTGTGTGGGTTTCCTCCGAATGCTCCGCTTTCCTCCCACAGTCACAAAGATTTGCAGGTTAGGTGAATTGGCCATGCTAAAATTGCCCCTCATGTTAGGTGTAGGGAAACAGGTCTGGGTGGGTTGCTCTTCAGAGGGTCAGTGTGGACTTGTTGGGCTGAAGGGCCTGTTTCCACACTGTAAGTAATCTATTCTAATTTATCATTAGTGTGGAAACAGGCCCTTCAGCACAACAAGTGCACACCGACCCATTCCCCTACATAGAACATGACGGGCAATTTAGCATGGCCAATTCACCTAACCTGCACATTTTTGGACTGTAGGAGCAAACCCATGCAGACACGGGGAGAATGAGCAAACTCCACACCGTCAGTCGCCTGAGGCGGGAATTGAACCCGGGTCTCTAGCGCTGTGAGGCAGCAGTGCTAACCACTGTGCCACCGTTATTTAGCATTGTTCAGTAGGCCAGAACTTAATAATAGTTAATGAGTGGATATACACTTAATGGTAAGGTCCTGGGAAGTATTTCCGAACAAAGAGACCTTGGTGTGCAGGTTCATGGTTCCTGGAGTGACAGGATAGTGAAGAAGGTGTTTGATATGCTTGCCTTTGTTTGTGAGTGTGTTGGGAGTCATGTTGTGGCTGTACAGTATGTTGGTTGGGCCACTTTGGGAGCACTGTGGTCATTACTGGTCTCCCTGCTATTGGAAGGATGCTGTGAAACTTGAAAGGATTCAGAAAACATTTACAAGGCTGTCCTCAGGGTTGGAGGGTTTAATCTATAGGAAGAGGCTGGATCTGTTTTTTTCTGGAGCATCGGAGGCTGAGGGTAATCTTATAGAAGTTTATAAAATCATGAGGGGCATAGTTAAGGTGAATACTCAAAGATCTTTTCCCCATTGTGGTGGAGTCCAAAACTTGAGGGTATAGGTTTAAGGTGAGAGGGAAAAGATTTAAAAGGCACTAGAGGAGCAACCTTTTCACACAGAGGGTGGTGCGTGTATGGTTTGAATTGCCACAGGAAGTGATGGAGGCTGGTACAATTACATCAATTAAAAGGCATCTGGATGGATATATGAATAGGAAGCGTTTCGAGGAATATGGGCCAAATGCTGGCAAATGGGTCTAGATTGCAGTAGGATATCTGATTGGCATGGATGAGTTGGACTGAGGGGTCTGTTTCTGTGCTGGATATCTCTCTATGACTCTAATTACTATACTTTTTCAAATTATTTATGATTAATATAGTTATTATTCATTATTTACTCTGCATATATTTATGATTTATTGTAACTGTTATTACTTGCTATTTACTACACATTTATCCACTCATTTACTATTATTTGCTGTGTATTTATTTACTCATTCTTTATCATTTAATGCTTGAATGATGATTGCTCATTATTTAGTATTTATTGATTTGTTAGTTAATTATTTACAAATATTAATGAGCACTGTTTGTTATTTACTACATTTTATTATTCCTTAGTTATTATGTACCATATATTTGATTGTTTATTTTATCCTGTTTATTATTTACTATTGTTCATGAACATAACTCATTTGCTGTACATTTATTCTGCGTTGTATTTAATGATAATTATTTGTTATTTATTTACTCACTATTTACTGTTAATTATCATCATTCATAGTACAATTAATGTTATTATTTACCATTATTAATGATCATAATTCATTGGCTGCTTCTTTATTATTTAATATTAATGATTTTTATTCATGCACTGTATTTTTATTATTATTTAATGTTATTAATGATCTTTATTCATTGATGTTTTTTATTGTTTATTATTTATTGTTATTATTGGTCTTTGTTCATTTTCAATATTTTCACTGTTCATTGTTTATAGTTATTAATGATCTTTATTCATTTTCTGTATTTTTATTGATTATTATTTACCATGATTATTGACTTTTATTCATTTACTATATTTATTGTTTATTATTTGTCATTATTAATGATAGTTACTCATTTACTGTATTTTACTGTTTATTATTTACTGTTATTAATGATCTTTATTCATTTTCTGTATTTTAGTTGTGTATTATTTAACGTCATTAATGATCTTTATTCATTTACTGTATATTTATTGTTTATTATTTACTGATATTAATGATCTTTATTCATTTTCTGTATTTTAATTGTGTATTATTTAATGTTATGGATTATCTTTATTCATTTACTGTATATTGTTTATTATTTACAGTTATTAATCATCTTCATTCATTTACTGCATTTTAGTTGTGTATTATGTAATGTCATTAATGACCTTAATTCATTTACTGTATATTTATTGTTTATTATTTACAGTTATTAATGATCTTTATTCATTTTCTGTATTTTAGTTGCGTATTATTTCATGTCATTAATGACCTTTATTCATTTACTGTATATTTGTTTATTCTTTACAGTTATTAATGATTTTTATTCATTTTCTGTATTTTAGTTGTGTTTTATTTAGTGTCATTAATGATCTTTATTCATTTACTGTACATTTATTGTTTATTATTTACAGTTATTAATGATCTTTATTCATTTATTGTATTTTAGTTGTTTATTATTTAATGTCATTAATGATCTTTATTCATTTACTGTATATTTGTTTACTATTTAGTTATTAATGACTTTTATTCATTTTCTGTATTTTAATTGTGTATTATTTAATGTCATTAATGATCTTTATTCATTTACTGTATTTTAATTGTGTATTATTTAATGTTATTATGATCTTTATTCATTTTCTGTACATTTATTGTTTATTATTGACTGTTATGGATGATCTTTATTCATTGACAATGTTTATTGATTATTTACTGTTATTAACGGTCTTTATTCATTTGTTATTGATTATTATTGACCGTTATTTATGATTTTTATTAATTGACTGTATTTTTATTGCTTATTGTTTCCTTTGTTAATGAGTTTCATGAATTTTTATTCATTTACTATATTTATTGTTTATTAATAGTTTTTATTCATTTACCGAATGTTTATTATTATTTAATGTTTTTAATTAACTTTATTCATTGATTGGACTTTTTATTTATTTTTAACTTTATTCATTGGCGGTTTTTCCCTTTGACCCCTGACCCCTGACCCCCGCCTGAGCGCGGGAAAAGGGTGGTCATGAAGAAAATAAACCAGAGGGAGCTCGGATTTTAATTCCCCTTTTAAATCCTGAGGGGAAACAGAAACAGAAACAAGTGAGTAAATCAAAATGTTAAAAACAATAAACTTTTTCTTCTTACGCACGTTCGCTTCCGGTTGAACCTTCCCCCTTGACTTCCGTTTCTGGTCCCGCTTGTCTCCCACGTGATCCGCCCCTTTTGTGTGTGTGTGTGTGTGCGCCTCCCGCTGGAGGAGCGGGGGCGGGGCACGGCACGGCACGTCATCAAGTTTCCGGTTCGGGTCCCGCCCAGCCGCCGCCCGCGCCGCGCAGGGTTGTTGATTTCCGGTTCCGGTCTCCGTCTCCGTCTCTTCTCGCCCCCTCAGTCACGTGGTGCCGGCCGGCGGGTAGCAGCGGGAGCGGAACAGTTCCGGGCAGAGCGGCCGCTGTCCTGTCCTTCAGTGGGTTGTGGGCGGGTAGGGGGAGGGGGTGAGGGTTCATTGACCCTGAGGGGGTGGGGGTAGGGGTCTGTGTTGTCCCTGAGGGGGTGGGGGTAGGGATCTGTGTTGTCCCTGAGGGGGTGGGGGGGGGGGTCTGTGTTGTCCCTGAGGGGGTGGGGGATCTGTGTTGTCCCTGAGGGGGTGGGGGATCTGTGTTGTCCCTAAGGGGGTGGGGGGTCTGTGTTGTCCCTGAGGGGGTGGGGGGTCTGTGTTGTCCCTGAGGGGGTGGAGGTTCATTGTCCCTGAGGGGGTGGGGGTAGGGATCTGTATTGTCCCTGAGGGGGTGGGGGATCTGTGTTGTCCCTGAGGGGGTAGGGGTAGGGATCTGTCTTGTCCGTGAGGGGTGGTAGTGATCTGAATAATCCTTTTGTTTCTGGGGGAGGAGGACTGAGACACACGCGGGGGGGGTGGGGGTGAGGGTAGGCAGAGGCTCAGCAGAAAGAGGCGGAGGACCGTCGGGTCACCAAGCCGAGAAGCAGGGGGTAGAAACTGGGAAGTCGTGTTTGTGGGGAACGGGGGGGCTCGTCTGGGATCGAGCATCCTCCGTCGGCTGACCGGGTGCTGAGAGCCTGGGCGGATAAGAAACAAGGGGTCGTTGGGTAGATCAGAGGGGGACAGTAGATCGTTGAGTGCCTAGACAGAGAGAGATCGCTGGAGACCCAGGCAGAGAGAGATCGGAGATCGCTGGAGACCCAGGCAGAGAGGGATAGGAGATCGCTGGAGACCCAGGCAGAGAGGGATAGGAGATCGTTGGGGACCCAGGCAGAGAGGGATAGGAGATCATTGGGGGCGCAGGCAGAGAGGGATAGGAGATCATTGGGGGCGCAGGCAGAGAGGGATAGGAGATCATTGGGGATCCAGGCAGAGAGGGATAGGAGATCGTTGGGGACCCAGGCAGAGAGAGACCAACAGGCCTTTGGTCTACAGCTAAGGAGCAAAGGGCAGGTTTCATCACCGGTGAAAGGAGCTGAGAGCAGTCACCGCGTGGTGCCCAGTGTTCCCCGTCTGACGCTGCTGCAGATCCCCGCCCGTGCTCCTGAGGTGAGGCAGCGCTCCCCCAGCCTCCTGTCACCCCTGCTGCAGAGCAGGACGGCCCACGCGTTCTTGACACGCGGTAGCCTGCCCATCCAACTGCGGATCCGAGGTGGGGGGGAGGGGGCGTCCCCTGAATAGGGAAACATGGCGAGCTCCGACGTCCTGGAATACAACGATATCTACCAGGAGCTGAAAGGAATAATGGTGTGTACTCGGGCGACGGGGTTGCTGGGGAGGGGGAACTGTGCGGGAGTGAACGTCTCTCTTGGCACGGGGAGGGGTTGGTGGAAGATACAGGGTCGGGGGCAATTGAGACGGGGGGGGGGGGGGACTGTGGCACGATATTGGATTTTCGGTGTGGGTTCTCGGTGTGTGGGCATAACCGACTGCTCCAGCATTTGTTGCCAAGTAGGACTCGACCAGATTTCCGTGGGTCTGGGCTCGCGTAGGTATGGCTGACAGATTTCTCTCCCTTACAGAGACGAGTGAACCGGGTGGGAGTTCACAAGGGATCCGTAGGTACTTATCAGCATCTTGATGCCGCGCTCTTTGCTTTTTGGATTGATTTCCAAATCCCGTGATGTGCCAGGGCAGGATTTGAACCCAGGTCCCCCAGAACATTACCTGGGTCTCCAGATGTGAAGGGCTCCAGCCCGAAATGTCGATTTGTTTTTTCCTCTGCTCCTCACATGCTGCCTGACTTGCTGTGTTTCTCCAGCACCACTCCTGACCCTGGATTAATTGCCTAGCGATATGCAGAGAGTAGTAATGCGTTCCCAGTGGTGGTGGTGGTGGGAGCAGAGTCATTGGGGACATTTAAGCGACTGCTGGACATGCTCATGGATAGCAGGGAGTTGAGGGGTGTGTAGGTTAAGCTACAATATTTTACATTAGGATCAAATCTCGGCACAACATCATGGGCCGAAGGGCCTGTTCTGTGCTGTACGTACCTGTGTTCTATGATAATATCATTAGGCCACCGCCTCCCGTTAAATGGGGGATGGGGATCACATCTGTCCTGGGAGTGGGAAGGTGCCTGTGTGGAAAAGTTGCACGTTAACCTCCATCGGGGGATGGTAAGCCCCTCGTGATAGTGAAAGCCTCGATTCGACCTCCCCACCGAGCCCTCTCTGCTTGACCACCCTCCCCAAGAGGGTCCACGCAACCCGTCCATGCTGACCCAGATATCCCAACCCAATCTAGTCCCACCTGCCAGCACCCGGCCCATATCCCTCCAAACCCTTCCTATTCATATACCCATCCAAATGCCTCTTAAATGTTGTCATTGTACCAGCCCCCACCACATCCTCTGGCAGCTCATTCCATACACGTACCACCCTCTGGGTGAACAAGTTGCCCCTGAGGTCTCTTTTCCCATCTCACCTACACCCTCTAGTTTTATATTATAGATTAGATTCCCTACAGTGTGGAAACAGGCCTTTCAGCCCAACCAATCCACACCGACCCTCCTCAGAGTAACCCATTTCACTCTGACTAATGCACCTAACACGATGGGCAATTTAGCCTGGCCAATTTTCCCTGACCTGCACATCTTTGGACTCTGGGAGGAAACCGGAGCAAACCCACGCAGACACAGGGAGAATGTGCAAACTCCACACAGTCACCCGAGGCTGGAATTGAACTCTGGCACTGTGAGATAGTGGTGCTAACCACTGAGCCACTGTGTCCCCTGTTTATCCTTATCGTGCACCTCATGATGTCATAAGTCTTTATGTGGGGGTGGCACGGTGGCACAGTGGTTAGCACTGCTGTCTCACAGCGCCTGAGACCCAGGTTCAACTCCCGCCTCAGGCAACTGACTGTGTGGAGTTTGCACGCTCTCCCTGTGTCTGCGTGGGTTTCCTCCGGGTGCTCCAGTTTCCTCCCACAGTCCAAAGATGTGCGGGCCAGGTGAATTGGCCACGCTAAATTGCCCCTAGTGTTAGGTAAGGGGTAAATGTAGGGGTATGGGTGGGTGGCGCTTCGGTGGGTCGGTGTGGACTTGTTGGGCCGAAGGGCCTGTTTCCACACTGTAAGTAATCTAATCTAATCTAATAAAGTCACCTCCGACGCTCCAGGGACAACAACCTGTTCAGCCTCTCCCTGTAGCTCCAACCCGGGCAGCATCCTTGTAAATCTTTTTTGAACCCATTCAAATTTCACAACATCCTTCCTTTAGGATTGAAAGCAGTCTTCCAAAGGTGATCTATCAAGTGTCCTGTACAGCTGCAACATGATCTCCCAACCCCTGTACTGACCAAATGCTGCCTTCACTATCCTGTCCGGAGTGTCTCAGTCCCTGGTCGTGTGGGTGAGGGTGGGGATCTCGGGGTTTGTGTACAGAGGTCTGTTTTAACCTCTGACCTCTGACTGCAGATCGATGGCCGACTGCGACTCAGCCACCACACCATCGTCTTTAAGAACAGCAAGACTGGGAAAGTGGACAGTGTCCAAGCCTCAGATGTCAGCGATGGAGTGTGGCGCCGAGTGGCCAGGGGCTACGGCATCAGGCTACAACTGAAAAACGGCAACCTCTGCAAGTTTGATGGATTCCGGGAAGGGGTGAGTGTAGACACAGAGAGAGAGAACGGGCCTGGAGCTCTCCCAAAGGAGTGTCTAACAACCTCCACCCAGCCACGGACAGGGCAGCACTAGGATTCTGTCTGACAACTCGTTTTCACCCAACCCACCGCACCCACCTCCGAGGTGATCTCCCCTCGTCACGTTCCATCTACCCCACTCTCTCCCTCACCCACTCACAAGGGTAAGTGTCCCTTATTCCTCAGCTCCCTCAAAGTGTCTAACTGAGGGATATGGAGACCGGAACTGTACACAGTGCTCCCAGTGTGGGTCTAACTGAGGGATATAGAGGCAGGAACTGTGCACAGTGCTCCCAGTGTGGGTCTGACTGAGGGATATAGAGGCAGGAACTGTGCACAGTGCTCCCAGTGTGGGTCTGACTGAGGGATATGGAGACCGGAACTGTGCACAGTGCTCCCAGTGTGGGTCTGACTGAGGGATATGGAGACCGGAACTGTGCGCAGTGCTCCCAGTGTGGGTCTGAGGGATATGGATATGGGAACTGTGCACAGTGCTCCCAGTGTGGGTCTAACTGAGGAGTATGGAGACAGGAACTGTGCACAGTGCTCCCAGTGTGGGTCTAACTGAGGAATATGGAGATGGGAACTGTGCACAGTGCTCCCAGTGTGGGTCTGACTGAGGCATATAGAGATGGGAACTGTGCGCAGTGCTCCCAGTGTGGGTCTAACTGAGGGATATAGAGATGGGAACTGTGCACAGTGCTCCCAGTGTGGGTCTGAGGGATATAGAGATGGGAACTGTGCACAGTGCTCCCAGTGTGGGTCTGACTGAGGGATATGGAGATGGGAACTGTGCACAGTGCTCCCAGTGTGGGTCTGAGGGATATAGAGATGGGAACTGTGCACAGTGCTCCCAGTGTGGGTCTGAGGGATATAGAGATGGGAACTGTGCACAGTGCTCCCAGTGTGGGTCTGACTGAGGGATATAGAGATGGGAACTGTGCACAGTGCTCCCAGTGTGGGTCTAACTGAGGGATATAGATACAGGAACTGTGCACAGTGCTCCCAGTGTGGGTCTGACTGAGGGATATAGAGATGGGAACTGTGCACAGTGCTCCCAGTGTGGGTCTGAGGGATATAGAGATGGGAACTGTGCGCAGTGCTCCCAGTGTGGGTCTGACTGAGGGATATGGAGATGGGAACTGTGCACAGCGCTCCCAGTGTGGGTCTGACTGAGGGATATGGATATGGGAACTGTGCGCAGTGCTCCCAGTGTGGGTCTGACTGTGGGATATAGAGACAGGAACTGTGCACAGTGCTCCCAGTGTGGGTCTGAGGGATATAGAGATGGGAACTGTGCACAGTGCTCCCAGTGTGGGTCTGACTGAGGGATATAGAGATGGGAACTATGCACAGTGCTCCCAGTGTGGGTCTGAGGGATATAGAGATGGGAACTGTGCGCAGTGCTCCCAGTGTGGGTCTGACTGAGGGATATGGAGATGGGAACTGTGCACAGCGCTCCCAGTGTGGGTCTGACTGAGGGATATGGATATGGGAACTGTGCGCAGTGCTCCCAGTGTGGGTCTGACTGTGGGATATAGAGACAGGAACTGTGCACAGTGCTCCCAGTGTGGGTCTGAGGGATATAGAGATGGGAACTGTGCACAGTGCTCCCAGTGTGGGTCTAACTGAGGGATATAGATACAGGAACTGTGCACAGTGCTCCCAGTGTGGGTCTGAGGGATATAGAGATGGGAACTGTGCACAGTGCTCCCAGTGTGGGTCTAACTGAGGGATATAGATACAGGAACTGTGCACAGTGCTCCCAGTGTGTGTCTGACTGAGGGATATAGAGACAGGAACTGTGCACAGTGCTCCCAGTGTGGGTCTGAGGGATATGGAGACGGGAACTGTGTACAGTGCTCTAAGTGTCATCTAAGTGGACAGCTGTCTCTACTTGCTAGTCATGACCTTCCCTCGTCTGGAAATCTGAAGTGCAGACCCTGAAGTAAGTACTGCTAGCAAAGCTCAGCAGGTCTGGCCGCATCGGTGGAGAGAAAAACCGAGTTAACGTTTCGACCAAGTGCTGCCCCACTCATTCTGGTTATCCCGTTATCCTTCTCTGTCCCGGCCCCCCAATGGGCTGTATCATTCCTTAAAGCAGGAGAAGCTAAGGCAGGCAGTGTTTGAGATGTGGTCTCACTATTTACTCTGAATAACTGGAGCATAACATCCCGAGATTCTACTCCGTTCCTCTCGGAGTAAACGTGACGTCGGTTCTGACAGAGTCATCTCGATTTGAAACGTGAGTTAGTTGTTTCTCCCTGGATGGTATCGGACCCGCTGTCATCTCCAGCACTTATCGTTCTCAGCTCCGAATCCAGCATCTGCAGGTCTATTACCTTAACTCCTCTCCCCCTTGCTCTCTCTCACTCTCTCCTCTCTTGCTGTATGTGGACTCTTGCTTGTGGTAAACTCCCGAATTCTCCCTGTTTGACAATGATTCAGTTAATTCCAACTCTGTCAGGAGGAGGTGCTCGAGTCTTTGAGTCCGGCCCTAATACCTCGTGGTTTGTTCTGGCAGGATTTCGACAAGATGGCAGATTATTTCAAATCCCATTACCAGGTGGAGCTGCAGGAGAAGGAGATGTGTGTGAAGGGCTGGAACTGGGGAACGGCTCGGTTTAACGGTGAGTGAGTCATCCTTTGTGTCAGAAAAGCTCGGAATGATGCTGAGGGAGTGCGGCGCTGTCGGAGGGTCAGTGCTGAGGGAGTGTCGCACTGTCGGAGGGTCAGCGCTGAGGGAGTGCGGCGCTGTCGGAGGGTCAGCGCTGAGGGAGGGCCGCACTGTCGGAGGGTCAGCGCTGAGGGAGGGCCGCACTGTCGGAGGGTCAGCGCTGAGGGAGGGCCGCACTGTCGGAGGGTCAGCGCTGAGGGAGGGCCGCACTGTCGGAGGGTCAGTGCTGAGGGACCGTTGCATAGTGTTGACAGAGGGTAGTGCTATCCCAGAATTATTGAATGCTGGTTATCGGTGTCAGAAATAACCTCTGAAACCTTTGTCTTGAGAACGATGTTACAAATCCCCAAACTCTGTGAGGCCTTAACTTGCATCGACTTGAAACATGCTTCAAGTTGAGTTGGTTTATATGTCATCACCTTTTTTCCAGCATTTTCCTACTGTCACCCTTCAGTTCACATCTCGTTCTGGGAATGACAGACTGAGTGTTAACACTGTACGTATTTTCTGCAGGTTATAAAATCATACAGCACAGAAACAGACCCTTCGGTTCCAATTCATCTGGGCTGGCCTGATAGCCTGAATTAATCTAATCCCATTTGGCAGCGTTTGGCCCCCATCCCTCTAAATCTTTCCTGTTCATGTCCCTGTCCAAATGTCTTTTAAACGTTGTCATTGTAGCAGCCTCCACTCCTCCTCCTGGCAGCTCCCTCCATACACGCATCACTCTGTGTGAAAAGGTTGCCCTCGTCTCCCTTTTAAACCTTTCCCCTCTCGCCTTAAAGCCATGCCCCTCTGGTTTTGGACTCTCCCACCCTGGGGAATAGACCATTGCTATTTACCCTATCCATGCCCCTCTATGGGGTCACTTCCTACGCTCGAGGGAAAGTGGGCCTCAAGTGTGGTGCTGGAAAAGCACAGCAGGTGAAGGGTTTTTGCCTGAAACGTCGATCTTCCTGCTGCTCGGAAGCTGCCCGACCTGCTGTGCTTTCTCAGCACCACTCTGTGGACTGTAATCTCCAGCATTAGCAGTCCTCACTTTCACCCAGAACATAGCCCCAGCCTATCCAGTCTCTCTCTCTCTCTCAAGTTCAAACCCTCCATTCCAGCTGGCATCTTTGTTCATCTTTGCTACACCCTTTCTACTTTAATCATCTCCTCTTCAGAGCAGGGTGACCAGACCTGTACACAGCGGCCTTAACCAATCTCCTGTACATTACCTCCCAACTGCTATACTCGGAGCTCTGACTACTGAAGGTAACCACGCCAAATGCTGTCTTAGACCTCCAGTCCACCTTTAGGGGACAAAATATGTGAACTTTAACCTTGTGTCTTCTGCGGCCGTCTCCTTCATTTCAAGCTCCCTCAGCTCAGTTTGCCGTGCCAACCACTCCAGAGATGACGATTTCTGTATTTCTGCTATTCCATACCCTTTCTCCCTGCACATGACCTGACTTTCTGGGTGGTTCTCACTTTCTCTGATTGGGGGTGGACAGTGTTTAAAAATGACACACCACCAAGTTATAGTCCAGGGTCGGACTTCACAGCAGAGAATTACCGTGATCTTTTGTTAGAAAGTCTCTGTCTTGTGATCCTCCACCACGACTATCTGATGAAGGAGCAGCGCTCTGAAAGCTAGTACTTCCAAATAAACCTCCCTTTGTCTGATCCTGAATTCACGTCGCATTCTTACGCAAGTCTATTCACCTCAAGCATTTTAACGAAGTTATTTAAATGCATGTTTAAAACAAAATGGTAGATGTCACCCCTCAGGGAAGGAACACCTGAGATGGGTTTCCGCCTTCATAGACAATAGGTGCAGGAGTCGGCCATTCAGCCCTTCGAGCCTGCACCACCATTCAATATGATCATGGCTGATCATTCCTAATCAGTATCCTGTTCCTGCCTTATCTCCATAACCCTTGATTCCACTATCCTTGAGAGCTCTATCCAACTCTTTCTTAAATGAATCCAGAGACTGGGCCTCCACTGCCCTCTGGGGCAGAGCATTCCACACAGCCACCACTCTCTGGGTGAAGAAGTTTCTCCCCATCTCTGTCCTAAATGGTCTACCCCGTATTTTTAAGCTGTGTCCTCTGGTTCGGCACTCACCCATCAGCGGAAACATGTTTCCTGCCTCCAGAGTGTCCAATCCTTTAATAATCTTATATGTCTCAATCAGATCCCCTCTCAGTCTTCTCAACTCAAGGGTTTACAAGCCCAGTCGCTCCAGTCTTTCAGTGTAAGGTAATCCCGCCATTCCAGGAATTGACCTCGTGAACCTACGCTGCACTCCCTCGATAGCCAGAATGTCTTTGCTCAAATTTGGAGACCAGAACTGCACACAGACGAGATGGAAACGCACACTGAGCGTCCACATGGTTCCTCCCCTGCAGAGCGCTCTCACTCAGGTGGTGATGGTTTAATGGGAATCATCATTGCAGTGCGAGGCCAATGGGTTTCTTCACTGTCCTTCCTCCCCACGCACTCTTCCCACAGGGCAGTTACTTTCCTTTGATATCGGCGAGCAGTCGGCATTTGAAATCCCGCTGTCGAACGTCTCACAGTGCACCACGGGGAAGAATGAGGTCACCCTGGAGTTCCACCAAAACGATGATGCTGAGGTCTCCCTGATGGAAGTACGCTTCTACGTGCCTCCGTCCCAGGAGGACGGCATGGACCCCGTGGAGGTAGGAGAGGCCGGTCCACAGATACCCGCTGCTCGGGAGCTTTCACGTGCCTATGGAAGACCCTCCCTCCAGACCCCTCACCCTCCTGCCAAAACACCCTCACTCTAACCACTGACCCTCCCCTCAAACACCCTCCCTCTAACCCACTGACCCTCCGCCAAAGACCCTCCCTCTAACCCACTGACTCTCCCCTCAAACACCCTCCCTCTAACCCACTGACTCTCCCCGAAACACCCTCCCTCTAACTCACTGACCCTCCCCTCAAACCCCCTCCCTGTAACTCACTGACCCTCCGCCAAAGACCCTCCCTCTAACCCACTGACTCTCCCCTCAAACACCCTCCCTCTAACCCACTGACTCTCCCCGAAACACCCTCCCTCTAACTCACTGACCCTCCCCTCAAACCCCCTCCCTCTAACTCACTGACCCTCCGCCAAAGACCCTCCCTCTAACCCACTGACTCTCCCCTCAAACACCCTCCCTCTAACCCACTGACTCTCCCCGAAACACCCTCCCTCTAACTCACTGACCCTCCCCTCAAACACCCTCCCTCTAACTCACTGACCCTCCGCCAAAGACCCTCCCTCTAACCCACTGACTCTCCCCTGAAACACCCTCCCTCTCACCCACTGACCCTCCGCCAAAGACCCTCCCTCTCACCCACTGACCCTCCCCTCAAACACCCTCCCTCTAATCCACTGACCCTCTGCCAAAGACCCTCCCTCTAACCCACTGACCCTGCCCTCAAACACCGTCCCTCAAACCCCCTCCCACTAACCCACTGACCCTCCGCCAAAGACCCTCCCTCTAACTCACTGACCCTCCCTCAAACACCCTCCCCTCAAACACCCTCCCTCTAACTCACTGACCCTCCCCTCAAACACCCTCCCTCTAACCCACTGACCCTCCCCTCAAACACCCTCCCTCTGATCCACTGACCCTCCCCTCAAACAACACCCCTCTAACTCACTGACCCTCCCCTCAAACACCCTCCCTCTGATCCACTGACCCTCCCCTCAAACACCCTCCCTCTAACCCACTGACTCTCCCCTCAAACACCCTCCCTCTAACTCACTGACCCTCCCCTCAAACACCCTCCCTCTAACTCACTGACCCTCCGCCAAAGACCCTCCATCTAACCCACTGACTCTCCCCTCAAACACCCTCCCTCTAACCCACTGACCCTCCCCTCAAACACCCTCCCTCTAACCCACTGACTCTCCCCTCAAACACCCTCCCTCTAACTCACTGACCCTCCCCTCAAACACCCTCCCTCTAACTCACTGACCCTCCGCCAAAGACCCTCCCTCTAACCCACTGACTCTCCCCTGAAACACCCTCCCTCTCACCCAGTGACCCTCCGCCAAAGACCCTCCCTCTCACCCACTGACCCTCCCCTCAAACACCCTCCCTCTCACCCACTGACCCTCCGCCAAAGACCCTCCCTCTCACCCACTGACCCTCCCCTCAAACACCCTCCCTCTGATCCACTGACCCTCCCCTCAAACAACACCCCTCAAACACCCTCCCTCTAACTCACTGACCCTCCCCTCAAACACCCTCCCTCTGATCCACTGACCCTCCCCTCAAACACCCTCCCTCTGATCCACTGACCCTCCCCTCAAACACCCTCCCTCTAACCCACTGACCCTCCCCTCAAACACCCTCCCTCTAACTCACTGACCCTCCCCTCAAACGCCCTCCCTCTAATTCACTGTCCCTCCCTCTAACCCCCTCCTCTCTAGACCCCCTCACCCTCCTGTTGAAGGCCGTTTCTGTCGACCCCTAGCCCTCCGTTTGGAGACTCTCCATCCGCTCTCTGAGCATTGGTATTAAGGTTAGCGTTGCTGGTTAATTCAGGGGGGTGTTGCTGGTTTGACTGCTGGGATTCCTGACCTTTGTGACCTGCCTCCTGTTTTCCCAGGCTTTCTCCCAGAATGTCCTGTCGAAGGCTGATATTATCCAGGCCACCGGAGACGCGCTGTGTATCTTCAGAGAGTTGCAGTGCCTCACACCGAGAGGCCGTTACGATATTCGCATCTACCCAGCATTCCTGCATCTTCACGGCAAAACGTTTGATTATAAAATCCCGTACACCACTGTCCTCCGCCTCTTCCTCCTGCCCCACAAGGATCAGCGGCAAATGTTCTTCGTGGTATGTACAGCGCGGGTTTAGCTATGGAGAAAAGCTGGTTGAAGATTTGTAGCTCGGGTGTCCGTTGTTGTGGTTCTGTTCGCCGAGCTGGAAGTTTTTGCTGCAAACGTTTCGTTCCCTGGCTAGGGAACATCATCAGTGGTGTTGGAGCCTCCTGTGAAGCGCTGCTTTGATGTTTCTTCCGGTATTTATAGTGGTACACTAGAACAAAGGACCCAATAGCCAGCACGAGCCAAACTAACGTAGTTTACAAAATACCATGCAAGGACTGCACAAAACACTATATAGGACAAACAGGAAGACAGCTAACAATCCGCATCCATGAACATCAGCTAGCCACAAAACGACACGACCAGCTATCCCTAGTAGCCATACACTCAGACAACCAGGAACATGAATTTGACTGGGAAAACACTACCATCATAGGACAAGCCAGACAGAGAACAGCCAGGGAATTCCTAGAGGCATGGCATTCATCCACAAACTCCATTAACAGACACATGGACCTGGACCCCACATACAAACTACTACAGCTGAAACTGACACCCGGAAACGGCAAGAACAAACCACTATAAATACCGGAAGAAACATCAAAGCAGCGCTTCACAGGAGGCTCCAACAGCACTGATGATGTTCCCTAGCCAGGGAACGAAACATTTACAGCAAAAACTTCCAGCTCGGCGAACAGAACCACAACAAGAAAAGCTCCCTCTACGCTGTCCCCCCATCAAACACCCCCAGGGACAGGGACAGTGCGAGGTTAGATACAGAGTAAAGCTCCCTACACTGTCCCCCATCAAACATTCCTAGGGACAAGGACAGCACGGGGTTAGGTACAGATTAAAGCTACCTCTACACTGTGCCCCCATCAAACATTCCCAGGGACAGGGACAGCGCGGGGTTAGCTATGGAGAAAATCTCCCTCTACACTGTCCCCCATCAAACACTTCGAGTAAAAAGTGAGGTCTGCAGATGCTGGAGATCAGAGCTGAAAATGTGTTGCTGGTTAAAGCACAGCAGGTCAGGCAGCATCCAAGGAACAGGAAATTTGACGTTTCAGGCCAGAGCCCTTCATCAGGAAGGCTTCATCCTGATGAAGGGCTCTGGTCCGAAACGTCGAATTTCCTGTTCCTTGGATGCTGCCTGACCTGCTGTGCTTTAACCAGCAACACATTTTCAGCACCAACAAACACTCCCAGGGACAGGGACAGCACGGGGTTAGATACAGAGTAAAGCTCTCTCTACACTGTCCCCCCAACAAATACTCACAGGGACAGCATGGGGTTAGATACAGAGTAAAGCTCCCTCTACACTGTCCCCTCATCAAACACCCCAGGACAGGGACAGCACGGGGTTAGATACAGAGTAAAGCTCCCTCTACACTGTCCCCCATCAAACACTCCCAGGGACAGGGACAGCACGGGGTTAGATACAGGGTAAAGCTCCCTCTACACTGTCCCCCATCAAACACTCCCAGGACAGGGACAGCACGGGGTTAGATACAGAGTAAAGCTCCCTCTACACTGTCCCCCCAACAAATACTCACAGGGACAGCACGGGGTTAGATACAGAGTAAAGCTTCCTCTACACTGTTCCCCCATCAAACACTCCCAGGACAGGGACAGCACGGGGTTAGATACAGAGTAAAGCTCCCTCTACACTGTCCCCCAACAAACACTCCCAGGACAGGGACAGCATGGGGTTAGATACAGAGTAAAGCTCCCTCTACACTGTCCCCACATCAAACACCCCCAGGACAGGGACAGCACGGGGTTAGATACAGAGTAAAGCTCCCTCTACACTGTCCCCACATCAAACACCCCCAGGACAGGGACAGCACGGGGTTAGATTGGAAGCTGATTGGTTGCCTTCTCTTACAGATCAGTTTGGATCCTCCAATCAAACAGGGGCAGACCAGGTACCACTTCCTGATTCTGCTGTTCTCGAAGGACGACGATCTGGCCCTGACCCTGAACATGAGCGAGTGAGTGTGGGGGGCTGTGGGAGTGAGCTGGCCAGGGGTGTGGGGGGCTGTGGGAGTGAGCTGGCCAGGGGTGCGGGGGGCTGTGGGAGTGAGCTGGCCAGGGGTGTGGGAGGCTGTGGGAGTGAGCTGGCCAGGGGTGCGGGGGGCTGTGGGAGTGAGCTGGCCAGGGGTGTGGGGGACTGTGGGAGTGAGCTGGCCAGGGGTGTGGGGGGCTGTGGGAGTGAGCTGGCCAGGGGTGCGGGGGCTGTGGGAGTGAGCTGGCCAGGGGTGTGGGGGGCTGTGGGAGTGAGCTGGCCAGGGGTGTGGGGGGCTGTGGGAGTGAGCTGGCCAGGGGTGTGGGGGGCTGTGGGAGTGAGCTGGCCAGGGGTGTGGGGGGCTGTGGGAGTGAGCTGGCCAGGGGTGCGGGGGGCTGTGGGAGTGAGCTGGCCAGGGGTGCGGGGGGCTGTGGGAGTGAGCTGGCCAGGGGTGCGGGGGGCTGTGGGAGTGAGCTGGCCAGGGGTGCGGGGGGCTGTGGGAGTGAGCTGGCCAGGGGTGCGGGGGGCTGTGGGAGTGAGCTGGCCAGGGGTGCGGGGGGCTGTGGGAGTGAGCTGGCCAGGGGTGCGGGGGACTGTGGGAGTGAGCTGGCCAGGGGTGCGGGGGGCTGTGGGAGTGAGCTGGCCAGGGGTGCGGGGGGCTGTGGGAGTGAGCTGGCCAGGGGTGCGGGGGGCTGTGGGAGTGAGCTGGCCAGGGGTGCGGGTGGCTGTGGGAGTGAGCTGGCCAGGGGTGCGGGGGGCTGTGGGAGTGAGCTGGCCAGGGGTGTGGGGGGCTGTGGGCGGTGAGCTGGCCAGGGGTGTAGGGGGCTGTGGGAGTGAGCTGGCCAGGGGTGTGGGGGGCTGTGGGCGGTGAGCTGGCCAGGGGTGCGGGGGGCTGTGGACGGTGAGCTGTGTGTGCGCTGGAGCAGTGCAGAGGGGCTCCTTGTGGGTGTGAGATGGAGCGGGCGGGGGGAATCGAGAGAGTCTGCAACGTGGGCTGTGACCAATTCCACTCGGGGAACTTTGCCGGTGAAGCTGGGATTGTCACAAGGTTTCCGGGAAGGGACTTGCTCTCCCCAGTACACCGGCTGTGACCAGTGCTGAGGGACAGACAGCACTGACCTGGGTTCTCTCTGTAACCACGAAACCGCCCGTTAACACAAACCGTCCTTTTGGAACCACAACGAAACAAAAATACCCACCTCCCAACTTCCCAACTCTGTCACTTGAACTCTTCCCCCATCGCCAGGGGCTGCAGGGAGACGCAGATCAATAAACACAGCGCTGGTGTATCTGGCCAAGGGAACTAAAAGGATAGGGGGACTCGGTTCAGTGACACCCAGTCCACGGGGCTGCTTCTGAACCCTGACCCCCGCCCCCCCCTTCCCGGCTCCACCCTGACCCCCCCCCCCCTTCCCGGCTCCACCCTGACCCCCCCCCCCCTTCCAGGCTCCACCCTCCCCCCCTCCTTCCCGGCTCCACCCTGACCCCCCCCCCCCCCCCCCCCCCCCCTTCCCGGCTCCACCCGGACCACCCCCCCCCCCCCCCCTTCCCGGCTCCACCCTGACCACCCCCCCCCTTCCCGGCTCCACCTTGACCCCCCCCCCCTTCCCGGCTCCACCCTGACCACCCCCCACCCCCTTCCCGCTCCACCCCCCCCCCCCCCAGGCTCCACCCTCTTCCCCCCCCCCCCCCCCGGCTCCACCCTGACCCCCCCCCCCTTCCCGGCTCCACCCTCACCTCCCTCCCTCCTTCCCGGCTCCACCCTGACCCCCCCCCCCCCCCCCACCTTCCCAGCTCCACCCTCACCTCCCCCCTCCCTCCCAGCTCCACCCTGACCTCCCCTCTCCTTCCGGCTCCACCCTGACCCCCCTCCCTCCCGGCTCCACCCTCCCCTCCCCCCTCCCTCCCGGCTCCACCCTCACCTCCCCCCTCCTTCCCGGCTCCACCCTGACCCCCCCCTCCTTCCCGTCTCCACCCAGAGCCATTGGCAAACTGCCTGGAGGACAACCCCGTTCGGCGCCTGCTCTGCCATTTATAGCTGAACCCCCCTCCCCTCCTTTCTGCCCGCTCTCTGGACCCCTTCAACCCGAAAAATCTGTCCATCTCCTCTTCCAGCGGAGCCGGTCCCCTCCCTCTGGGGCAGAGAATTCCCCGGATTCACCACGCTCCGAGAGAAGATATCCTTCCTCACTCTCTTTGGTGAAATCTGCTCCCCCTTATTCCAAATCTCTGACTTGTCATTGGCGAGGAACCGGGCTCTCTCCATCTGCTTTGTCAGCCCCCTTCAGCATCTTAGCATTCAGATCCCCCCTTGTTCTGAGGAGCTCCAGGGAGCGGACACCTGATTTAGGTTTAGATTACTGAGTGTGGAAACAGGCCCTTCAGCCCAGCAAGTCCCCAGTCCCTACATTGACCCCCTCACCTAACACTACGGGCAATTTCCCATGGCCAATTCACCCAACCTGCATGTCTTTGGACTGTGGGAGGAAACCGGAGCACCCGGAGGAAACCCACACAGACACAGGGAGAACGTGCAAACTCCACACAGTCAGTCGCCTGAGGCGGGAATTGAACCAGGGTCCCTGGCCGCTGTGAGGCAGCAGTGCTAACCACTGTGCCACCCAAATTGTTCAGGCCCTCTGCATAAGGCAATCCCCTCATCTCTGGAATCAGTCAAGTGACCCTCCCCTGAACTGCCTCTAATGCACCGACATCCCTCCTCAAGTAAGGGGATCAGAACTGGGTTCGATACTCGGGGTCCCTTGCACGTTTGTAACAACACTTACAGAACATGGAGCATTCCAGCACAGTCCAGGCCGTTCGGCCCTCCATGTTGCACTGACCTGTGGAACCAGTCTGAAGCCCATTTACCCTCCCCCTATTCCATTTTGATCCATATGTTTATTCGATGACCATTTCATTGCCCTTCAAGTTGATGAGGCTGCTACTGTTGTAGGCAGGGCGTTCCACGCCCCTACTACTCTGAGTAGATTAGATTAGATTCACCACAGTGTGGAAACAGGCCCTTCAGCCCAACAAGCCCACACTGACCCTCCAAGGAGTAACCCACCCTGACCCATTCCCCTCCCCTACATTTACCCCCGACTAATGCACCTAACACTCCGGGCAATTTAGCATGGCCACTTCACCTCGCCAGCACATCTTTGGACTGTGGGAGGAAACCCACACAGACACGGGGAGAACGTGCGAACCCCACACAGACACGGGGAGAACGTGCGAACCCCACACAGACAGTGGTCCGGAGGTGGGAATAGACGCCGGGTTCCTGGCGCTGTGAGGCAGCAGTGCTAACCACTGAGTCACCGTGTCATCCTACAGAGTAAAGAATCTACCTCTGACATCTGTCTTATCACCCCTCAATTTAAAGCTATGTCCCCTCGTGTTAACCATCACCATCCGAAGGTAAAAGGGCTCCCTGCCCACCCTGTCTAACCCTCGGATTATTGTGTCCGTCTCGATATAGTCACCTCTCAACATTCTTCACTCCAGTGAAAACAGCCTCAAGTCCCTCAGCCTTTCCACGTAAGACCTTCCCTCCAGACCAGGCAACATCCCGGTAAATCTCCTCTGCACCCTTTCCAAAGCTCCCACATCCTCCCTATAATGCGGTGGCTAGAACTGTACACAATACTCCAAGTGCGGCCACACCAGAGTTTTGTACAGCTGCAGCATTATCTCGTAGCTTTAAAACTCAATCCCTCTACCAATAAAAGCTAACACACCGTATGCCTCCTTAACAACCCTCTCAACCTGGGTGGCAACTTTCAGGGATCTATATACATGGACACCGAGATCTCTCTGCTCATTTACACTACCAAGAATCTTACCTTTAGCCCAGCACTCTTTATTCCTGTTACTCCTAATGTGAATTACCTCGCACTTTTCCACATTAAACTCCATTTGTCACTTCTTAGCCCAGCTCTGCAGCTTATCTGGGTGGCACAGTGGTTAGCACTGCTGCCTCACAGCGCCACAGACTCAGGTTCAATTCCCGTCTCGGACAACTGTCTGTGTGGAGTCTGCACATTCTCCCCATGTCTGCGTGGGTTTCCTCCGGGTGCTCCGGTTTCCTCCCACAGTCCAAAGACATGCAGGTCAGGGTGAATTGGCTGTGCTAAATTGCCCATAGTGTGAGGCGCATTAGTCAGAGGGAAATGGGTCTGGGTGGGTTGCTCCTCAGCGGGTCGGTGTGGACTGGTTGGGCCGAAGGGCCTGTTTCCACACTGTAAATAATTTAATCTAATCTTACCTATGTCCCTGTGTAACCTGCAACATCCTTTATCACTGTCCACAACTCCATCGACCTCTGTATCATCCGCAAATTTACTAACCCATCCTTCTACGCCCCCACCCAGGTCGTTTATCAACATAACACACAGCAGTGGCCACAGAGCAGATCCTTGCGGAGGACCAGTAGTAACTGAGCTCCAGGATGAATATTTCCCATCAACCGCCACCCTCTGTCTGCATTCAGCTTGCCAACTTCTGATCCAAACCACTAAATCCCCCTCAATCCCATGGCTCTGTATTTTGTGCAACAGCCTACCGTGGGGAACCTTATCACACGCCTTACTGACCTCCACATACACCACATCAACTGCTTTACCCTCATCCCACTGTTTGTCACCTTCTCAAAGAACTCAATAAGGCTAGTGAGGCACGACCTACCCTTCACAAAACCGTGTTAACTATCCCTAATCAAATTATTCCTTTCTAGACGATGAGAGTCCTCTCTCTTATAACCCTTTCCAACACCTTACTCACAGCCAGAGTAAGGCTCACTGGTCTATAATCTCCAGGGTTGTCTCTCCTCCCCTTCGTGAACAAGGGAGCAACATTTGTTCTCCTCCAGTTTTCTGCCACTATTCCTGTAGACAATGACAACATAAAGATCAAAGCCGAAGGCTCTGCATTCTCCTCCCTGGCTTCCCGGAGAATCCTCGGATAAATCCCATTCAAGATGAAGGGCTTATGCCCGAAACGTCGAATTTCCTATTCCTTGGATGCTGCCTAACCTGCCTAACCAGCAACACATTTTCAGCTAAATCCCATCCAGCCCAGGGGACGTATCTATTTTCACACCTTGTAGAATTGCTAACACCTCCACCTTGTTGCCCTCAATCCCGTCTAGTCCGCTGGTACATGTATACTCTGTTGTCCTTTCACAATCACAACCTATGTTTCCCGTGCCGTCCCTGTTCCCCGCTGTAGCTGCAGATCTGTTTCCTGTAATTCACACACAAAGACGCCCAGATCCCTCTGCACTGAACCGTTCTGAAGTTTCTCTCCACATTGAGGTAACAAGTTACCTCTCAGGCCTTCCAACCAAAATGGAGAGCCCCCAACTTGGCACATTGGGTGTGGGGGGGGGGGGGGGGTGGACCACCCTGACGGGGGGGAAACGAAGTGGGAGGACGGTGTGAGGGGGGGAGGTGGGTACAACCTCACAGGGGTACGGAGTGGGAGAGGGGAGTGTGGGGGAGGTGGGTACACCCTGACAGGGAGGTGGGGTGGAGGGGGGGGGGGGGGGGGGAGAGAGAGTGTGGGAGATGGGGGGGGGGAAACACCCTGACAGGGGTACAGAGTGGGAGAGGGAGTGTGGGGGAGGTGGGTACACCCTGACGGGGAGACGGGGTGGAGGGGAGGCGGGGGAGAGTGTGGGAGAGGTGGGTACACCCTGACGGGGAGACGGGGTGGGGGGGGGGGGGGGAAGAGTGTGGGAGAGGGGGGGAAACACCCTGATGGGGTGGGAGGGGGGAGTGTGGCGTGGTTCCGGGGGGAACTGTCTCCCTGTGCCAGTGGGGTAGGGTCCCTGATGATGAAACAGCGGATTCTCTTTCCCTCCCAGGGAGGAAGTGACCAAGCGTTTCGATGGGAAGCTGAGCAAGCAGATGTCGGGGCCTCTGTACGAGGTGGTCAGCCGCATCATGAAGTCGTTGGTCAGTCGCAAGATCACAGTGCCGGGGAACTTCGTGGGGTAAGTGCTGCTGGAGGGATTTGTGGGAGTGGGTGGTGGTGAGTGGGCAGGAGGGGGACGCTTCACCGATCATGTCTGCACTCACTGTCCAAGGAAACAATTCAACTCTTTCTCTGTACAGTCTCGAATGACCCTCCCTCCCCCACACACTCAGGCAGCACGTCCCACACCCTAACCCCTCGAATGACCCTCCCTCCCCCACACCCTCAGGCAGCACGTCCCACACCCTAACCCCTCGAATGACCCTGTTTCCCCCCCCCCCCCCCCAACACCCTCAGGCAGCACGTCCCACACCCTAACCCCTCGAATGACCCTCCCTCCCCCACACTCTCAGGCAGCATGTTCCACACCCTAACCCCTCGAATGACCCTCCCTCCCCCACACCCTCAGGCAGCACGTCCCACACCCTAACCCCTCGAATGACCCTCCCTCCCCCCACACCCTCAGGCAGCACGTCCCACACCCTAACCCCTCGAATGACCCTCCCTCCCCCACACCCTCAGGCAGCATGTCCCACACCCTAACCCCTCGAATGACCCTCCCTCCCGCACACCCTCAGGCAGCACGTCCCACACCCTGACCCTGTCCCTCCATGTGTTTCACTTGCTCCTCCCTGGTAGAGATTGATGTGTTTTTCTTGTAGCCTGTGTGTTCACCACCTATCGTTGTGGTGCTGTTTAAAAGCAGACAGGAAGGTGGCCCTATTGTTCTGTGAATCTCGCAGGGACGGTGGCCTGGGACCGAGGGGGTTTTAATTTCTTGTTGAGCAAGTGGAAAATCACAAGGAGAGCACCTTGCTGCAGTGACCGACCACGTCTGTCAGTCAGTCAGTCCACACTGGCAGCTTCTGTTCCTGGGCGATCCGGGAAGGAGTCACGTGCACAGTGATGGCGAGTGTGTCTGTACTGCGTCTGGTCCCCCATGCCAGTCTCCCTGCGCCCAAATCCCCTCTCCCTGCGCCCAAATCCCCTCTCCCTGCGCCCAAATCCCCTCTCCCTGCGCCCAAATCCCCTCTCCCTGCGCCCAAATCCCCTGCTGGGTGTTTTCCTCCCATCCTCTTCGCTTTGTTAGCGCGTCCCTTTAAATCAGAGACCCTCTCCTCCTTGTTCCTTTCACCATTGGGAACGGATTCTCCTGGTCTACTCTGTCTAGTCCCCCCCGGCAAATGATTTTGAAAGCTCCTTGTGAGATCTCCGTCTCGATCTCCTCCTCTCCCGAGGGGAACAGTTCCCAGTGTCTTCGATCCCTCTCTATCGCTGAGGTTTCTCGCGGAGGAGCGGGGCAGGAGCAGGCCGCTCGGCCCGTCGAGTCTGCTCTCCTGTTCGGTCAGACCGCGGCTGACCTTGGTGTGACCTCAGCCGCACTAACCCGCCAGGCCACCGCAAACCTTCGTTCCCCTGCTGTTCAACAACCCAGCGATCTCGGCCTGAAAACGCGGGAGCCTCAGCAGGCCGGGGTATTCCACAGACTCCCAACCCTCTGGGTGAGGCAGTTCCCCCTCAGCTCTGCCCGAAATCTGCCTCCCTCATATTTTGAGGCTGTGCCCCCACCCCCCCCCCACCCCCCACCCCATTCTAGTTTCACCCACCCATAGGAACAACCTCCCTGCCTCTATCTTCTCTATTCCCTTCGTCATTTTATGTTTCTATAAGACCCCCCCTTATTCTTTTGAATTCCAGTCAGTGTAGTCCCAGTCTACTCAATGTCTCCTCCGAAGAGCCGCGAGGTTTTGCTGCCGCTCTACAAGTCCCTGGTGAGACCACACTTGGAATATTGTGTCCAGTTCTGGTCGCCCGACTATAGGAAAGATACAGAGGCTTTGGAGAGGGTGCAAAGAAGATTTAGCAGGATGCTGCCTGGACTCGAGGGCTTGCCTAATGAAGAGGGGTTGAATAGACTCGGACTTTTCTCTCTGGAGAGAAGGAGGGAGTGAGGAGACGTGATCGAGGTGTACAATGTAGTGAGAGGCATGGATAGAGTCAATAGCCAGAGACTTTTCCCCAGGGCAGGATTGACTGTGACGAGGGGTCATAGTTTGAAGATTAGATTTATGTTACTTACAGTGTGAGACCCACGCAGACACGGGGAGAACATGCAAACTCCACACAGACAGTCGCCCGAGGCTGGAATTGAACCTGGGTCCCTGGCGCTGTGAGGCAGCAGTGCTAACCACTGTGCCACCATGCTGCCCACTAAGATATTAGGAGGAGGGTATAGAGGAGACGTCAGAGGTAGGTTCTTTACACAGAGAGTTGTGAATGTATGGAATGTGTTCCCAGCGGTGGTGGTGGGAGCAGAGTCATTGGGGACATTTAAGCAACTGCTGGACATGCACATGGAGAGCAGGGAGTTGAGGGGTGTGTAGGTTAGGTTATTATATTTTACATTAGGATTAAATCTCAGCACAACATCATGGGCCGGACGGCCTGTTCTGTGCTGTACTTTTCTCTGTTCTATAAGCCAGCCCTCTCCGGACTTAACCCAGTGAACCCGCTCTGCAGCCCCTCCATCCTTGCTCAAAACTGCACACAATCCTCCAGGATTAGCCTCACCAGCCCCCTCCCCAGCTGCAGCACCCCCTCCCTGTTATCATCCCTGGGACTGTTGTTGTGAATCGTTCCTGCACGCGCTGTGCAGTGTGGTGAGGCCTTTGCTGTAATCTGGTGCCAGTGTACTGCAGCAGGGGGCAGGGGGAGGAGCTGCTCAGGTACCTGTCCTCAGGTGCAGGGGGGTGGTGGGGCAGGGGGAGGAGCTGCTCAGGTACCTGTCCTCAGGTGCAGGGGGGTGGTGGGGCAGGGGGAGGAGCTGCTCAGGTACCTGTCCTCAGGTGCAGGGGGGTGGGGGGGGCAGGGGGAGGAGCTGCTCAGGTACCTGTCCTCAGGTGCAGGGGGGGTGGGGGGGGCAGGGGGAGGAGCTGCTCAGGTACCTGTCCTCAGGTGCAGGGGGGGTGGGGGGGGGCAGGGGGAGGAGCTGCTCAGGTACCTGTCCTCAGGTGCAGGGGGGTGGTGGGGCAGGGGGAGGAGCTGCTCAGGTACCTGTCCTCAGGTGCAGGGGGGTGGTGGGGCAGGGGGAGGAGCTGCTCAGGTACCTGTCCTCAGGTGCAGGGGAGGGTGGGGGGGGCAGGGGGAGGAGCTGCTCAGGTACCTGTCCTCAGGTGCGGGGGGTGGGGTGGGGCAGGGGGAGGAGCTGCTCAGGTACCTGTCCTCGGGTGCAGGGGGGTGGTGGGGCAGGGGGAGGAGCTGCTCAGGTACCTGTCCTCAGGTGCAGGGGGGGGTGGGGGGGCAGGGGGAGGAGCTGCTCAGGTACCTGTCCTCAGGTGCGGGGGGTGGGGGGGGGGGCAGGGGGAGGAGCTGCTCAGGTACCTGTCCTCAGGTGCAGGGGGGGGCAGGGGGAGGATCTGCTCAGGTACCTGTCCTCAGGTGCAGGGAGGTGGTGGGGGGGGGCCAGGGGGAGGAGCTGCTCAGGTACCTGTCCTCAGGTGCAGGGGGGTGGTTGGGGGGGGGGCAGGGGGAGGAGCTGCTCAGGTACCTGTCCTCAGGTGCAGGGGGGCAGGAGCTGCTCAGGTACCTGTCCTCAGGTGCAGGGAGGGGGCAGGAGCTGCTCAGGTGCAGGCAGGATTTCTGATGGCACGGTCCTGTGAAGCTGGGGCCCTGTTTGAATTCAGTGTTCTCTCTCTCTCTCTCTCTCTCTCTCTCTCTCTCTCTGTGTTTCCCGGCCCCCCCTGCAGTAACTCTGGGGCCCACTGCATCACCTGTTCCTACAAAGCCAGTTCGGGCCTCCTGTATCCCCTTGAACGGGGCTTCATCTACGTCCACAAACCCCCGGTTCATATCCGCTTTGATGAGATCTCCCACGTCAACTTCGCCAGAGGCACCACCACCACCCGCTCCTTTGACTTTGAGATCGAGACCAAGCAAGGCAGCCTGTACACATTCAGCAGCATCGAGAGGTGAGTGAGAGAGGGCTGGTCGACTGGGGGAGGCAGCCTGTACACCTTCAGTAGCATCGAGAGGTGAGGGAGAGAGGGCTGGTCGACTGGGGGAGGCCTCAGGAAGTGAGGGAAGGATGCTGGATCCCGAGTAGGGCTGGGGGAGAGGGGGTAAGGGCTGGGGGTTTAAACGGAGGGTTCTCCCTGGGCAGTTTCCAGGGAATGGTCTGGGAATGGGGAGGGAATGGCAGATTTGTGTCAGTGATCCCAGGGATTGATACAGCCTGTTCTCTCGCTCTTCCCAGGGAGGAATATGGGAAACTCTTTGACTTTGTCAACGCCAAAAAACTCAACATCAAGAACCGGGGAATGAAGGAGGTAAGCTGACCCAGCCCGCGGTCGGAGCAGGAACCCTGCTCCTTGTGTCCTCCTGCTGCTCCTACTCTCAGCCCGGACCCTGGTGTGACCCTGAGGGCAACACGATCTGTGTCTGTGTGTGTGCGCGCCCCCACCATTTCTGTTCCCATTCTAAATCTCCTCACACTGTCTCTCTCCTTTTCCCCCCAACCCCACCCTTCCCTTTTAGAGAGATGAGGTTTGTACACTCAGGAGTGGTGTGTGGACATTTGAGTCTGCAAGCTGGCATGTGAGGCTGCACATAACCTGGCCTGCGTGGGTATGGGTGTGTATCTCTGCAGGTGACTTGGCCTGTTAGTGTGTCTTATCTGTTCCAAACTTGGTGTCCACGTGTCTTTTAGTGCGTGATCTGGCCTGCATGCATATGTGTGTATGTGCACATGATCTGTGCCTGCACACGTATGCGTATATGTGCGCGGGATCTGTGCCTGCATGCACATGCGTGTATATGTGCATGTGATCTGGCTTGCATGCGTGTATGTGTGTGAGAGAGATCTGGCCTGCACACACATGCGTGTATATGTGCGTGTGATCTGTACCTGAACATATATGCAAGTATCTGTGCCCGTGATCTGGTCTGCATGCATATGCGTGCATATGTGCGCGTGATCTGTGCCTACTCGCGTATGCGTGTATATGTGCACGTGGTCTGGCCTATACGCATGTGAGTGTATATGTGCATGTGATCTGTGCTTGCGTGCGTTTGCGTGTATATGTGCATGTGATCTGGCCTACACGTGTGTGCATGTATATGCATGCGTGATCTGTGCCTGAACATGCTCAGGGCCGAGTTCCTGAAAGCTAATTTCCATGTTCCCTTTTGCCCCGAAAGCCTTTCATCTCCCCCATCTGATCAAATCTGTCCACCTCTGTCTTCACAACATTCAATGACTCACCTCCACCCCTTTTCAGAGACTGAATCCCAAAGTCTTTCCGCCCTCTTTAAGAGGAATAAAATGCACCGGGTCTCTGTGCTGAAACGGGGCCGCTGCTGATTGTGAAACATTGCCCCCATGGTCTGCACTGACCCATATCGATGCTCTGTCCACCTTGTCAGGACCATTCAGCAGCTTTACCTCCCACAACTAAATCAGCCCTGCCGCCTCTGAACCCTCCTGGGCTGCCTGCTCAGTCCGGGTATCTGGTGATTCCCACCTCTCCATCATTACTGCACGCAGTATTCAAGATGTGGCCCCGTGTAACAGAAGGGGAATGTGATTCTTGTCGGGGTCGGTTTTTCTGCGAGTGAAAGGATAATATTCCACCAGCTTTCCTGGTTATCTGCTGTGCTTATAACTCTGTGTGACCAGCAAGCTCTGGTCCCTGTGGGCTTTGGAATGTTGGCGTCATGCTTACTTTAACCAAAACCCTGCTTTTTTTGATGTTCCTCCTGTCAAAGTGCATAACTTTGCAGGTTTCTGACATTACACAACAGATTATTGCCCGCTCACTCAGTAAGGATCCAAACCTGATGTTAGCTCTGTCATGTCCTCCTTTGCAAACTCCCTGTCCTTGTAACATCTGTAAATATGGCATCCACCACATCTTCAGTCACTGTCCTCAAAGTTGTTAGATCACAGCCCAGATCCCCTCCAGGACTCCAGTATGACATGCTGCCAGTCTGTGTGTGTCTGTGTGTTTGTGTGAGAGGGAGAGAGAGAGAGAGGACTCCTGGGTACATGCACACGTGTACCTGCATGTTTATTGGACAGTGGACTCCCGGGTACACGCACACGTGTGCATGTTTATTAGAGAGTGAACTCCTGGGTATACGCACACGTGTGTCTGCATGTTTATTAGAGAGTGGACTCCCGGGTACACGCACACGTGTGTCTGCATGTTTATTGGCGAGTGAATGCCTGGGTACATGCACACATGTGTTTGCATGTTTATTGGCGAGTGAACTCCAGGGTACACGCACACGTGTGTCTGCATGTTTATTGGAGAGTGAACTCCGAAAAACACGCACACGTGTGACTGCATTTTATTGAGGTGTAAACTCCTGGGTACGTGCACACGTGTGTCTGCATGTTTATTGAAGTGTGAATGCCCAGGTATATGCACACGTGTGTGTGTGTGTCAGAGCATGAAGCCACAGATGAGTGTGTCACTGAGAGCGTGCTCCTTGCACATGCATGTAGCGAGTGTGTGTCTGACAATTTTACCGTGGGAAACGGGACACCAAGTGTAGGCAGCATATTCAAACAGAGTCACTTCTGAAAAGGTGCTGGGTTTATGTCCCAGTCTTTATTATCAAAGAAGTTTGTTTCAGAAACACAGCAAACTCTTTCCGTTTGTGTCCCGGTGTTCTGCACGCGCTTTCACAAAAGGCTGTATTTCTCCAGAGATGGTCTCTTTTATCCACAAGTCAACAAAGGCAACCTCCCCCACCCCCCCAACCCCGGATTGACCCCACACCCACAAACATCCCCTCGCTCCCCACCCCCCCTCAGTAACAGCAGTGTGTACCATCCCGGGATAAAACTGCCCCTCCTGGATTGACCCCACACCCACAAACATCCCCTCCCTCCCTCCCCCACCCCCCCTCAGTAACAGCAGTGTGTACCATCCCGGGATAAAACAGCCCCTCCCGGATTGGGACCACACCCACAAACATCCCCTCCCTCCCTCCCCCACCGACGCTCAGTAACAGCAGTGTGTACCATCCAAAAAATACCAGGGAGGGTGTGAGTAAAAGACAGGGCCTTCCTCAAACTGCTCCCTCCTTGTCTCACTGACCCTCTGCTCAATCACGCTCTCTCCCCCCATCCCACTGGGTCACTGTCCCTCTCTCTGTCCCCTCGCTCTCTCTCTCTCTCCCCCTGTCCCACTGGGTCACTGTCCCTCTCTCTGTCCCCTAGCTCTCTCTCCCCACGTCCTACTGGGTCACTGTCCCTCTCTCTGTCCCCTAGCTCTCCCTCCCCCGGTCCCACTGGGTCCCTGTCCCTCTCTCTGTCCCCTCACTCTCTCTCCCCCAGTCCCACTGGGTCACTGTCCCTCTCTCTGTCCCCTCACTCTCTCTCTCCCCATGTCCCACTGGGTCACTGTCCCCTCGCTGTCTCTCCCCCCTTCCCACTGGGTCACTGTCCCTCTCTCTGTCCCCTCGCTCTCTCTCCCCTGGTCCCACTGGGTCACTGTCCCTCTCTCTGTCCCCTCACTCTCTCTCTCCCCATGTCCCACTGGGTCACTGTCCCCTCGCTCTCTCTCCCCCCGTCCCACTGGGTCACTGTCCCTCTCTCTGTCCCCTCGCTCTCTCTCTCCCCCCGTCCCATTGGGTTACTGTCCCTCTCTCTGTCCCCTCACTCTCTCTCTCTCTTCCCCCCCTCCCCCCCCCGTCCCACTGGGTCACTGTCTGCTGGCTCTCGGTCCCCTCCCTCCCCCTGCTGGCCATCGGTCCCCTCGTCCCCCTCACTGACTCTCGGTCCCCTCTGTCCCCCCTCTGTCCCCCCTCGGTCCCCTCCTCCCCCCGCCAGCCCCTGTGTGCCGTTGGGTTAACCATCCCCCTCTCCCGTACAGAGTATCAAACAGAACTATGATGATTACGCTGATTCGGATGAGGACCAACATGATGCTTACCTGGAGCAGGTGAAAGCAGAGGGCCGAATCCGTGAGGAGGCAGCCAATGACAGCGACTCTGGCGAGGAGACTGGTAACTGGCCGAGGGCAGGGGGGACAGGCAGGGTCAGGGGGTCACCTCAGAGGGCCGGCGTGTCGTGGCTGAGTGGAGGGAGAGTATCGCAGCCACCGATAGGGTCCGGGAGAGGGTTCACTGCTCCTGCTCCATGGCGGTCTGGAGAGGTCCGTGGTGTGGCGTAACGTCGTGTCCTGCTTCTGCACACTGCGTTGGCTCTCTGTCTCTGACTCAGGGATGACCCAACTCTCCCGGAAAACCCCACAGGCGTTCCCATCACTGAATCCCCCTGCTGACCCACCACAGCAACCCAGCGGCTCCAGGAGCAGGGTCAGAGGCTGGGAACCCTGCAGTGAGTCCCTCCCCTCCCAAAGTCTGTCCCACCATCGACAAGGCACAGGAGGGAGGGTGTGGGAACACTCCCCATTTATCCCTGGATGGGGGCAGCTCCAACAACAGTCGAGAAGCTCCCCACCCACAAACATCCCCTCACTCCCTCCCCCCCCCCCCCCCCCCCCCTCGGTAACAGCAGTGTGCACCATCCCGGGATAAAACAGCCCTCTTCCCCTGGATTGGGACCACACCCACAAACATCCCCTCACTCCCTCCCCCCCCCCCCCCCCCCCCCCCCCCCCCCCCGCCCCCCCTCAGTAGCAGCAGTGTTGTACCTGCTACAAGTTGCCCTGCAGGATCTCCCCAAAGACCCTCAGGCAGCACCTTCCAAACCCACGGCCCCTTCCACCCAGAAGGACAAGGGGCAGCAGATACACGGGAACAACCCCCCCAACTCTCCCCACCCCCCTGCAAGTTCCCCTCTGAGCCCCTCACTCGGAAATCTCTCTCCGTTCCTTCCTGGGTCAGAATCCTGGAATTCCCTCCCTCAGGGACACTGTGGGTCTACCCTACAGCACAGGGTTTAGGAAGGCAGCTCACCCCCACACTGTCGAGGGGGTACGGGGCAACTGGGTACGGAGCAGGGGGGAATCTCACGCTGGGCGAGCTCAGCGAGAGAACCTCCAGCCGCCATTGCGCGGATGTTCAGGGCTGACCCGGTGAGAGGCTGCCGTGTGATTGGACGGGAATCGGTCAGGGAGCAGCGCTCTGATAGGCTGTGTTTGTTTTGTAGATGAATCCTTTAATCCTGGCGAAGAGGAGGATGAGGTGGACGAGGAGTGAGTATTGGTTTGGGGCTGGGTTGGTCATGGGCTGACCAGTCCTGGGGGGGCTGGGGGAACATGCTACAGTGTCTCAGAGGGCCCTGGGTACTGCTGCACAGCGGAGGGTGCTGGGAGTCTGTAACATGTGGACGGGGGGATCTGGGCACACTTGTTGTCATTGCTCAGCCCTTCGAGTGTAGGTGTTGGGGCAGCTTTACTGTGTACAGTTCTGGTCGCCACATTACCAAAGGGATGTGAACACTTTGGAGAGGGTGCAGAGAAGGTTTACGAGGATGTTGCCTGGTATGGAAGGTGCTAGCTATGAAGAGAGGGTGGAGTAGGTTAGGATTGTTTTCATTAGGAAAAAGGAGATTGAGGGGGACCTGACTGAGTTTACAAAACCATGAAGGGTATAGACAGAGGGGATAGAGACCAGCTTTTCCCCAGGGTGAGGGACTCAATAACCAGAGGGCACACTGTCAAGGTGAGAGGTGGGAAGTTTAAGGGGGACACACGCGGTAAGTACTTCACACACAGAGGGTGGGGGGTGTCTGGGACACGTTGCCAGCAGAGGTGGGAGAGGCAGGCACGGGAGATTCATTTAAGATGCATCTGGACAGATGTATGAGTGGGTGGGGAGCAGAGATACAGATGCTCAGGAATTGACCAACAGGTTTAGACAGTGGATTTGGATCAGCTCAGGCTTAGAGGGGCCGAAGGGCCTGGTCCTGGGCTATACATTTTCTTTGTTCTTTATCATGCTGAGCTTGGACAGGACGTTGGTGAGGCTACCTTCTGGAGTGCAGTGTCCAGTTCTGACCTCCCTGTTACCGGAAGGATATCCTAGAAACAGGAGAGGATTCCGAAGAGATCTCCCAGGAAGTGACTGACGGGGTTGGGTGAGAACGACAGGCTGGCCGTCGGTAGCTGACAGCTGACTAGATAGAGGTTTATAAAACACTGAGGGACAAGGATTTAGTGAGTGGCAGGTGTCTTTTCCCCAGGGTGGGGCGTTTCCAGGCGAAGGTGGGCTTGTTTTTAAGGTGAGAGGACGATTTTAGGGTTTCGAGGCCAAATGTTTTACACAGAGAGTGATTCTTGTGGGGAATGACTCATCAGAGGGTGTGGTGGATCCAACGTTTCACAGGTATGTGGATAAATACAAGGAGAGGAAGGTCTGGAGGGAGATGGGGCCTGGAGCAGGCTTGGTCAAGGTCTGCAGTGTTAGAGAAACAGCGCATTTGGAAATAAACGTGGGTTTGCTCCGGGTGCTCCGGTTTCCTCCCACATTCCAAAGATCTGCAGGTTCAGGTGGATTGGCCATGGGGAATTGTCCCATAGTGCCCAGGGATGTGTAGGTTAGGGTGGATTTGCCATGGGGAATTGTCCCATAGTGCCCAGGGATGTGCAGGTTAGGGTGGGATTGGCCATGGGAAATTGTCCCATAGTGCCCAGGGATGTGTAGGTTAGGGTGGGATTGGCCATGGGAAATTGTCCCATAGTGCCCAGGGATGTGCAGGTTAGGGTGGGATTGGCCATGGGAAATTGCAGGGTTACAGGGAGTGGGGAGGAGGGCTGGGTCTGGATGTGATGCTGTTCAGGCGGTCAGTGTGGACTGAGTGGGTGAGTGACTGTGCCCCTGTTGACGATGATACTCCCCATCCCCCTGCAGGTATGACAGTAACGCTGGGGGCAGCTCCTCCAGCAGCAATGAAGACGAGAGCGGCAACGAGAAATCCCGGAACGTTCCGGCAAAGAAAGCCAAGGTCGTCAAGGAGAAACCCACCAAGAGAAAGGCTGAGGTATTCCCCCCCCCCCCCCCCCCCCCCCCCCCCCCACCCCCCCACCACCTCCCCCCACCTCCCCCACCTCCCCCACCCCCACCTCCCCCACCTCCCCCACCTCCCCCACCACCTCCCCCACCTCCCCACTGTGGTCAGTTACAGCGTTAATGTACCGCCACTCTGTCCCGGGAGGGTTCCATGGGGTACAGTGTAGAGGGAGCTTTACTCAGTATCTAACCTCGTGCTGTCCCTGTCCCTGGGAGTGTTTGATGGGGGACAGCGTAGAGGGAGCTTTACTCTGTATCTAACCCCGTGCTGTCCCTGTCCCTGGGAGAGTTTGATGGGGGACCGTGTAGAGGGAGCTTTACTCTGTATCTAACCCCGTGCTGTCCCTGTCCCTGGGAGAGTTTGATGGGGGACAGCGTAGAGGGAGCTTTACTCTGTATCTAACCCCGTGCTGTCCCTGTCACTGGGAGTGTTTGATGAGGGGACAGTTTAGAGGGAGCTTTCCCTTGTGTCTGACCCCGTGCTGTCCCTGTCCCTGGGAGTGTGTGTTGGGGGGACAGTGTAGAGGGAGCTTTCCCCTGTGTCTGACCCCGTGCTGTCCCTGTCCCTGGGAGTGTGTGTTGGGGGGACAGTGTAGAGGGGGCTTTACTCTGTATCTAACCCCGTGCTGTCCCTGTCCCTGGGAGAGTTTGATGGGGGACAGCGTAGAGGGAGCTTTATTCTGTATCTAACCCCGTGCTGTCCCTGTCCTGGGAGTGTTTGATGGGGGACAGTGTAGAGGGAGCTTTACTCTGTATCTAACCCCGTGCTGTCCCTGTCCTGGGAGTGTTTGATGGGGGACAGTGTAGAGGGAGCTTTACTCTGTATCTAACCCCGTGCTGTCCCTGTCCCTGGGGAGTGTGTGATGGGGGGGACAATGTAGAGGGAGCTTTCCCCTGTGTCTGACCCCGTGCTGTCCCTGTTTGAACAGGGGAAGAGGTCGAAGGATAAGGATCCTTTGGCCCCGAAGCGCCCCATGTCGACCTACATGCTGTGGCTAAACGCAAACCGCGAGAAGATCAAAGCTGACAATCCCGGGATTAGCGTCACGGAGCTGTCCAAGAAAGCTGGTGAACTCTGGAAATCCATGACCAAGGATAAGAAGGAGGTGTGGGAATTCTGTTCCGGATCCGTGTCTGGGCCCTCATCCTGACTGCACCGCGTCGGCAGCATCTCCCAGCTCGGTCACCTTCCTTCCCTCACTGCTCCTCGACCCTCCCCACCAGCCAGCGTCTCTCACAGTCCCTCACTGCGCTGGCTCACACCGCTACCTGGAGACAGTCGGCACTGCAGATACTGGAGATCACAGCAGGTCAGGCAGCATCCAAGGAGCAGGAGAGTCGACGTTACGGGCATAAGCCGATTTCCTGATGAAGGGCTCATGCCCGAAACGTCGATTCTCCTGCTCCTTGGATGCTGCCTGACCTGCGCTTTTCCAGCAACACATTTTCAAGCTCCTACTGCTAACACCCAGTCTGTCCAAACATCCCCCACGTCGTCGTCAACTCTGCTTCTCCAGCTCTCCTACACCCCCCCTCCACTCCCTACACCCCCTCCCTATCTCTGTAACCCCCCCTCCAGCCCCTCCCTATCTCTGTTACCCCCACCCCCCCACCCTGTTGAACATGCCCGGGTTCCCTTTGCCCCATCGGTGGCTGTACCGTCCCGTCAGGTGCCTACAATTTCAGCAGCTGATTTCCCCCCCCCCCCCTTCCAGGGAAACAGGTTGTTGTGGTTCTGTTCGCCGAGCTGGAAGTTTTTGTTGCAAACGTTTCGTCCCCTGGCTGGGAGACATCATCAGTGCTGTGGAGCCTCCTGCGAAGTGCTTCTTTGATGTTTCTTCCGGCATTTATAGTGGTCTGTCCTTGCCGCTTCCGGGTGTCAGTTTCAGCTGTCCGCTGTAGTGGTTGGTATATTGGGTCCAGGTCGATGTGTTTGTTGATGGAGTTTGTGGATGAATGCCATGCCTCTAGGAATTCCCTGGCTGTTCTCTGTCTGGCTTGCCCTATGATAGTAGTGTTTTCCCAGTCGAATTCATGTTGCTTGTTGTCTGAGTGTGTGGCTACTAGGGATAGCTGGTCGTGTCGTTTCGTGGCTAGTTTGTGTTCATGTATGCGGATTGTTAGCTGTCTTCCTGTTTGTCCTATATAGTGTTTTGTGCAGTCCTTGCATGGTATTTTATAAACTACATTAGTTTTGCTGATGTTGGGTATCGGCTCCTTTGTCCTGGTGAGTTGTTGTCTGAGCGTGGCTGTTGGTTTGTGTGCCGTTATGAGTCCTAGGGGTCGCAGTAGTCTGGCTGTCAGTTCTGAAACGCTCCTGATGTATGGTAGTGTGGCTGAAACGTTTGCAACAAAAACTTCCAGCTCGGCGAACAGAACCACAACAACGAGCACCCGAGCTACAAATCTTCGCACAAACTTTGAACACTTACGGGCGAGAGACGCTGAGAGAAACCGGTTTCCTGGTGGGGATACGGGTGATGTGGGAGGTTACAAACTGGGGCCATGGACCAAGTCAACCAAGGTTTTGTGTCTGATCTCTCTCCCCTGTCTGACCCCTCTCTCTCTCTTGCATCCGCCCTCCCCCTGCCCTCCCCCCGTCCCTGTAGGAGTGGGATGCCCGGGCAGCCGCAGCCAAGAAGGAGTATGAGAAGAAGATGGAGGAATATAAGAGGAGTGGGAAAGCCGAGTCCTTCCAGAAGAAGAAGTAAGTGGAGAGAGTCCTCCCCCCGTCTGTGTGTGTGGGTGTGTCTGTCTCTGTCTGTGTGGGTGTGCCTCTGTCTGTATGTGTGTCTGTGTCTTTTGCTCAGTGTCTCCTTCACTGACCCCCCTCCTCTGTGACCCTGAGCGACTGACCTGCTGCCTGTCTCTCTCTTTCTTTCTCTCTCTCTCTCTCTCTGTGTAGGGACGCCCAGAAAACCAAGCCGAAGGGGAAAGGTGGGAAGCAGGCCGCTCCCAGGAACGCCGTCTCAAAAAGCCCCGTCAAGGGCAACGGGGACAGCTTCAAGAGCAAGGAGTTTGTGTCGAGTGATGAGAGTTCGTCCGAGAGTGAGGTGAGTGTGAGGGACAGTGGGAAAGCAGGGCTGTAACCAGGACTGCTCCTCAGTCAGCAGCAGGAGGAGGAGGAGGCAATTCAGCTCCTTGATGTCTGCACCCTCGTTCAGTAACATCCAGCTACTCCCCCCACCCACCCGCAATTCCCCTGGGAAACTCCCCTGTCCAATTCCCCCCTCCTTCAGGGTGAGCTGTGGTCCTGGATTCTCCCGCAAGGGGGCGAGCATTGTCCCAGGATTGATCCTGTCTATTCTGATTGGGAGACACTGGGGTGACTAAGTTAACACTCACACCACACCAGGTTAGAGTCCAACAGGTTTATTTGGAAGCATTAGCTTTTGGAGCACTGCCCCTTCACCAGGTGGTTGTGGAATAGCACTCCGAAAGCTTCTAATTAAACCTGTTGGACTCTAGCTGAAAATGTGTTGCTGGTTAAAGCACAGCAGGTGAGGCAGCATCCAAGGAACAGGAAATTCGACAGAGTCCTTCATCAGGGCTCTGGCCCGAAACGTTGAATTTCCTGCTCCTTGGATGCTGCCTAACCTGCTGTGCTTTAACCAGCAACACATTTTCAGCTCTGATCTGCAGTATCTGCAGACCTCACTTTTTACTGTTGGACTCTAACCTGGTGTTGTGTGACTCTTAACTCTGTCTGCTCCGGTAACCTGTCGTTCTCCAACAGCACAGAGTTGGGTGCAGATCTCCCCAACAATGAGACTCCTGCACCTCCCCTGAGCTATTGCATACACCTTCAGCGTGCCTAGTCCCATACGCAGTGCTCTACAGAGACTGTATAGCTACTACCCAACCTCCCTACTCTTGGATTCAACTCTCTCCCTCTCCTCCCCCGGCTCCCGCCTGCCCCTTATGGCACTAACCCCCTGAGATTCGTGCACTCACACACCCAGATCTTTCTGCATAGGAAGGATGTTGTGAAACCTGAAAGGGTTCAGAAAAGATTTACAAGGATGTTGCCAGGGTTGGAGGATCTGAGCTACAGGGAGATGCTGAACAGGCTGGGGCTGTTTTCCCTGGTGTGTCGGAGGCTGAGGGGTGACCTTATAGAGGTTTATAAAATCATGAGGGGCGTGGATAGGATAAACAGGCAAAGTCTTTTCCCTGGGGTGTGGGACTCCAGAACTAGAGGGGCATAGATTTAGGGTGAGAGGGGAAAGATATAAAAGAGACCTAAGGGGCAACTTTTTCACCCAGAGGGTGGTACGTGTATGGAATGAGCTGCCAGACGATGTGGTGGAGGCTGGTACAATGACAACATTTAAGAGGCATTTGGATGGGTATATGAATAGGAAGGGTTTGGAGGGATATGGGCCGGGTGCTGGCAGGTGGGACTAGATTGGGTTGGGATATCTGGGTCAGCACGGACGGCTGGGACCGAAGGGCCCGTTTCTGTGCTGTCCAGCTCTGTGACCCAGTTTCGATAATAGGCTTCTTATTTATTCTCCCTGCCAACCTGGGCACTTCCTCATGGAGTCTGACAGCACGGAGACAGGCCCTTCAGCCCAGATGGATCCATGCTAGCCTAAATAAATGTCCATCCAGGCCAACCCCATTTCCCTGCACTCGGCCCTGGTCCTTCTCATCCAAGTGGGGATTAGCGTGGATGGACAGTTTGGTTAGCATGAGCCCATCTGGGCTGAAGGGCCTGTCTCTGTGCTGTCGGATTGTCTCTCCTTAGAATAAAACCTCCCGTGATTGTGATTGTAAAATTTCCTGGCGAGCTCTTGCATAAGAACGTGGTGCAGGAATTGGCCACTCGGCCCTTCCAGCCATTTAGCTGACCTCTTCCTGGCCTCACCTCCGCTTCCCCGCCCTCTCACCGTAACCCTTCGTTACTTTCCTGTTCAAAAGTCTCTATCATCGCCTTAAAAACATTCAACAGGACAGCCTCCACTGGGCTGAGTTGGAAATCCCACAACCCCAGGTTAGAGTCCAACGGGTTTATTTGGAAGCACTAGCTTTCGGAGTGACGCTCCTTCATCAGGTGGCTGTGGAGAATAAGATGGTAAGACGCAGAACTTATAGCAAAAAGTTTAGTGTGATGTAACTGAAATTATACATTTCAAAAGACCTGGATTGTCTAATCTTTTTGAATGACCATGTTGGTTCCTGTTCGTGCATGAACTGAAATCAAACAAAACTATGTGAATCCATCAATCAGCAAGATTCTGTCAATCTCTTTTTGTTTAGAAATAGGATCAGTCTGAACATTGGGGTACAGACAGCCTCACACAGGGCACCTCACACCCTCAATGCATTATCTGGGACGACAGAGCATCTTATTGTTAAAGCTCACTTGAGAATGTAACCTTTTAAAATTAATGTCCATTCTAAAAGACTTTACAAACAATCCAGGTCTTTTCCAATGTATAATGTCAGTTGCATCACGCTAAACCTTCTGCTATAAATTCTGCGTCTTACGATCTTATTCTCCACAGCCACCTGAAGTAGCAGCACTAGTGCTTCCAAATAAACCTGCTGGAGTATAACGTGGTGGTGTGGGATTTCTAACTCTGTACACCCCACTCCAACACCGGCATCTCCAAATCATTAATGAGGCAGGGAATTCCACAGATTCCTCAATTCAGTCCGAAATCTGCTCCCCTTTATTTTAAAGCTCGTTCAAAGTTTGTGTGAAGATTTGTAGCTCGGGTGCTCGTTGTTGTGGTTCTGTTCGCCGAGCTGGGAATTAAAGCTAATTCCCCAGTGGAAACCCCGGCTTTGATCTTATCCATTCCCTTCATCAGTTTAAATGTTTCTGTAAGATTCCCACATACTTCTAATCTCCCAACGAGTCTCGTCCCAGTCAGCTCCTTCTCTCCTCATCCCCCTAAGAACTGCAGATGCTGGAAATCCGAAGCTAAACTCAGCAGGTCTGGCAGCCTCCGTGGAGAGAATGCCGAGTTAACGTTTCAGCTCCGATGACCCTTCCTCAGCCCTTCTGGAGACGGGTCACCAGATCTGAAATGTTAACTCTGCTTTCTCTCTGCAGAATGCTGCCAGACCTGCTGAGTTTTTCCTTCGCGTTGTGGATACGATGCAGTGACCCGCACGCCCTCTGACAGTCCGTCCTTTCTCAACCGAGGAGACCAAGACTGTACCTGGTTATCTCCCTCTTTAGACCGAATAGTCCTGTCAGGTTACTGTTAAGGACCTGTTAACCAGACTCATGAGGGAGTAGGGATTGTATTGTTCCCATCCCGACCCAAACTGTGCCTCCGGAATTTGGACCACCCTCTATATCTTTGAGCATCACGAGCTGTCTGTGAATAACTTCATAATTTCTGAGCTGTTTTCCCCAAGCCAGTTAAACCACCTCGGTTGTTTTCCCCCTTGTCACTCTTCTGTTAAAGACTCTAGTTTCAGACCCGTGTTTCTCACCCCCCCCCTCCCCGTGGGTGGGTGTGAGATAGCGTCACGTTATGATCACTCTTGTCTTGAAATGGCAGTGAGTGTGAAGCCTTCGATCTCTCCTGTTTAATTACACATGACTGGGCCCACAACAGCCTGCCTGTGTGTACTGTGTACTGGTCCAAGTGCACCCAGTGAACTCAACCCCCCCCACCCCCACCCCTTCGGCTGTGTTTGTCAGTGTGTCCCCCCCCAGTGTGTTTTAGACATCAGTACTAAGACCACCACTGCCTTTCTCACAGACCTCAATAAATTCTGGTTGTGCCATTTCTGCACTGTGCAGGATACTGTTCTCATTTACTTGGTGTCTCTCTGTGTCTCCCCCCCCCCCCCCCCCCCCTCTCTGTCCCTCCCCCCCCCGTCCCCCCTCTCTCTCTGTCCCCCCCCCTCTCTGTCCCCCCCTCTCTCTCTGCCCCCCCCCCCCCCTCTCTCTGTCCCCCCCCCCCCCCCCCTCTCTCCCCCTCTCTCCCCACAGGGCTCTGAGAAGGCAGCCAGTACTCCAGTCAGCTCTGAGGAATCTGGCTCTGACTAACCGTACGGGTGAAGCTTTCGTGGTCGATGTGCTGACAGTCCTTCACTTCTTTTTATTTGCTCCCCCCCCCCGCGATATCTGTGAGTCGCCTGACCTGAGAGTTTCAATAAAGTGTATGTTTTTTCAATAATCTCTCGCTTTCTGTTTGAACACCCACTCCCCAGTAACCCCCCCTCAGTAACAGCAGTGTGTACCATCCCGGGATAAAACAGCCCCCTCCCCCTGGATTGACCCCACACCCACAAACATCCCCTCACTCCCAACCCCCAACCCCCTCAGTAACAGCAGTGTGTACCATCCCGGGATAAAACAGCCCCCTCCCCCTGGATTGACCCCACACCCACAAACACCCCTTCACCCCCCCCCCCCCCCCCCCCAAATGTCTTCAAGGCAGAGATTGATAAATTCTTGTCGTCTCGAGGAATTAAGGGCTAGGGGGAGAACGCGGGTGAGTGGAGTTGAAATGCCCGTCAGCCATGATTGAATGGCGGAGTGGACCCGATGGGCCGAATGGCCTTACTTCCGCTCCTATGTCTTATGGATGCTCCTGTCTTGCTGCACCTCTCCCTTTTGCTGACCGTTCCGATAATAATCCGTCTTCCTGTCCAAGCCACCTTCCCCCAAACCAAAGTCAGCTGGAACAGCCACCCACTGCCAGCCTTGCCAAACACCCGCGGTATGGGCAAGTGCCCCTGCCCTCCATTACCGCGGTTACCCCCTCCCTCCCTCCCCAGTCACAGTCCAAATAAAGAGTTGGGAGTTTAGTTTTCCGAAGGATTTTATTGAGCGTTTTGTGAAGATACTGCAGTGGAACATCGGGAATGGTGTTCTGTGGAAGGTAACAGGAAGGATTACTCCGTTCGGCGCCTCAGGACCCCTTCTCCTGGCCTGCTGGAGAGGGAAAGCAGGTTTACGCACAGCAAGATCCCACTGCCATGTTAACGATGTTCCTTGGTTCCAGGAAGGAACATGGTGCACTTTTTCCGAGACCGGTGGTGGTCACATACCTGGGAAGGCCTGTAGATGTTCCACCTGTGGGACAGGCTGGGGAAGGGGCTGAATGGCCTCCTGCTGTTCCCCCTGTGGGACAGGCTGGGGAAGGGGCTGGATGGGTGATATGCGAGGGGTGTGGAGAGAGTGAAGCTGGGATGATAAATGGAAAGGGGTTTGTGGGAGAGAGACAGACAAACGGAGACGGTCACTTGATTTCGTCAAACAGCTTCTTCCCCGTCTGGACGTCTCTGAGCTCGGCCGACTTCCCTGAACAGGCCAGAGGCTGGTATACGTTCATGTGGATATAATCATCGCCACGACCTACAACGATCTGCGGAGGGTACAGACGGGTCAGAGCGAGCTGAGGGCACCATTCATTCAGACAAAACACCTGCTCGGCCTTTCGATACTATCCCATTCCCCCAACCCCTCTGAGCACCTTCCATTCCCCACCTGACAGGAATCCGGCGTCAAAGTACTTGACGGCCCCACTCTCCTGTGCAGACAGTGAGGAACAGGCCATTCGGCCCTTCAGGTCCATACCGCGGTGCTCTGAATGGCATCCCACCCAGATCCACACCCCTACCCTGTCCCTGTAACCTCGCACCCCTGCATTTCCCACAGCCAATCCCACCCTAACCTGCACATCCCTGGGCACTATGGGACAATTCCCCACGGCCAATCCCACCCTAACCTGCACATCCCTGGGCACTATGGGACAATTTCCCACGGCCAATCCCACCCTAACCTGCACATCCCTGGGCACTATGGGACAATTTCCCATGGCCAACCTACAATAACCTGCACATCCCTGGGCACTATGGGACAATTTCTCATGGCCAACCCCACCCTAACCTGATCATCTTTGGACCGTGGGAGGAAACCGGAGCACCCAGAGAAAAATTCTCCTTTTCCTTCTCTTGAGAGTGCAGCTTGGAATTCTGAAACGGTTTGCCCACGTTCCGGACTGACCCACAGGAGGAATCCTTCTTCCCAAACGATCGGGAAGTCCACGTTTGGAGCACTTCATGCGTTTCTGGTCTGCTGGGCCTGGGATTTAGGAGAATGAGGGATGATCTCACAGAAACCTATAAAATCCTGACGGGACGGGCAGGCTAGATGTGTGGGAATAATGTTCCGGATGGTGGGGAAGTCCTGAACTCGGGGTCTCAGCCTAAGAATAAAGAGGTAAGCCATTCAGGAGTGAGGTGAGGAGGACTTCCTTCACTCGGAAAGTTGTGAACCTGTGGAAATCTATCCCACAGGGACCTGTTCATTCGATATCGTCAAGAGGGAGCTGGATGTGACCGATGGGGCTAAAGGGATAATGGGTACGGAGAGAGGTTGGGAGAGTGGGACACTGACATTGTATGGTCAGCCATGATCGTACTGTCCGGTGGGTCAGTCTCAAAGGGCCGAATGGCCTACACACAGTACTGGAGATGTGATCTCACTGACACCCCGTATATCTGAAGCCTAACCTCCTCACTTTCAGGTTCAGTTTCCCTTTGTAATAAAGGGTAGCCATTTCCTTTGAAGGGGAGCCAACTCGCGGAACATTCCAGATAACACCTCCCGGGAACACCCGGATCGACCAAGCCCACCGCCCCCGTGGCCGAACACTGCAACACCTCCTCCCTCCCACTCTGCCGAGGGCAACATGATTCCTGGGTGTCCTCCATCGCCAAATCCAAGCCGCCCCACGCCTCATCTCCCACCTGGGGACCCTCCAACCACACGGTTTCCTCATCTCCCCTGCCCCCACCTGATCCCAGTTCCAACCCTCCAACTCAGTACCCCACCCGAACCGTCCTACCTGCCCTTCTTTCTTCCCACCTATCTGCTGCACCCTCACCTCTGACCTATCACCTTCGCCCCTCACCTTCAGCACCAGCCCCTACAATTCCGAACATACGTTCCCACCCATCCTGGGGTCACTGGGAATCGAACCGACTGTGACTTCTCTCCCGCTGCCTGAGTGGTTGGTGTGAATTGGGAAGGATTGACCTGTGACCTGTCAGCCACACTCTCAGTTTTCCCCTGGCCAGCCAGTCTTCATTCAATGTTGAGAATGTGAGCCCTCTGATACCATGGGCTTTCCTGTGGTGTAAGAGTCTCTGATGTGGTACTTTATCTGAAATCCCAATATCTCACACCGACAGACTGCCTGTCAGCCACAGAACGTGTTAACCCTTCAGAGAATTACAGTAAATTTGTTCAACACCATTTCCCTTTCAATGCTCTCCACCAAAACTTCCTGACGAACTCGGTGAGGAGCACTTCAGGGCCCGGGTTCAGAGACATTCCTCACTACTGAGCACAGCTCCACAGGTGCCTGGTTCATTTCACCCACCGCATTCTTAAACACAGCCGTTATATTCACAACTTTACAAACATGAGCGCACGTTTGGGCAAGTTCAGTTGTAACCAGCACACAGGCTAACTCTTTAACAACCTTTGCAGAGACACCGACTCCCGATCTCTGTAACCCCTTCCAGCCCCTCTCCTATCTCTGTAAACCCCCAAACCCCCTCCCTATCTCTGTAAGCCCCCACACCCCCTACCTATCTCTGTAACCCCCTCCAGCCCCTACACCCCCTCCCTATCTCTAACCCCCTCCAGCCCCTACACCCCCTCCCTATCTCTGTAACCCCCTACACCCCCTCCCTATCTCTCTAACCCCCTCCAGCCCCTACACCCTCTCCCTATCTATGTAACCCCCTACACCCCCTCCCTATCTCTGTAACCCCCTCCAGCCCCTACACCCCTCCCTATCTCTGTAACCCCCTCCAGTCCCTACACCCCCTCCCTATCTCTGTAACCTCCTCCAGCCCCTACACCCCCTCCACCCCCTCCCTGTCTCTATAACCCCCTCCCTGTCTCTGCAACACCCTCCTTATCTCTGTAACCCCCTCCATGTCTCTGTAACCCCCTCCCTGTCTCTGTAACCCCCTCCCTGTCTCTGCAACACCCTCCCTGTCTCTGCAACACCCTCCATGTCTCTGTAACCCCCTCCCTGTCTCTGTGACCCCTCCTTATCTCTGTAACCTCCTCCCTATCTCTGTAACCCCCTCCCTATCTCTTTAAATCCTCTCTATCTCTGCAACCTCCTCCCTATCTCTGTAACCCCCTCCCTATCTCTTTAAATCCTCCCTATCTCTGCAACCTCCTCCCTATCTCTGTAACCCCCTCCCTATCTCTGAGACCCCTCCTTATCTCTCTAACCCCCTCCAGCCCCTACACCCTCTCCCTATCTCTGTAACCCCCTACACCCCCTCCCTATCTCTGTAACCCCCTCCAGTCCCTACAACCCCTCCCTATCTCTGTAACCTCCTCCTTGCCCTACACCCCCTCCCTGTCTCTGTAACCCCCTCCCTGTCTCTGCAACACCCTCCTTATCTCTGTAACCCCCTCCCTGTCTCTGTAACCCCCTCCCTGTCTCTGTAACCCCCTCCTTATCTCTGTAACCCCCTCCCTGTCTCTGTAACCCCTCCCTGTCTCTGTAACCCCCTCCCTGTCTCTGTGACCCCTCCTTATCTCTGTAACCTCCTCCCTATCTCTGTAACCCCCTCCCTATCTCTTTAAATCCTCCCTATCTCTGCAACCCCCTCCCTCTCTCTGTAACCGCCTCCCTGTCTCTGTGACCCCTCCTTATCTCTGTAACCTCCTCCCTATCTCTGTAAACCCCTCCCTATCTCTGTAACCCCCTCCCTGTCTCTGTAACCCCTTCCCTGTCTCTGTAACCCCCTTCCCTGTCTCTGTAACCCCCTCCCTGTCTCTGTAACCCCTTCCCTGTCTCTGTAACCCCCTCCCTGTCTCTGTAACCCCCTCCCTATCTCTGTAACCCCTCCCTATCTCTGTAACCCCCTCCCTGTCTCTATAACCCCTCCCTATCTCTGTAACCCCTCCCTATCTCTGTAACCCCCTCCCTGTCTCTATAACCCCTTCCCTGTCTCTGTAACCCCCTCCCTATCTCTATAACCCCCCTCCCTGTCTCTGTAACCCCCTCCCTTTTCTCTCTAATATCCCATGACTCTGCCTTGACGTATACACACCTTAAGAGCGTAGTTCATTCCAGCCACCACCTGACTCCGGTAAGAGATTGCGTGAAAAATCTCGAATTTGCAATTCAGTTTACTTTCAACTTGCGGCTTAAACTGCAAGAAAGTTTCAGAGAGAAAAAAAAATCATGAGTCAGTCCTGGGGCAGCGCTGGGCGGCCATCTCAGCTTTCCTTCCTCTCTGGGATCTTCCTGTGCCCAGGATGGACCCCACCCTGAACCGTTTCCCCATGGCATCACTGATCACCAACCTGAGTGAGCCCCTCGCTGGCCTGGCTCTGATGTCCCACCTTCTGGGACCGTTACACAGAACAGAGAACAGGACAGCACAGAACAGGCCCTTCAGCCCACCATGTTGTGCTGACCCCTGATCCTCATGTACGCGCCCTCACATTTCTGTGACCATATGCATGTCCAGCAGTCTCTTAAATCTCCCCAGTGACCCTGCCTCCACAACTGCTGCTGGTAACGCATTCCAGGCTCCCACCGCTCTCTGTGTGAAGACCCTGCCTCTGACATCCCCTCTATACTGTCCTTTTATTAGGGAGAGAGACAGCCCGGGAGTGTTTGGGAGCTGCAGAAGGCATTCCGAAGGAGAAAGGCTGACCTTCTGGGCTAGGTCCTGGATTTCCTCACTGACAGCCTGGACTGTCCCATAACCACCCATAACATGCTGGCCGGGGTCCATATTCTCTCTGTCTCGCCCCTCTGTCCGTCGGTCTGTCTCGCTCACGCTCTCGGTCTCTCTCTCGCTCTCTCTGTCTCTGATTGCAATTCTGAATCCTGCGCGTATTAAACTTACCTGATACCAGCCGCTCCCCTCCCTCAGGCCACCTGTCTGCCCTACCTCAACATTCCTCTCTCTCACACGTTCCCACCTTTTTAAATCTCACATTCCTTCAGAGTCACAGAGATGTACAGCGCGGTAACAGACCCTTCGGTCCAACCCGTCCATGCTGACCCAGATATCCCAACCCAATCTAGTCCCACCTGCCAGCACCCGGCCCATATCCCTCCAAACCCTTCCTATTCATATACCCATCCAGATGCCTCTTAAATGTTGTCATTGTACCAGCCCCCACCACATCCTCTGGCAGCTCATTCCATACACGTACCACCCTCTGGGGGAAAAAGTTGCCCCTTAGGTCTCTTTTATATCTTTCCCCTCTCACCCTAAACCTATGCCCCTCTAGTTCTGGACTCCCCAACCCCAGGGAAAAGACTTTGTCTATTTACCCTATCCATGTCCCTGACAGTGCTGAGGGAGTGTCACACTGTCAGAGGGTCAGTGCGGAGGGAGTGGGCACTGTCAGAGGGTCAGTGCTGAGGGAGTGGGCACTGTCGGAGGGTCAGTGCTGAGAGAGTGGGCACTGTCAGAGGGTCAGTGCTGAGGGAATGCCGCGCTGTTGGAGGGTCAGTGCTGAGGGAGTGGGCACTGTCGGAGAGTCAGTGCTGAGGGAGGTCGGAGGGTCAGTGCTGAGGGAGTGGGTACTATCGGAGGGTCACTGCTGAGGGAGTGGGCGCTGTTGGAGGGTCAGTGCTGAGGGAGTGGGAACTGTCGGAGGGTCAGTGCTGAGGGAGTGCTGCACTGTTGGAGGGTCAGTACTGAGGGAGTGCAGCACTGTCGGAGGGTCAGTGCTGAGGGAGTGGGCACTGTCGGAGGGGCAGTGCTGAGGAAGTGCCGCACTGTCGGAGGGTCAGTGCTGAGGGGGTGGGCACTATTGGAGGGTCAGTGCTGATGGAGTGGGCACTGTCAGAGGGTCAGGGCTGAGGGAGTGGGCCCTGTCAGAGGGTCAGTGCTGAGAGAGTGGGCACTATCGGAGGGTCAGTGCTGGGGGAGTGGGCACTGTCAGAGGGTCAGTGTTGAGGGAGTGGGCCCTGTCAGAGGGTCAGTGCTGAGAGAGTGGGCCCAGTCGGAGGGTCAGTGCTGAGAGAGTGGGCACTATCGGAGGGTCAGTGCTGGGGGAGTGGGCACTGTCAGAGGGTCAGTGCTGAGGGAGTGCCGCGCTGTCGGAGGGTCAGTGCTGAGGGAGTGGGCCCTGTCGGAGGGTCAGTACTGAGGGAGTGGGCACTATCGGAGGGTCAGTGCTGGGGGAGAGGGCACTGTCGGAGGGTCAGTCCTGAGGGTGTGGGCACTGTCGGAGGGTTAGTGCTGAGGGAGTGCCGACTGTCGGAGGGTCAGTGCTGAGGGAGTGGGCACTATTGGAGGGTCAGTGCTGATGGAGTGGACACTGTCAGAGGGTCAGGGCTGAGGGAGTGCCGCACTGTCGGAGGGTCAGTGTTGAGGGAGTGGGCACTGTCGGAAGGTCATAGCTGAGGGAGTGCCACACTGTCGGGGGGTCAGTGCTGAGGGAGCGGACACTGTCGGAGGGTCAGTGCTGAGGGAGCAGACACTGTCGGAGGGTCAGTGCTGTGGGAGTGGGCACTGTCGGAGGGTCAGTGCTGAGGGAGTGGACACTGTCGGAGGGTCAGTGCTGAGGGAGTGGACACTGTCGGAGGGTCAGTGCTGAGGGAGTGGGCACTGTCGGAGGGTCAGTGCTGAGGGAGTGGGCGCTGTCGGAGGGTCAGTGCTGAGGGCGTGGGCACTGTCGGAGGGTCAGTGCTGAGGGAGGCAGGCTCACTGCCTGACGCTGCCTCAGAGCGGGAGGATGCTGGCAGGTTGACAATGTGTCTCAGATATTTCCCCAGGCCGACAGAAACAGAACGTGTTTGAACCTCTCACGGGGAGGGGATTTTGTTGAGCTGTCTGTTTTTAATGCAGCGTGATGCTGGGAAAATAGCAGGAATTTCCAAACTTCTGAAAAACACCATCGCTTGGAGACTGCGTCAGCGTTCCCACACCCAGGAGCAACCGCAGAGTGCTGGCTCAGAGAGGGATCACTCCCAGATATCACACCAACCACACCTCAGCTGCAGCACAAACTCTGTCGGGTCAACCTCGGCAAATCTTTCAATCCTCAGTTCCCTTGCAACATCATTCCAGACTCTCCTGAATGACCCTCCCTCCCCCACACCCTCAGGCAGCACGTCCCACACCCTAACCCCTCGAATGACCCTCCCTCCCCCACACTCTCAGGCGGCACGTCCCACACCCTAACCCCTCGAATGACCCTCCCTCCCCCCACACTCTCAGGCAGCGCGTCCCACACCCTAACCCCTCGAATGACCCTCCCTCCCCCACACCCTCAGGCAGCGCGTCCCACACCCTAACCCCTCGAATGACCCTCCCTCCCCCACACCCTCAGGCAGCGCGTCCCACACCCTAACCCCTCGAATGACCCTCCCTCCCCCACACTCTCAGGCAGCGCGTCCCACACCCTAACCCCTCGAATGACCCTCCCTCCCCCACACTCTCAGGCAGCGCGTCCCACACCCCAACCCCTCGAATGACCCTCCCTCCCCCACACTCTCAGGCAGCGCGTCCCACACCCTAACCCCTCGAATGACCCTCCCTCCCCCCACACTCTCAGGCAGCACGTCCCACACCCTAACCCCTCGAATGACCCTCCCTCCCCCACACCCTCAGGCGGCACGTCCCACACCCTAACCCCTCGAATGACCCTCCCTCCCCCACACTCTCAGGCAGCGCGTCCCACACCCCAACCCCTCGAATGACCCTCCCTCCCCCCACACCCTCAGGCAGCACGTCCCACACCCTAACCCCTCGAATGACCCTCCCTCCCCCACACTCTCAGGCGGCACGTCCCACACCCTAACCCCTCGAATGACCCTCCCTCCCCCCACACTCTCAGGCAGCGCGTCCCACACCCTAACCCCTCGAATGACCCTCCCTCCCCCACACCCTCAGGCAGCGCGTCCCACACCCTAACCCCTCGAATGACCCTCCCTCCCCCACACCCTCAGGCAGCGCGTCCCACACCCTAACCCCTCGAATGACCCTCCCTCCCCCACACTCTCAGGCAGCGCGTCCCACACCCTAACCCCTCGAATGACCCTCCCTCCCCCACACTCTCAGGCAGCGCGTCCCACACCCCAACCCCTCGAATGACCCTCCCTCCCCCACACCCTCAGGCAGTGCGTCCCACACCCCAACCCCTCGAATGACCCTCCCTCCCCCACACTCTCAGGCAGCACGTCCCACACCCCAACCCCTCGAATGACCCTCCCTACCCCACGCTCTCAGGCAGCACGTCCCACACCCTAACCCCTCGAATGACCCTCCCTCCCCCCACACCCTCAGGCAGCGCGTCCCACACCCTAACCCCTCGAATGACCCTCCCTCCCCCCACACTCTCAGGCAGCGCGTCCCACACCCTAACCCCTCGAATGACCCTCCCTACCCCACGCTCTCAGGCAGCACGTCCCACACCCTAACCCCTCGAATGACCCTGTCTCCCCCACACCCTCAGGCAGCACGTCCCACACCCTAACCCCTCGAATGACCCTCCCTCCCCCCACACCCTCAGGCAGCACGTCCCACACCCTAACCCCTCGAATGACCCTCCCTCCCCCCACACCCTCAGGCAGCACGTCCCACACCCTAACCCCTCGAATGACCCTCCCTCCCCCCACACCCTCAGGCAGCACGTCCCACACCCTAACCCCTCGAATGACCCTCCCTCCCCCCACACTCACAGGCAGCACGTCCCACACCCTAACCCCTCGAATGACCCTCCCTCCCCCACACTCTCAGGCAGCACGTCCCACACCCTAACCCCTCGAATGACCCTCCCTCCCCCACACCCTCAGGCAGCACGTCCCACACCCTAACCCCTCGAATGACCCTGTCTCCCCCACACTCTCAGGCAGTACGTTTCAGACCCTTCCTCAGGCATCGTGGTGATAGCTGAAGGGGAGGTGGTCGCCTTTTGGGATTATCTCTGGAGTCTTTATCCAGGAACTGCGTTCACGGCGCCCAGACCTGCATCCGAACATCACTGGTGTGTTGTGTATTTAATAAAAGTCAAGACGTGGATTTAATTTGTGGGGATGTGACAGCGTAGTGGTGTGGTTCCTGTTCCGGGGAACTGAGTTAGTGCCTTGCACTGACTGATGGTTTAAGTTTGAGTGCAGCATTATCTGGAGTTAACAGTTCACTGATGATCGTGAAACCATTCTCGATTGTTGGAAAAACCTACCGAGTTCATTGCTGTCTTTCAGGGTAGGAAGTCTGCCATCCTGACTGGGTCTGGCCTATATCTGACTTCAGACCCACAGCAACGTGGTCGTCTCTCACCTGCCCCCTGAGATGGCCCAGCAACAAACCATTCAGCTCTACCAATCGCCACAGTGCCTTAAAGAAGTGAAACTAGATGGACCAGGTGGCATTGAGCTCGGTCCCAGAAAAGACAAGGGTAAAAACAGCCCCATTACCCCTGCAGAGTCCTCCTGACTGACATATAGGGGGCGTGAGAGCCAGCCCAGTGCCAACCTGGGGAGAGCGGTCTCTCAGATGAATCATGGCATCACCGTCATCCTCACCGGATCATACATAGAACATAGAACATAGAAAAATACAGCGCAGTACAGGCCCTTCGGCCCTCGATGTTGCCCCAATCCAAGCCCACCCAAACTACACTAGCCCACTATCCTCCATATGCCTATCCAATGCCCGCTTAAATGCCCATAAAGAGGGAGAGTCCACCACTGCTACTGGCAGGGCATTCCATGAACACTCAACCCGCTGAGTAAAGAATCTACCCCTAACATCTGTCCTATACCTACCACCCCTTAATTTAAAGCTGTGCCCCCTCGTAATAGCTGACTCCATACGTGGAAAAAGGTTCTCATGGCCAACCCTATCTAAACCCCTAATCATCTTGTACACCTCTATCAAGTCACCCCTAAACCTTCTTTTCTCCAATGAGAACAGCCCCAAGTGCCTCAGCCTTTCCTCATACGATCTTCCTACCATACCAGGCAACATCCTGGTAAACCTCCTCTGCACTCGTTCCAGTGCCTCCACATCCTTCCTATAGTATGGCGACCAAAACTGCACACAATACTCCAGATGCGGCCGCACCAGAGTCTTATACCTTACAGACCCCACCATCACCCTCTCTGGGTCTGTCCTGCCCCCATCGGCAGAGAGGGGGTGGGGCACACTGCCGGGAGGGAGTTACCCTGGGGGTCCCCAGCATCCACTCCGGACGCCATGGAGTCTCACGGCTTCGGGTTGAACTCCACGTCTCCTGGTGATTTCCACGTCTTGTTCTCCCTCGGCTGATGAAGCGTTAGGTCCCCCCCTCCGATGTTGAACAGCACTTGGGGGGGGGGAGCACTGAGGGTGGTAAGGACACAGCATGTTCTCTGGGGTGGGGGAACTAAACGCCCCACCACCAAGAGGGGCTGGGCAGCACCATGACTGACTGAGCTGGTCGGGTCCTCAAGGACATCGCTGCCAGACTGGGGTCTGCGCCAGGGGGTGAGGGAACCGAACAGGAGGGAAAAACATTCCTCACCCCCCCATCCTTACCAACCTGCTGGCTGCAGATGTATCTGTCCGTGACCGTCTCGGTGAGAGAGACCCTCGCACTGTCCATGTGAAGACCCAGTCCCACCGTCACACTGACAATACCCTCCAGAGTGTTGTTCATATACAGCCCGACAACACAGACCCTTCGGCCCTTCCAAAGCTAGACTAGCAGAGTAGTAACGTGTTGCTGGAAAAGCGCAGCAGGTCAGGCAGCATCCAAGGAGCAGACGAATCGATGTTTTGGGCATGAGCCCTTCTTCAGGATTCTCCTGCTCCTTGGATGCTGCCTGACCTGCTGCGCTTTTCCAGCAACGCGTTTTCAGCTCTGATCTCCAGCCGCTGCCAGTCCTCACTTACTCCCAGCACAGAGTAGTAATCTCAGGATTGTTACCGATGCCTAGTGAGGTTCGGAACAGAGAACGAGGGCTGCTGAACACGTAGCTGCTGGGCTGGTGGAGGAGGGAGGGCTTCAGGTATGTGGGCTTTTTGGGAAAGGTGGGATCTCTGCAAGAAGGATGGGTTCCATCTACACTGGAGGGGCATCACTATCCTGGGCACGGGCTATTCCAGATCTCTTCGGGAGGGTTTAAATTGGGGTTGGGAACCAGAGCTACAGATCAGAGGATGGGACAGACAGATATAGTGTGCGAAGAGTCCGTGAGGAGGGACAGGCACTCAACAGGGTAAAGCTGCAGTCCGTGTGATGGGTTGGAGTGTCTATATTTTAATGTATCGGGGTTAGGGTGACTAACTGAGAGCATGGAGCACTATTTGGAAGGGTGAGGTGCTGGCCATTGGGTATCACAGGGGCAGGGATGGGTTGTTGGATGTTCCGGAGTTTAGATGTTTCTAAAGGACGAGGAGGGGAAGGGGGGGGGTGGGTAAAAGAGGTTGGGGGAATGGCATTGCTCATCAGGGATAGTATCACAGCCGCAGACAGGGAGGGGGTCGAGGAGAGTTTGTCAGTCTGGGTGGAAGGCAGGACCAGGAAAGGAGTGGGGGGTTTCTCCAGGTCTCTCAATAACAACAGGGACACGGAGGAGCAGAGTGGGACACAGATGTTGGAAAGGTGCAGAGGGAGCAGGGTGGTTGTCGTGGGTGACTTCAACTGCCCTGATATTGATTGGAACCCCCCCCCCCCCCAAAGCTAATAGTTTGGATAGAACAGATTTTGTCAGGTGTGTCCAAGATGGATTCCTGAACCCTCCAACCACAAGGGATGAGCTCAGATTTCTCCAGTTTCCTCATTCCCCCTCCCCCCACCTTGTCTCAGTCAAATCCCTCAAACTCAGCACCGCCTTCCTAACCTGCAATCTTCTTCCTGACCTCTCCGCCCCCACCCCACTCCGGCCTATCACCCTCACCTTGACCTCCTTCCACCTATCACATCTCCATCGCCCCTCCCTCAAGTCCCTCCTCCCTACCTTTTATCTTAGCCTGCCTGGCACACTCTCCTCATTCCTGATGAAGGGCTCTGGCCCGAAACGTCGAATTTCCTGTTCCTTGGATGCTGCCTGACCTGCTGCGCTTTTCCAGCAACACATTTTTCAGCTCAATATCTAGACGTGCCGACTTGAGGGGAGGCCATATTGGATTAGGGACATGGGGGTTTGGTAATGAATCAGGTCAGAGGTCAGATCTCTCTCGGTGGGAGAGCATTCTGGTGGGAGTGACCAAAGGCTTGGAGAGGGATAGGAGGAGAGAGTTTGGGAAAGTATTTAATTGCGGGAGGGGGAATTGCAATGTTATTAGGCAGGAACCGGGACCTCCAGGGAAATGCACGACACAAATGTGGATGTTGGTCAGGGAGAACTTGCTGTGAATGCTGGAAGGGTTTGTCCCACTGAGACAAGGAAGGGATGGTAGGGTGGAGGAACCGTGGGTAACAAGGGATGTAGAGCACCTAGTCAAGAGGAAGAAGGAAGCTCGCTTCAGGTTGAGGAGGCAAAGATCAGACAGGGCTCTAGAGGGTTACAAGGTAACTAGGAACGAACTGAGGAATGGACTTAGGGGGGCTAGAAGGGAAAGCTTTAGCGGGTAGGATTAAGGAAATCCTCGAGGTGTTCTACACTTCTGTGAGGAACCAGATGATGGCCAGGGTGAGGGTAGGGCCGGTCAGGGATAGTGGAGGGAACTAGTGCCTGGAGTCGGAGGAGGTAGGGGAGTTCCTTAATGAATACATTGCTTCAGTCCTGAGAGGGACCTTGTCATTTCTGAGGACAGGGTGAAACAAATTGAAATGCTACAACAGGCTGATGATGGGAGCGAGGGCTTGTAATTTTGAAATTTTGAAAACCGTAAGGATAGATAAATCCTCTGGGTCAGACGGGATCTACCCGAGGAGAATACAGGAAACGAGGGAAGGGATTGCTGCGCCTTTGGTGATAATCTTTGCGTCCTCACTCTCCATTGGAGTAGTGCCAGGTGATTGGAGGGTGGGAAATGTTATTCCCTTGTTCAAGAAAGGAAATAGGGATAATCCTGGGAATTACAGACCAGTCAGTCTTACATCAGTGGTGGGCTAGTATTGGAGAGGATTCTGAGAGACAGGATTTAGGATTGCTTGGAAAACCCTAGATTAATTAGAGATAGTCAGCATTGTGAGGGGCAGGTCAAAACCTGACAAACCTTATTGAATTCTTTGAGGATGTGACACAACACGTTGAGGAAGGTAGAGCAGTGGATAGACTCACAGAGTCATAGAGATATATAGCACGGAAACAGACCCTTTGGTCCAACCCGTCCATGCTGACCCAGATATCCCAACCCAATCTAGTCCCACCTGCCAGCACCCGGCCCATATCCCTCCAAACACTTCCTATTCATATACCCATCCAAATGCCTCTTAAATGTTGTCATTGTACCAGCCTCCACCACATCCTCTGGCAGCTCATTCCATACACGTACCACCCTCTGTGTGAAAAAGTTGCCCCTTAGGTCTCTTTTATATCTTTCCCCTCTCACCCTAAACCTATGCCCCTCTCGTTCTGGACTCCCCCACCCCAGGGAAAAGACTTTGCCTATTTACCCTCTCCACGCCCCTCAGGATTTTGTAAACCTTTCTTGCGATTTACAAGGAACAGTTATAAATGAAGGGCATGACAATTTTAAAAACTTTACGACTGGCAAGCATTTCCAGCTTCTGTCGTCTTGAAAGAGTAAAAAAATCAGGAAGCAAATACAACATGGACCCTAGAACAATCCAACACAGAACAGGCCCTTCGGTCCTCGGTGTTGTACTGACAGTGAACTATTCTCCCTCCACTATCCCATCATCATCCATGTGCTTATCCAAGGATTGTTTAAATCTCCCTAATGTGGCTGCGTTAACTACATTAGCAGGTAGGGCATTCCACCCCCTTACCACTCTCTGAGTAAAGAACCTGCCTCTGACATCTGTCTTAAATCTACCACCCCTCAGTTTGTAGTTATACCCCCCTTGTACACACTGACGTCATCATCCTAGGGAAAAGACTTTCACTCTCTCCCCTATCTAACCCTCTGACCATCTTGTATGTCTCTATCAAATCCCCCCTTAGCCTTCCTCTCTCCAACGAGAACAGACCCAAGTCCCTCAGCCTTTCCCCATAAAACCTTCCCTCCAGACCAGGCAACATCCTGGTAAATCTCCTCTGCCCCCTTTTCCAACGCTCCCACACCCTTCCCGAAATATGGGGGCCAGAACTGTACACAATATTCCGAGTGTGGCCGCACCAGCCATCTGGATTTATTACCTAGTTCCATTAAGCTGCAGTTCTGACGACTTAGACCAGACCTAAATCATTAGCACATGTATTTTGGGAAGGCAAACCTTAGCAGGACGTATCCATTTAATGGTAAGGTCCTAGGGAGTGTTACTGAACAAAGAGACCTTGGAGTGCAGGTTCATAGCTCCTTGAAAGTGGAGTCGCAGGTAGATAGGATAGTGAAGGCAGCGTTTGGTATGCTTTCCTTTATTGGTCAGAGTATTGAGTACAGGAGTTGGGAGGTCATGTTGTGGCTGTACAGGACATTGGTTAGGCCACTGTTGGAATATTGCGTGCAATTCTGGTCTCCTTCCTATCGGAAAGATGTTGTGAAACTTGAAAGGGTTCAGAAAAGATTTACAAGGATGTTGCTAGGGTTGGAGGGTCTGAGCTACAGGGAGAGGCTGAACAGGCTGGGGCTGTTTTCCCTGGAGCGTCGGAGGCTGAGGGGTGACCTTATAGAGGTTTATAAAATTATGAGGTGCATGGATAGGATAAATAGACAAAGTCTTTTCCCTGGGGTGGGGGAGTCCAGAACTAGAGGGGCATAGGTTTAGGGTGAGAGGGGAAAGATATAAAAGAGACCTAAGGGGCAACTTTTTCACACAGAGGGTGGTACGTGTATGGAATGAGATGCCAGAGGATGTGGTGGAGGCTGGTACAATGACAACATTTAAGAGGCATTTGGATGGGTATATGAATAGGAAGGGTTTGGAGGGATATGAGCCGGGTGCTGGCAGGTGGGACTAGATTGGGTTGGGATATCTGGGCCAGCATGGACGGGTTGGGCCGAAGGGTCTGTGTCCGTGCTGTACATCTCTCTGACTCTATCATGACTGGCGGGGTTTCACCAAAAGCAGTGTTTGTCTCATTAAAACTGTTAAGCCGTCATTGTAACCAACTGCTCTAAGCTCAATGCCTTCTGCTTTCAGGATCAATGTTTGTAATTGTTTTTCACTCTCATTCAGCCTCCTCCGCGTCAATCTTTTATCATCTGCATTGTTTAAAAATTGACCGAAGGGTCGGACTGAGAATAGCTCACAGGTCAGCACAACATCGAGGGCCGAAGGGCCTGTTCTGTGCTGGATTGTTCTATGTTCTAAATAAAATAGGAAAAAGACTCTCACTCTCTCCCCTATCTAACCCTCTGAGCATCTTGTATGTCTCTATCAAATCCCCCTCTTCGCCTCTCTCTCTCTCTCCAATAAGAACAGACCCAATTCCCTCAGCCTTTCCCCATAAAACCTTCCCTCCAGACCAGGCATTTCCAACTCAGGCCAGCGATGTCCCCCGGAAGGAAAGCTTCCAGGTGACGGTGGTCCCAGGTATGTGCTAATGTGGGTCTGGAAGATATTGAATAAGATCTTGGGCAAATTCCCGCAGTTATTCCGTGGATCGTACACACTGCTGCTCCTAAGCATTGGTGGTGGAGGGATTGGATACTTCAGTACACACTTTCTGCATTACTTGAAAGGTCTCCCACCCAAGATACAATGCAATTACCGATATCTGGGTCAGCATGGACGGGTTGGGCCGAAGGGCCTGTTTCCGTGCTGTACATCTCTGTGACTTTACAATTAATCCCGCGTCTGTCCGTAACTCCAACACTGGAAGGCTCACTCGTACTTCCCTGGCATTCTGAGGCAAGATATTTTAAAAATAATTGTCTGGTTGGAGACCTCAGCTCACACAAGCTCTAACCACCCCCCTCCCAGCTCTTGGTTACAGAGTCATTGGTCTGAGATGTTCCTCTCAATCTTTCCCTACTCAAAATGGAACAACCTACATATCCCTGCACATCCTATGCATACTTTGAAGTCAAGCTACAAAGCATCATCATCTGCCCATAATCATCCTTTAAAGCCCCAACATCTGTACACACCGTCAAAAAAGACTGAAGGCTACAAGCAAATTCGCGGTTGGGAATGGTCAGGCCCGACTTGCTCACCTGTTTGAGAATTCCAATTCACCTCTTTCCCAGCTCACCCAGAACCTGATATCACCACCAAGAGCTAGCAAGGTCAGTCCGGTTTTATAATGTGAGAAAGACCAAGTGTTAGCGAGGGACCGTTTCCTGATGAAGGGATTTTGCCCGAAACGTCGGTTTCCCTGCTCCTCGGATGCTGCCTGACCTGCTGTGCTCTTCCAGCACCACACTGATCCAGAGTCTGGTTTCCAGCATCTGCAGTCATCGTTTTTTATCCTATTCTGGTGTAGCCGGGAGTGGAGGAGTAATCAGCGTAAATACGAAACGCTGGTGCGGCCACACTTGGAATATTGTGTACGGTTCTGGTCCCCCATATTTCGGGAAGGATGTGGGAGCGTTGGAAAGGGGGCAGAGGAGATTTACCGGGATGTCGCCTGGTCTGGAGGGAAGGTTTTATGGGGAAAGGCTGAGGGACTTGGGTCTGTTCTCATTGGAGAGAGAGAGAGGCTAAGAGGGGGATTTGATAGAGACATACAAGATGCTCAGAGGGTTAGATAGGGGAGAGAGTGAGAGTCTTTTTCCAATTTTATTTAGAACATAGAACACAGAACAATCCAGCGCAGAACAGGCCCTTCGGCCCTCGATGTTGTGCTGACCTGTGAACAATTCTCAGCTCCTCCCCCTACACTATCCCATCATCATCCATGGGCTTATCTAAGGATTGTTTAAATCTCCCTAATGTGTCTGCGTTAACTACATTAGCAGGTAGGGCATTCCACCCCCTTACCTCTCTCTGAGTAAAGAACCTGCCTCTGACATCTGTCTTAAATCTATCACCCCTCAGTTTGTAGTTATACCCCCCTCGTACACACTGACATCATCATCCTAGGGAAAAGTCTCTCACTGTCCACCCTATCTAATCCTCTGAGCATCTTGTATGTCTCTATCAAATCCCCCCTTAGCCTCCTTCTGCCCAATGAGAACAGGCCCAAGTCCCTCAGCCTTTCCCCATGAGACCTTCCCTCCAGACCAGGCGACATCCTGGTAAATCTCCTCTGCACCTTTTCCCAACGCTCCCACATTCCAGAGCTTACCTTAAAAAAAATCAATGAACTTCATCTCTACCTGAAGTTTTGTCATTCACTCACGAGTCGCCATCACCGAACAGAGTAGGTGGCGCCAACTTAGAGAATTCTGGGATATATCCCCTGCTCCATTTTTGTTTTTGACAGCAGAGCTTACCTCAGCTCAAGTGAGTAGGTAATCCAAAATGAATCAGTTCAGCGATATCGCGAATGCACCGCGATGCGGTGTACAAGGATTTAACCAAGGCGTTTGATAAGGTTCCCCAGGGTAAGCTCATTCAGAAAGTAAGGAGGCATGGGATACAGGGAAACTTGACTGTCTGGATACAGGATTGGTCAGCCCAGAGAAGACAGGGGGTGGTGGGAGATGGAGGGTATTCAGCCTAGGACTAGTGGCGTTCCTCAGGGATCTGTCCTGGGAACTCTACTCTTTGTGATTTTTATAAATAGCTTAGTTGAGGAAATGGAAGGGTGGGTTAGTAAGTTTGCCAATGACACAAAGGCTGGTGGAGTGGTGGATAGTGCGGAGGGCTGTTGTCAGTTGCAACGTGACATTGAGAGGAATCAGAGCTGGGCTGAGAAGGGGCAGATGGAGTTTAACCTGGAACAGTGTGAAGTGATACACTTTGGAAGGTGGGATTTGAATGCAGAATACAGGGTTAAAAACAGGATTCATGGCAGTGTGGAGGAACAGAGGGATCTTGGGGTCCATGTCCATAGATCCCTCAAAGTTACCACCCAAGTTGATAGGTGTATGGTGTGTTGGCTTTCATTAGTAAGGGGATTGAGTTTAAGAGCTGAAAGGTTATGCTGCAGCTCTATGGAGCCCTGCTTAGACCACACTTGGAATATTCTGGGTCAGTGGGTGCTGGAAGAGCACAGCAGTTCAGGCACCATCCAACGAGCAGCGAAATCCACGTTTCGGGCAAAAGCCCTTCATCAGGAATAAAGGCAGTGAGCCTGAAGGGTGGGGAGATAAGCGAGAGGGGGGTGGGGGTGGAGTTCTGGTCACCACATTATAGGAAGGATGTGGAAGCTTTAGAGAGGGTACAGAGGGGATTTACCTCAGGATGCTGCCTGGACTGGAGGGTGTGTCTTAGGAAGAGAGGTTGAGGGAGCTCGGACGTTCCCCATTGGAGTGAAGGATGAGAGGGGCCTTGGTACAGCTGTACAAGATGGTGAGAGGCAGAGATAGAGTGAATAGCCAGAAACCTTTTCCCCAGGGCGGAAATGTCTATCACGAGGAGGGGAGAATTTTAAAGTGATTGGAGAAGGTTTAGGGGAGATGTCAGAGGTAGGTTCGTTACACAGAGAGTGGTGGGGGGGGGGGGGAATGGTGGGGGAGGAGAGTTAGAGACATTAGGGACATTTAATCAACTCTTGGAGACACGTGGATGACAGTGAAGAGGATGTGGGTTCGTCTGATCCTGGAGTAGGATAGAAGGCTAGCACAACACTGAGGGCCGAAGGGCTTGCACTGTGCTGTGTTGTTCTGTGTTCCATGCTCATTAACCTGTCCATGCCGACAATCGCCCCAAACTAAACGAGCTCTGTGCTATATTCTCCCCAAACCTATCCTAGCCACGCCCTGATCCGAATCACCGATAAATGGTGGAGCTGAAAAATGTGTTGCTGGAAAAGCGCAGCAGGTCAGGCAGCATCCAAGGAGCAGGAGAGTCGACGTTTCGGGAACAAGCTCTTCTTCAGGATCATGCCCGAAACGTCGATTCTCCTGCTCCTTGGATGCTGCCTGACCTGCTGTGCTTTTCCAGCAACACATTTTCAGCTCTGATCTCCAGCGTCTGCAGCCCTCACTCTCTCCTGTAAATGTTGTAGCTGCACCCACACCCACCACCCTCTCTGTGTAAAAGATCGGCCCTCGTGGCTTTTGCAAATCCCTCTCCTCTCATCTTTACAATGTACCCCCCACCGTCTTTAACCCCCCGGCCCACGGGAAAACCCAGCTACCAATAACTCTCTCTGTGCCCCTCGTGATTTTATCAACCTCTATTAGTCACCTCACTAGCCCCTAGACTCCAGTAAAGATCCCCAACCTCTCTTTAATACTCAAACATTTGTTAAGACACCCCTTAACCGTCTAAACTCCAAACAAAACAGTTTGGATTTGAGTAATCCAGGATCATCCTGATAAACCCACAATGTCCCTCCTCTGAGGTTAATCTGTCCTCCTGAAGGTGAGATACCCAGATCTGCTCACAGGACTCTCTCCCAGGGGCAAGAACAGAACAGGGATTGGGAGAATTAGCAATAACCTATGATGCCAGAATAAATGCCTTGCTGCTGACAGAGCCCTGTGTGGGACCAGCTACTGTTACACAAACAATAACTCCTGCTAACAGAGAGATGGATAGTCCACACCATCCCCTCAACAGCAGAAATCAGTTTGACCCAAGCACCCATAACTATCACCTCAGTCACCCGTGACTACAGGCTGTAGAAATGCCCCTTTTAAATACAATAGCACCACATTGGGCCATTGGCTAACTCAGCATTCAGGGAGACAGGTCAGGCTGCACAGCGCACACCACTTCAGTTAATAAAACTGATAGAACTGCTGATACTGTAACCACTGACCTGGTCAACATCCCTAACCACTGACAGTAACCAGTAACCCGATCAATAGCCCTAACCACCGACAGTAACCACAAACCGAGTCAACAGCCCTAACCACTGACGATAACCACTAACCTGGTTAACAGCCCTAACCACTGATGGTAACCACAAACTGGGTGAGAAAGTCAAAGTAGAGCAACCAGGTTCCCTTGTGTTGAAAGTGATACAATGCCACCCTCTGCTGGCCTCCCCGCGCCACTGCAAACCCTCAAGGATTCAGTCGCAGAGGGACACACACACGTACACACACACAGACACACACACACAGAGACACACACACAGACATGCACACACACAGACAGGCACTCACACACATACACATACACACAGAGACACACACACAGACACGCACACACACACACACACACAGACACACACACACACAGGCATCGCGCACAGGCACACACACGCAGACATGCACACACAGACACACACACAGGCACACACACACACAGACACACATACACAGACACGCGCACACAGACACACACAGGCACTCTCACATGTATACACATACACAGACAAACACACAGACACACACTGACAGACACACACAAACACGCGCACACACACACACGCACACACACACAGACACGCACACACATATACACACACAGACACACACACACTGGCACACACACACACACAGACACACACACGGACACACACAGGCACACACATACAGACGCACATACATACAGACACACACACACAGACACACAGGCGCACACACACAGACACAGACACACACAGGCACACACAGAGACACACACACACAGGCATCGCACACAGGCACACACACACACAGACATGCACACATAGACATGCACACACAGACACACACACAGGCACACACACATACACACACAGACACACATACGCAGACACGTGCACACAGGCACTCACACACGTATACACATACACACACAAACACACAGACACACACTGACAGACACACACAGACATGCGCACACACACACACACAGGCACACGCACACACAGGCACACACAAACACACAGGCACACACACACATATACACACACAGACACACACACGGACACACAGGCACACACACACACAGACACACACACACACACACACAGACAGACACAGGATGATATTGAGCTCTCTCAGTGTGAAACATGATCATGTGGAGAAATGTTCCGTTCCCTCTGCGATGTGAAAATGATTTCAGTTTGAGCAGTATTCCTCACATTGTACACACATTAAATAGAGCACACACAGACACACACACACCTGCAATTATATCCAGGTCCCTCTGACTGAATCGGTTCACGAGGAGACAGACTGGATCTTATTTCACTCTCTGCAGCTTACAGTGTTTTCTGATGTTCTCTGACAAAGAGGATCCAAAGCTGGGAGGGATGAGACCAACACTGGACGCGTTCATTTCCTTCTCCTCATATCTCAGGGACAAGATCAGAAGGGCTCGGACAAAACTGATCGGTGTCTCCAAAGACATTCTTTGAAGAACAAAGCAAATGGGCAACGTGAGAGATTTGCAGATTTTGAAGTTTCCTCCCAGAGAAACAAATCTGCTGCTTTTGCAGTGGCGCGGGGAGTCCAGCAGAGGGTGGCATTGTATCACTTTAAACACAAGGGATCCACAGACAGACAGAGATTAAAAAAGTGGAGAGTTCTCTCCAAAGCTGATTTATAATGCAAATTCCAGAACTTGTTTACAGTACGTGCCTGAGACAAGTCACATTCCAGCAACATCTGCCTTTTATTTTGCAAACTTGCAACGTCTGGACGGTTTGAACATACAAAAACTGGAATCTCGCCTCAATGATCCCGAGCCTTGGTCAACTTTATGTTGGTTTTTTGTGTGTGTGAGTGTGGGGCGAGGCCCTCAAATGTTTATCGAATCCTGCGCTGACCTGCTGGGAGCTGAAACTACAGCACCGTCCTGGCAACGGGGCAACTCCAGTCACCTGGAGAATTGGCTGGAGGCCGGTCTCTGTGAGGCTGGGGACCACTGAAGGGGGCCGAGAGAGATCACCCACTCAGCACTGCGGGCTGGCGATCGTGGTGAAAAGCTTCAGCCCCGTTGTTTTTCCTTTTAGCACTGGGCTTCTCCATCATTGAGGAGGGAGATGTTTGTGGGGCCTCTCCCTCCAGTGAGCTGTTGAGTTGTTCCCCCCCCACCTCATTCACCGACTGGGGGCTGGCAGGACTACAGAGCTTAGATCTGATCAGCTCGATGTGGGATCTCTCGGCTCAGCCCCTACCATCGACTTTTTACTTTTATCCCTTTCATAAAGAGTTAAATTCCAGAGGAGAAAGTGAGGTCTGCAGATGCTGGAGTATCAGAGCTGAAAATGTGTTGCTGGAAAAGCGCAGCAGGTCAGGCAGCATCCTAGGAGCAGACGAATCGATGTTTTGGGCATAAGCCTAATAATTCCTGATGAAGGGCTTATGCCCAAAACGTCGACTCTCCTGCTCCTTGGATGCTGCCTGACCTGCTGCGCTTTTCCAGCAACACATTTTTCAGTTAAATTCCAGAAACAGGGTTTAACAAGTGGATCAGGAATTTTAATACATTTTTAATAAGGAGCAGCGTATCAAATATGAAACACCATTTTAATTTGATAAAAGCATGTTCCGTGATACAAACCCGCCTTTTATAGATTAATCTCCAGAAAGTAATAATCAGATTACAATTATCCTTTAACGAAACACCAAAAGGAACAAAGTCGATCAAACAGCAACAGCACAAACTGGAAAGGCAACAGAATGAATTGTGTTGGAGACTTTAAGAATCAGTGGGGAATGTTTGTAGCTTATATTTTAACGTCTGTGTTCCTGCAGTGTTTGATGGGATCAGTGTGAGGGGAACTTTATTTTCGATTCAAATAATTGGAAGGAATTAGAATATAGAGCATAGAACAATCCAGCGCAGAACAGGCCCTTTGGCCCTCGCTGTTGTGCCGACCTGTGAACTATTCTCAGCTTCTCCCCCTACACCATCCCATCATCATCCATGTGCTTATCCAAGGATTGTTTAAATCTCCCTCATGGGGCTGCGTTAACTACATTAGCAGGTAGGGCATTCCACCCCCTTACCACTCTCTGAGTAAAGAACCTGCCTCTGACATCTGTCTTAAATCTATCACCCCTCAATTTGTAGTTATACCCCCCTCGTACACACTGACATCATCATCCTAGGGAAAAGTCTCTCACTGTCCACCCGATCTGATCCTCTGAGCATCTTGTATGTCTCCTCTTTCCTCTAGTTTTTAATCCCTGCCTTCTGGGATGTTTGACGCTAACAGAGCTGAAGGGATTTTACTTTGAGTTTACTTTGAGTTCCAAGGGACAGAGGAAGATTTAGCCTGTATTTAAACCCCTTGTTATCCCTGCCCTGGGATGGAGGGGAGGGAACCTCAGTTTTGTTTTATTTTACAGTTTTGTTTTGAGTTGAAAAGGGGGACATTTGAGTTCCAAATAGACCTTTTCCGTTTAACAAGTGTAGGATTTTTGTTGTAAGTGAACATTGGAGTGACCACATTTCCCCGTCTGTTCTCTTATTGACAGAGATTACTGATATACCAACAATGAAAGAACAAACTATCATTATCTTCATCTTCACCACCACAGTCGCTGCTTCAGGACTGATGTTAATTGTTGCGACTTACATCGTCACACAATGGATGAATTCTCGCAGAAGTTATCGTGCGCTGGTGTCTGAGGGAAATGTAGTCAGTAATCTTCATCCTGATGCCAATATGGATGAGAATGAGACCAGACGTGTGGCTGCAGTAACAGGTACAGGCACTCTCTCTCTCTCTCTCTCTCTCTCCCTCTCTCTCTCTCTCTCTCTCTCTCCCTCTCTCTCTTTCTCTCTCTCTCTCTCTCTGTTATTGTAGATTTTGACCCAATGTTCCTGCTGTTCCAACAGCTTTGAAGCTGATTTGTAAATCTAGCTTCTCAATGACAATTAACTGAATCCTTTCGGGAAATGTTGTGTCCACCTGAGTTCCTGATGTGTGCGGAATTGTCTCATTAACTATTGTCAGAGGTGTTTTGGAAATCTATGTTTTCGGGAGAGGTGATACTGGAATGTCTGTGATTGCTCACACAGTGTTCAAGTGGTTCAGTTTAGTCACATCCTGCGCACATATCCCATCGCACGATCCAACCCAGCTCCTCATCAGCATTGACCAGGGCTGGGCAAGTGGACCAAGCAGCCAGTGTTGGCAAATTGGACATAATCAGTTGTAGAAGATTGGATTGAGAATTCACCATCCGGAATTGGAGATGGTTTCCCTCTCTCTCTCTCTCTCTCTCTGTCTCTGTCTCTCTCTCTCTCTCTCTCTTTCTCTCTCTCTCTCTCTCTCTCTCTCAAAGTGTTACAGGGTCAAAATCATGGAACTCCCTCTCCAGGACACACCTGTGAGTGTACCAACAACATGTGGACAGCAGAAGTTCAACAATCGAGCTTCTCAACACCCTCCGAAGGGCAACCAGGGGGTTATCAATAAATATATATCAGCCCAGGAACACCCCTGAGCCAGGACTGAATCAAAATGGAAGAGCATTGTCATCGTCAAGTACATAGATCATAGAACATAGAAAAATACAGCGCAGTACAGGCCCTTCGGCCCTCGATGTTGCGCCGATCCAAGCCCACCTAACCTACACTAGCCCACTATCCTCCATATGCCTATCCAATGCCTGCTTACATGCCCATAAAGAGGGAGAGTCCACCACTGCTACTGGCAGGGCATTCCATGAACTCACGACTCGCTGAGTAAAGACAAATGGGAGGAAGTGACCTCGTCACTATAGACAGGGTATAGACAGAGGGGGATAGAGACCAGCTTTTCCCCAGGGTGAGGGATTCAATAACCAGAGGGCACACTGTCAAGGTGAGAGGTGGGAAGTTTAAGGGGGTTACACACGGTGAGTACTTCACACACAGAGGGTGGGGGGTGTCTGGGACACGTTGCCAGCAGAGGTGGGAGAGGCAGGCACGGGAGATTCATTTAAGATGCGTCTTGACAGATGTATGGGCAGGTGGGGGAGCAGAGGGATACAGACGCTTAGGGATTGGGCGACAGGTTTAGACAGTGGATTTGGATCAGCTCAGGCTTAGAGGGGCTGAAGGGCCTGGTCCTGGGATGTACATTCTCTGTGTCCTGTGTTAATGTGTGAATCACTGCAGGCTGCTTCCTCAGTAATGTGATGTTGTGTAGCGCAGCGTTCGGTGGCTGGGATTGCATCCACTGCAGAGACAGAGGAACCTGGGGCTGGAGAGGGATCTCAGCCTCTCCCTCAGCACCCAGTGGGGATCTGGGTCACTGCGGGAGGGTCAACACCGACTCTCTAATAACACAATGGACGCGGGAAACTGGGGGGGAGCTGTCTTCCGGGCCGGCGGTGATCAGGAATGTGGGGACATCAACGGAACATGTGGAAGTGAGTTACAACTGGCAGTGAACAGGTAAGGGGGTGTTCCTGCTCTGGGTGGGGGGTAATGTGGGGGGGGGGAGACTGGAGCGGGTGATGCTCCCCGGGGTCCACACTAGGAGTCTGTCTGGAGGCTATTTCCTATGCTCATTCCCAGGCAGTCAATTTCTGGGATGCTTCGGAGACATGGTACACCGTGCTGGTTATCTGTGACAGTGGTGTAGATGGTACACCGTGCTGGTTATCTGTGATAGTGGTGTAGATGGTACACCGTGCTGGTTATCTGTGACAGTGGTGTAGATGGTACACCGTGCTGGTTATCTGTGATAGAGGTGTAGATGGTACACCGTGCTGGTTGTCTGTGACAGTGGTGTAGATGGTACACCGTGCTGGTTATCTGTGATAGAGGTGTAGATGGTACACCGTGCTGGTTATCTGTGACAGTGGTGTAGATGGTACACCGTGCTTGTTATCTGTGATAGAGGTGTAGATGGTACACCGTGCTGGTTATCTGTGACAGTGGTGTAGATGGTACACCGTGCTGGTTATCTGTGACAGTGGTGTTGGTGGTACACTGTGCTGGTTATCTGTGATAGAGGCGTAGATGGTACACCGTGCTGGTTATCTGTGACAGTGGTGTAGATGGTACACTGTGCTGGTTATCTGTGATAGTGGTGTAGATGGTACACCGTGCTGGTTATCTGTGATAGTGGTGTAGATGGTACACCGTGCTGGTTATCTGTGACAGTGGTGTAGATGGTACACTGTGCTGGTTATCTGTGACAGTGGTGTAGATGGTACACCGTGCTGGTTATCTGTGAGAGTGGTGTAGATGGTACACCGTGCTGGTTATCTGTGACAGTGGTGTAGATGGTACACTGTGCTGGTTATCTGTGATAGAGGTGTAGATGGTACACCGTGCTGGTTATCTGTGACAGTGGTGTAGATGGTACACTGTGCTGGTTATCTGTGATAGAGGTGTAGATGGTACACCGTGCTGGTTATCTGTGAGAGTGGTGTAGATGGTACACCGTGCTGGTTATCTGTGATAGAGGTGTAGATGGTACACCGTGCTGGTTATCTGTGATAGTGGTGTAGATGGTACACCGTGCTGGTTATCTGTGACAGTGGTGTAGATGGTACACCGTGCTGGTTATCTGTGATAGTGGTGTAGATGGTACACCGTGCTGGTTATCTGTGACAGTGGTGTGGATGGTACACCGTGCTGGTTATCTGTGATAGAGGTGTAGATGGTACACCGTGCTGGTTATCTGTGATAGTGGTGTAGATGGTACACAGTGCTGGTTATCTGTGATAGTGGTGTAGATGGTACACCGTGCTGGTTATCTGTGATAGAGGTGTAGATGGTACACCGTGCTGGTTATCTGTGACAGTGGTTATCTGTGATAGTGGTGTAGATGGTACACCGTGCTGGTTATCTGTGACAGTGGTGTAGATGGTACACCGTGCTGGTTATCTGTGATAGTGGTGTAGATGGTACACTGTGCTGGTTATCTGTGATAGTGGTGTAGATGGTACACCGTGCTGGTTATCTGTGACAGTGGTTATCTGTGATAGTGGTGTAGATGGTACACCGTGCTGGTTATCTGTGACAGTGGTGTAGATGGTACACCGTGCTGGTTATCTGTGATAGTGGTGTAGATGGTACACCGTGCTGGTTATCTGTGACAGTGGTGTAGATGGTACACCGTGCTGGTTATCTGTGATAGAGGTGTAGATGGTACACCGTGCTGGTTATCTGTGACAGTGGTGTAGGTGGTACACCGTGCTGGTTATCTGTGATAGAGGTGTAGATGGTACACCGTGCTGGTTATCTGTGACAGTGGTGTAGATGGTACACCGTGCTGGTTATCTGTGATAGTGGTGTAGATGGTACACGGTGCTGGTTATCTGTGACAGTGGTGTAGATGGTACACCGTGCTGGTTATCTGTGATAGTGGTGTAGATGGTACACCGTGCTGGTTATGTGTGATAGAGGTGTAGATGGTACACGGTGCTGGTTATCTGTGATAGAGGTGTAGATGGTACACCGTGCTGGTTATCTGTGACAGTGGTGTCGATGGTACACCGTGCTGGTTATCTGTGGTAGTGGTGTAGATGGTACACCGTGCTGGTTATCTGTGATAGTGGTGTAGATGATACACCGTGCTGGTTATCTGTGACGGTGGTTTAGATGGTACACCGTGCTGGTTATCTGTGGTAGTGGTGTAGGTGGTACACCGTGCTGGTTATCTGTGACAGTGGTGTAGATGGTACACCGTGCTGGTTATCTGTGATAGTGGTGTAGATGGTACACCGTGCTGGTTATCTGTGACAGTGGTGTAGATGGTACACCGTGCTGGTTATCTGTGATAGAGGTGTAGATGGTACACCGTGCTGGTTATCTGTGACAGTGGTGTAGATGGTACACCGTGCTGGTTATCTGTGATAAAGGTGTAGATGGTACACCGTGCTGGTTGTCTGTGATAGTGGTGTAGATGGTACACCGTGCTGGTTATCTGTGATAGTGGTGTAGATGGTACACCGTGCTGGTTATCTGTGATAGAGGTGTAGAGGGTACACCGTGCTGGTTATCTGTGACAGTGGTGTAGGTGGTACACCGTGCTGGTTATCTGTGACAGTGGTGTAGATGGTACACCGTGCTGGTTATCTGTGACACTGGTGTAGATGGTACACCGTGCTGGTTATCTGTGACAGTGGTGTAGATGATACACCGTGCTGGTTATCTGTGACAGTGGTGTAGATGGTACACCGTGCTGGTTATCTGTGATAGAGGTGTAGATGGTACACCGTGCTGGTTATCTGTGACAGTGGTGTAGATGGTACACTGTGCTGGTTATCTGTGACAGTGGTGTAGATGGTACACCGTGCTGGTTATCTGTGATAGAGGTGTAGATGGTACACCGTGCTGGTTATCTGTGACAGTGGTGTAGATGGTACACCGTGCTGGTTATCTGTGATAGTGGTGTAGATGGTACACCGTGCTGGTTATCTGTGATAGAGGTGTAGATGGTGCACCGTGCTGGTTATCTGTTATAGCGGTGTAGATGGTACACAGTGCTGGTTATCTGTGATAGAGGTGTAGATGGTACACCGTGCTGGTTACCTGTTATAGCGGTGTAGATGGTACACCGTGCTGGTTACCTGTGATAGTGGTGTAGATGGTACACCGTGCTGGTTATCTGTGATAGAGGTGTAGATGGTACACCGTGCTGGTTATCTGTTATAGCGGTGTAGATGGTACACCGTGCTGGTTATCTGTGATAGAGGTGTAGATGGTACACCGTGCTGGTTACCTGTGATAGTGGTGTAGATGGTACACCGTGCTGGTTATCTGTGATAGAGGTGTAGACGGTACACCGTGCTGGTTATCTGTGATAGAGGTGTAGATGGTACACCGTGCTGGTTATCTGTGGTAGTGGTGTAGGTGGTACACCGTGCTGGTTATCTGTGACAGTGGTGTAGATGGTACACCGTGCTGGTTATCTGTGATAGTGGTGTAGATGGTACACCGTGCTGGTTATCTGTGATAAAGGTGTAGATGGTACACCGTGCTGGTTGTCTGTGATAGTGGTATAGATGGGACACCGTGCTGGTTATCTGTGACAGTGGTGTAGATGGTACACCGTGCTGGTTATCTGTGATAGAGGTGTAGATGGTACACCGTGCTGGTTATCTGTGACAGTGGTGTAGACGGTACACCGTGCTGGTTTTCTGTGACAGTGGTGTAGATGGTACACCGTGCTGGTTATCTGTGATAGAGGTGTAGATGGTACACCGTGCTGGTTATCTGTGACAGTGGTGTAGATGATACACCGTGCTGGTTATCTGTGACAGTGGTGTAGATGGTACACCGTGCTGGTTATCTGTGATAGAGGTGTAGATGGTACACCGTGCTGGTTATCTGTGACAGTGGTGTAGATGGTACACCGTGCTGGTTATCTGTGATAGAGGTGTAGATGGTACACTGTGCTGGTTATCTGTGACAGTGGTGTAGATGGTGCACCGTGCTGGTTATCTGTGATAGTGGTGTAGATGGTACACCGTGCTGGTTATCTGTGATAGAGGTGTAGATGGTGCACCGTGCTGGTTATCTGTTATAGCGGTGGAGATGGTACACCGTGCTGGTTATCTGTGATAGTGGTGTGCATGGTACACCGTGTTGGTTATCTGTGATAGTGGTGTAGATGGTACACCGTGCTGGTTATCTGTTATAGAGGTGTAGATGGTACACCGTGCTGGTTATCTGTGATAGTGGTGTGCATGGTACACCGTGCTGGTTATCTGTGATAGAGGTGTAGGTGGTGCACCGTGCTGGTTATCTGTGACAGTGGTGTAGATGGTACACCGTGCTGGTTATCTGTGATAGAGGTGTAGATGGTACACCGTGCTGGTTATCTGTGATAGAGGTGTAGATGGGACACCGTGCTGGTTATCTGTGATAGAGGTGTAGTTGGTACTCCGTGCTGGTTATCTGTGACAGTGGTGTAGATGGTACACCGTGCTGGTTATCTGTGACAGTGGTGTAGAGGGTACAACGTGCTGGTTTTCTGTGACAGTGGTGTAGATGGTACACCGTGCTGGTTATCTGTGATAGAGGTGTAGATGGTACACTGTGCTGGTTATCGGTGATAGTGGTGTAGATGGTACACCGTGCTGGTTATCTGTGACAGTGGTGTAGATGGTACACCGTGCTGGTTATCTGTGATAGAGGTGTAGTTGGTACTCCGTGCTGGTTATCTGTGATAGTGGTGTAGATCGTACACCGTGCTGGTTATCTGTGACAGTGGTGTAGATGGTACACCGTCCTGGTTATCTGTGATAGAGGTGTAGATGGTACACCGTGCTGGTTATCTGTGACAGTGGTGTAGATGGTGCACCGTGCTGGTTATCTGTGATAGTGGTGTAGATGGTACACCGTGCTGGTTATCTGTGATAGAGGTGTAGATCGTACACCGTGCTGGTTATCTGTGATAGAGGTGTAGATGGTACACCGTGCTGGTTATCTGTGACAGTGGTGTAGATGGTACACCGTGCTGGTTATCTGTGATAGAGGTGTAGATGGTACACCGTGCTGGTTATCTGTGACAGTGGTGTAGGTGGTACACCGTGCTGGTTATCTGTGACAGTGGTGTAGATGGTACACCGTGCTGGTTATCTGTTATTGCGGTGTAGATGGTACACCGTGCTGGTTATCTGTGATAGAGGTGTAGATGGTACACCGTGCTGGTTACCTGTGATAGTGGTGTAGATGGTACACCGTGCTGGTTATCTGTGATAGAGGTGTAGACGGTACACCGTGCTGGTTATCTGTGATAGAGGTGTAGATGGTACACCGTGCTGGTTATCTGTGATAGTGGTGTAGGTGGTACACTGTGCTGGTTATCTGTGACAGTGGTGTAGATGGTACACCGTGCTGGTTATCTGTGATAGTGGTGTAGATGGTACACTGTGCTGGTTATCTGTGATAATGGTGTAGATGGTTCACCGTGCTGGTTATCTGTGATAGAGGTGTAGATGGTACACCGTGCTGGTTATCTGTGATAGTGGTGTAGATGGTACACCGTGCTGGTTATCTGTGATAGAGGTGTAGATGGTACACCGTGCTGGTTATCTGTGACAGTGGTGTAGATGGTACACCGTGCTGGCTATCTGTGATAGAGGTGTAGATGGTACACCGTGCTGGTTATCTGTGACAGTGGTGTAGTTGGTACACTTTGCTGGATATCTGTGAGAGTGGTGTAGATGGTACACCGTGCTGGTTATCTGTGATAGTGTTGTAGATGGTACACCGTGCTGGTTATCTGTGATAGAGGTGTAGATGGTACACCGTGCTGGTTATCTGTGACAGTGGTGTAGATGGTACACCGTGCTGGTTATCTGTGATAGAGGTGTAGATGGTACACCGTGATGGTTATCTGTGACAGTGGTGTAGATGGTACACTTTGCTGGATATCTGTGACAGTGGTGTAGATGGTACACCGTGCTGGTTATCTGTGATAGAGGTGTAGATGGTACACCGTGCTGGTTATCTGTGACAGTGGTGTAGATGGTACACCGTGCTGGTTATCTGTGATAGAGGTGTAGATGGTACACCGTGCTGGTTATCTGTGACAGTGGTGTAGATGGTACACCGTGCTGGTTATCTGTGACAGTGGTGTAGATGGTACACTTTGCTGGATATCTGTGACAGTGGTGTAGATGGTACACCGTGCTGGTTATCTGTGATAGAGGTGTAGATGGTACACGGTGCTGGTTATCTGTGATATTGGTGTAGATGGTACACCGTGCTGGTTATCTGTGACAGTGGTGTAGATGGTACACCGTGCTGGTTATCTGTGATAGAGGTGTAGATGGTGCACTGTGCTGGTTATCTGTGATAGTGGTGTAGGTGGTACACCGTGCTGGTTATCTGTGACAGTGGTGTAGGTGGTACACCGTGCTGGTTATCTGTGACAGTGGTGTAGATGGTACACCGTGCTGGTTATCTGTGATAGAGGTGTAGATGGTACACCGTGCTGGTTATCTGTGATAGTGGTGTAGATGGTACACTGTGCTGGTTATCTGTGACAGTGGTGTAGATGGTACACCGTGCTGGTTATCTGTGATAGTGGTGTAGGTGGTACACCGTGCTGGTTTTCTGTGACAGTGGTGTAGATGGTACACCGTGCTGGTTATCTGTGATAGTGGTGTAGATGGTACACCGTGCTGGTTATCTGTGACAGTGGTGTAGATGGTACACCGTGCTGGTTATCTGTGATAGTGGTGTAGATGGTACACCGTGCTGGTTATATGTGATAGTGGTGTAGATGGTACACGGTGCTGGTTATCTGTGACATTGGTGTAGATGGTACACCGTGCTGGTTATCTGTGATAGTGGTGTAGATGGTACACCGTGCAAGTTATCTGTGATAGAGGTGTAGGTGGTACACCGTGCTGGTTATCTGTGATAGAGGTGTAGATGGTACACCGTGCTGGTTATCTGTGGTAGTGGTGTAGATGGTACACCAAGCTGGTTATGTGTGACTGTGGTGTAGATGGTACACCGTGCTGGTTATCTGTGATAGAGGTGTAGATGGTACACCGTGCTGGTTATCTGTGGTAGTGGTGTAGGTGGTACACCGTGCTGGTTATCTGTGATAGAGGTGTAGATGGTACACCGTGCTGGTTATCTGTGACAGTGGTGTAGATGGTACACCGTGCTGGTTATCTGTGATAGAGGTGTAGATGGTACACCGTGCTGGTTATCTGTGGTAGTGGTGTAGGTGGTCCACCGTGCTGGTTATCTGTGATAGAGGTGTAGATGGTACACCGTGCTGGTTATCTGTGACAGTGGTGTAGATGGTACACCGTGCTGGTTATCTGTGACAGTGGTGTAGATGGTACACCGTGCTGGTTATCTGTGATAGAGGTGTAGATGGTACACTGTGCTGGTTATCTGTGACAGTGGTGAAGATGGTACACCGTGCTGGTTATCTGTGATAGAGGAGTAGATGGTACAACGTGCTGGTTATCTGTGGTAGTGGTGTAGGTGGTACACCGTGCTGGTTATCTGTGACAGTGGTGTAGATGGTACACCGTGCTGGTTATCTGTGATAGTGGTGTAGATGGTACACCGTGCTGGTTATCTGTGACGTGGTGTAGATGGTACACCGTGCTGGTTATCTGTGATAGAGGTGTAGATGGTACACCGTGCTGGTTGTCTGTGATAGTGGTGTAGATGGTACACCGTGCTGGTTATCTGTGACAGTGGTGTAGATGGTATACCGTGCTGGTTATCTGTGATAGAGGTGTAGATGGTACACCGTGCTGGTTATCTGTGACAGTGGTGTAGATGGTACACCGTGCTGGTTATCTGTGATAGAGGTGTAGAGGGTACACTGTGCTGGTTATCTGTGACAGTGGTGTAGGTGGTACACCGTGTTGGTTATCTGTGACAGTGGTGTAGATGGTACACCGTGCTGGTTATCTGTGACAGTGGTGTAGATGATGCACCGTGCTGGTTATCTGTGACAGTGGTGTAGATGGTACACCGTGCTGGTTATCTGTGATAGAGGTGTAGATGGTACACCGTGCAGGTTATCTGTGACAGTGGTGTAGATGGTACACCGTGCTGGTTATCTGTGACAGTGGTGTAGATGGTACACTGTGCTGGTTATCTGTGACAGTGGTGTAGATGGTACACCGTGCTGGTTATCTGTGACAGTGGTGTAGATGGTACACCGTGCAGGTTATCTGTGACAGTGGTGTAGATGGTACTCCGTGCTGGTTATCTGTGACAGTGGTGTAGATGGTACACCGTGCTGGTTTTCTGTGACAGTGGTGTAGATGGTACACCGTGCTGGTTATCTGTGGTAGTGGTGTAGGTGGTACACCGTGCTGGTTATCTGTGACAGTGGTGTAGATGGTACACCGTGCTGGTTATCTGTGATAGTGGTGTAGATGGTACACCGTGCTGGTTATCTGTGACGTGGTGTAGATGGTACACCGTGCTGGTTATCTGTGATAGAGGTGTAGATGGTACACCGTGCTGGTTATCTGTGACAGTGGTGTAGATGGTACACTGTGCTGGTTATCTGTGACAGTGGTGTAGATGGTACACCGTGCTGGTTATCTGTGACAGTGGTGTAGATGGTACACCGTGCTGGTTATCTGTGACAGTGGTGTAGATGGTACACCGTGCTGGTTATCTGTGACAGTGGTGTAGATGGTACACCGTGCTGGTTATCTGTGGTAGTGGTGTAGATGGTACACTGTGCTGGTTATCTGTGATAGAGGTGTAGATGGTACACCGTGCTGGTTATCTGTGACAGTGGTGTAGATGGTACACTGTGCTGGTTATCTGTGACAGTGGTGTAGGTGGTACACCGTGCTGGTTATCTGTGATAAAGGTGTAGATGGTACACCGTGCTGGTTGTCTGTGATAGTGGTATAGATGGTACACCGTGCTGGTTATCTGTGATAGTGGTGTAGATGGTACACCGTGCTGGTTATCTGTGATAAAGGTGTAGATGGTACACCGTGCTGGTTGTCTGTGATAGTGGTGTAGATGGTACACCGTGCTGGTTATCTGTGACAGTGGTGTAGATGGTACACCGTGCTGGTTATCTGTGACAGTGGTGTAGATGGTACACCGTGCTGGTTATCTGTGATAGTGGTGTAGATGGTACACCGTGCTGGTTATCTGTGACAGTGGTGTAGATGGTACACCGTGCTGGTTATCTGTGATAGAGGTGTAGATGGTACACTGTGCTGGTTATCTGTGACAGTGGTGTAGATGGTGTACCTTGCTGGTTATCTGTGATAGAGGTGTAGATGGTACACCGTGCTGGTTATCTGTGATAGTGGTGTAGATGGTACACCGTGCTGGTTATCTGTGACAGTGGTGTAGATGGTACACCGTGCTGGTTATCTGTGATAGAGGTGTAGATGGTACTCCGTGCTGGTTATCTGTGATAGAGGTGAAGATGGTGCACCGTGCTGGTTATCTGTGGCAGTGGTGTAGATGGTACACCGTGCTGGTTATCTGTGATAGAGGTGTAGATGGTACAACGTGCTGGTTATCTGTGACAGTGGTGTAGGTGGTACACCGTGCTGGTTATCTGTGACAGTGGTGTAGATGGTACACCGTGCTGGTTATCTGTGACAGTGGTGTAGATGGTACACCGTGCTGCTTATCTGTGACAGTGGTGTAGGTGGTACACCGTGCTGGTTATCTGTGACAGTGGTGTAGATGGTACACCGTGCTGGTTATCTGTGTTAGAGGTGTAGATGGTACACTGTGCTGGTTATCTGTGACAGTGGTGTAGATGGTACACCGTGCTGGTTATCTGTGACAGTGGTGTAGATGGTGCACCGTGCTGGTTATCTGTGATAGAGGTGTAGATGTTACACCATGCTGGTTATCTGTGATAGAGGTGTAGGTGGTGCACCGTGCTGGTTAACTGTGACAGTGGTGTAGATGGTACACCGTGCTGGTTATCTGTGATAGAGGTGTAGATGGTACACCGTGATGGTTATCTGTGATAGTGGTGTAGATGGTACACCGTGCTGGTTATCTGTGACGTGGTGTAGATGGTACACCGTGCTGGTTATCTGTGATAGAGGTGTAGATGGTACACCGTGCTGGTTATCTGTGACAGTGGTGTAGATGGTACACTGTGCTGGTTATCTGTGACAGTGGTGTAGATGGTACACCGTGCTGGTTATCTGTGATAAAGGTGTAGATGGTACACCGTGCTGGTTATCTGTGACCGTGGTGTAGATGGTACACCGTGCTGGTTATCTGTGATAGTGGTGTAGATGGTACACCGTGCTGGTTATCTGTGACAGTGGTGTAGATGGTACACCGTGCTGGTTATCTGTGATAGAGGTGTAGATGGTACACCGTGCTGGTTATCTGTGACAGTGGTGTAGATGGTACACCTTGCTGGTTATCTGTGATAGAGGTGTAGATGGTACACCGTGCTGGTTATCTGTGATAGTGGTGTAGATGGTACACCGTGCTGGTTATCTGTGACAGTGGTGTAGATGGTACACCGTGCTGGTTATCTGTGATAGAGGTGTAGATGGTACTCCGTGCTGGTTATCTGTGATAGAGGTGAAGATGGTACACCGTGCTGGTTATCTGTGGCAGTGGTGTAGATGGTACACCGTGCTGGTTATCTGTGATAGAGGTGTAGATGGTACAACGTGCTGGTTATCTGTGACAGTGGTGTAGATGGTACACCGTGCTGGTTATCTGTGACAGTGGTGTAGATGGTACACCGTGCTGGTTATCTGTGACAGTGGTGTAGATGGTACACCGTGCTGCTTATCTGTGACAGTGGTGTAGGTGGTACACCGTGCTGGTTATCTGTGACAGTGGTGTAGATGGTACACCGTGCTGGTTATCTGTGATAGAGGTGTAGATGGTACACCGTGCTGGTTATCTGTGACAGTGGTGTAGATGGTACACCGTGCTGGTTATCTGTGACAGTGGTGTAGATGGTGCACCGTGCTGGTTATCTGTGATAGAGGTGTAGATGTTACACCGTGCTGGTTATCTGTGATAGAGGTGTAGGTGGTGCACCGTGCTGGTTATCTGTGACAGTGGTGTAGATGGTACACCGTGCTGGTTATCTGTGACAGTGGTGTAGATGGTACACCGTGCTGGTTATCTGTGATAGAGGTGTAGATGGTACACCGTGCTGGTTATCTGTGATAGTGGTGTAGATGGTACACCGTGCTGGTTATCTGTGATAGCGGTGTAGATGGTACACCGTGCTGGTTATCTGTGATAGAGGTGTAGATGGTACACCGTGCTGGTTATCTGTGATAGTGGTGTAGATGGTACACCGTGCTGGTTATCTGTGATAGAGGTGTAGATGGTACACCGTGCTGGTTATCTGTGATAGTGGTGTAGATGGTACACCGTGCTGGTTATCTGTGACAGTGGTGTAGATGGTACACCGTGCTGGTTATCTGTGACAGTGGTGTAGATGGTACACCGTGCTGGTTATCTGTGATAGTGGTGTAGATGGTACACCGTGCTGGTATTCTGTGATAAAGGTGTAGATGGTACACCGTGCTGGTTATCTGTGATAGAGGTGTAGATGGTACACCGTGCTGGTTATCTGTGATAGTGGTGTAGATGGTACACCGTGCTGGTTATCTGTGACAGTGGTGTAGATGGTACACCGTGCTGGTTATCTGTGATAGAGGTGTAGATGGTACACCGTGCTGGTTATCTGTGACAGTGGTGTAGATGGTACACCGTGCTGGTTATCTGTGATAGAGGTGTAGATGGTACACCGTGCTGGTTATCTGTGACAGTGGTGTAGATGGTACACCGTGCTGGTTATCTGTGACAGTGGTGTAGATGGTACACCGTGCTGGTTATCTGTGACAGTGGTGTAGATGGTACACCGTGCTGGTTATCTGTGACAGTGGTGTAGATGGTACACTGTGCTGGTTATCTGTGACAGTGGTGTAGGTGGTACACCGTGCTGGTTATCTGTGACAGTGGTGTAGATGGTACACCGTGCTGGTTATCTGTGATAGAGGTGTAGATGGTACACCGTGCTGGTTATCTGTGATAGAGGTGTAGATGGTACACCGTGCTGGTTATCTGTGACAGTGGTGTAGATGGTACACCGTGCTGGTTATCTGTGATAGAGGTGTAGATGGTACACCGTGCTGGTTATCTGTGATAGTGGTGTAGATGGTACACCGTGCTGGTTATCTGTGATAGAGGTGTAGATGGTACACCGTGCTGGTTATCTGTGATAGAGGTGTAGATGGTACACCGTGCTGGTTATCTGTGATAGTGGTGTAGATGGTACACCGTGCTGGTTATCTGTGACAGTGGTATAGATGGTACACCGTGCTGGTTATCTGTGACAGTGGTGTAGATGGTACACCGTGCTGGTTATCTGTGACAGTGGTGTAGATGGTACACCGTGCTGGTTATCTGTGATAGTGGTGTAGATGGTACACAGTGCTGGTTATCTGTGACAGTGGTGTAGATGGTACACCGTGCTGGTTATCTGTGATAGTGGTGTAGATGGTACACCGTGCTGGTTATCTGTGACAGTGGTGTAGATGGTACACCGTGCTGGTTATCTGTGATAGTGGTGTAGGTGGTACACCGTGCTGGTTATCTGTGACAGTGGTGTAGATGGTACACCGTGCTGGTTATCTGTGGTAGTGGTGTAGATGGTACACCGTGCTGGTTATCTGTGATAGAGGTGTAGATGGTACACCGTGCTGGTTATCTGTGACAGTGGTGTAGATGGTACACCGTGCTGGTTATCTGTGACAGTGGTGTAGATGGTACACCGTGCTGGTTATCTGTGACAGTGGTGTAGATGGTACACCGTGCTGGTTATCTGTGATAAAGGTGTAGATGGTACACCGTGCTGGTTGTCTGTGATAGTGGTATAGATGGTACACCGTGCTGGTTATCTGTGACAGTGGTGTAGATGGTACACCGTGCTGGTTATCTGTGATAAAGGTGTAGATGGTACACCGTGCTGGTTGTCTGTGATAGTGGTGTAGATGGTACACCGTGCTGGTTATCTGTGATAGTGGTGTAGATGGTACACCGTGCTGGTTATCTGTGACAGTGGTGTAGATTGTACACCGTGCTGGTTATCTGTGATAAAGGTGTAGATGATGCACCGTGCTGGTTATCTGTGATAGTGGTGTGGATGGTACACCGTGCTGGTTATCTGTGATAGAGGTGTAGATGGTACACCGTGCTGGTTATCTGTGATAAAGGTGTAGATGGTACACCGTGCTGGTTGTCTGTGATAGTGGTGTAGATGGTAAACCGTGCTGGTTATCTGTGACAGTGGGGTAGATGGTACACCGTGCTGGTTATCTGTGATAGAGGTGTAGATGGTACACCGTGCTGGTTATCTGTGACAGAGGTGTAGATGGTACACCGTGCAGGTTATCTGTGACAGTGGTGTAGGTGGTACACCGTGCTGGTTATCTGTGACAGTGGTGTAGATGGTACACCGTGCTGGTTATCTGTGATAGAGGTGTAGATGGTGCACCGTGGTGGTTATCTGTGATAGAGGTGTAGATGGTACACCGTGCTGGTTATCTGTGACAGTGGTGTAGATGGTACACCGTGCTGGTTATCTGTGATAGTGGTGTAGATGGTACACCGTGCTGGTTATCTGTGACAGTGGTGTAGATGGTACACCGTGCTGGTTATCTGTGATAGAGGTGTAGGTGGTACACCGTGCTGGTTATCTGTGACAGTGGTGTAGATGGTACACCGTGCTGGTTATCTGTGACAGTGGTGTGGATGGTACACCGTGCTGGTTATCTGTGATAGAGGTGTAGATGGTACTCCGTGCTGGTTATCTGTGATAGAGGTGTAGATGGTACACCGTGCTGGTCATCTGTGATAGAAGTGTAGATGGTACACCGTGCTGGTTATCTGTGACAGTGGTGTAGATGGTACACCGTGCTGGTTATCTGTGATAGAGGTGTAGATGGGACACCGTGCTGGTTATCTGTGACAGTGGTGTAGATGGTACACCGTGCTGGTTATCTGTGATAGAGGTGTAGATGGTACACCGTGCGGGTTATCTGTGACAGTGGTGTAGATGGTACACTGTGCTGGTTATCTGTGACAGTGGTGTAGATGGTACACCGTGCTGGTTATCTGTGATAGTGGTGTAGATGGTACACCGTGCTGGTTATCTGTGATAGTGGTGTCGATGGTACACCGTGCTGGTTATCTGTGATAGAGCTGTAGATGGTACACCGTGCTGGTTATCTGTGATAGAGGTGTAGATGGTACACCGTGCTGGTTATCTGTGACAGTGGTGTAGATGGTACACCGTGCTGGTTATCTGTGATAGAGGTGTAGATGGGACACCGTGCTGGTTATCTGTGACAGTGGTGTAGATGGTACACCGTGCTGGTTATCTGTGATAGTGGTGTAGATGGTACACCGTGCTGGTTATCTGTGACAGTGGGGTAGATGGTACACCGTGCTGGTTATCTGTGACAGAGGTGTAGATGGTACACCGTGCTGGTTATCTGTGACAGTGGTGTAGATGGTACACCGTGCTGGTTATCTGTGACAGTGGTGTAGATGGTACACCGTGCTGGTTATCTGTGATAGAGGTGTAGATGGTGCACCGTGGTGGTTATCTGTGATAGAGGTGTAGATGGTACACCGTGCTGGTTATCTGTGACAGTGGTGTAGATGGTACACCGTGCTGGTTATCTGTGATAGTGGTGTAGATGGTACACCGTGCTGGTTATCTGTGATAGAGGTGTAGGTGGTACACCGTGCTGGTTATCTGTGACAGTGGTGTAGATGGTACACCGTGCTGGTTATCTGTGACAGTGGTGTGGATGGTACACCGTGCTGGTCATCTGTGATAGAGGTGTAGATGGTACACCGTGCTGGTTATCTGTGACAGTGGTGTAGATGGTACACCGTGCTGGTTATCTGTGATAGAGGTGTAGATGGGACACCGTGCTGGTTATCTGTGACAGTGGTGTAGATGGGACACCGTGCTGGTTATCTGTGACAGTGGTGTAGATGGTACACCGTGCTGGTTATCTGTGATAGAGGTGTAGATGGTACACCGTGCTGGTTATCTGTGACAGTGGTGTAGATGGTACACCGTGCTGGTTATCTGTGATAGAGGTGTAGATGGTACACCGTGCTGGTTATCTGTGATAGAGGTGTAGATGGTACACCGTGCTGGTTATCTGTGACAGTGGTGTAGATGGTACACCGTGCTGGTTATCTGTGATAGAGGTGTAGATGGTACACCGTGCTGGTTATCTGTGATAGTGGTGTAGATGGTACACCGTGCTGGTTATCTGTGATAGAGGTGTAGATGGTACACCGTGCTGGTTATCTGTGATAGAGGTGTAGATGGTACACCGTGCTGGTTATCTGTGATAGTGGTGTAGATGGTACACCGTGCTGGTTATCTGTGACAGTGGTATAGATGGTACACCGTGCTGGTTATCTGTGACAGTGGTGTAGATGGTACACCGTGCTGGTTATCTGTGACAGTGGTGTAGATGGTACACCGTGCTGGTTATCTGTGATAGTGGTGTAGATGGTACACCGTGCTGGTTATCTGTGACAGTGGTGTAGATGGTACACCGTGCTGGTTATCTGTGATAGTGGTGTAGATGGTACACCGTGCTGGTTATCTGTGACAGTGGTGTAGATGGTACACCGTGCTGGTTATCTGTGATAGTGGTGTAGATGGTACACCGTGCTGGTTATCTGTGACAGTGGTGTAGATGGTACACCGTGCTGGTTATCTGTGATAGTGGTGTAGATGGTACACCGTGCTGGTTATCTGTGATAGAGGTGTAGATGGTACACCGTGCTGGTTATCTGTGACAGTGGTGTAGATGGTACACCGTGCTGGTTATCTGTGACAGTGGTGTAGATGGTACACCGTGCTGGTTATCTGTGACAGTGGTGTAGATGGTACACCGTGCTGGTTATCTGTGACAGTGGTGTAGATGGTACACCGTGCTGGTTATCTGTGACAGTGGTGTAGATGGTACACCGTGCTGGTTATCTGTGATAAAGGTGTAGATGGTACACCGTGCTGGTTGTCTGTGATAGTGGTATAGATGGTACACCGTGCTGGTTATCTGTGACAGTGGTGTAGATGGTACACCGTGCTGGTTATCTGTGATAAAGGTGTAGATGGTACACCGTGCTGGTTGTCTGTGATAGTGGTGTAGATGGTACACCGTGCTGGTTATCTGTGATAGTGGTGTAGATGGTACACCGTGCTGGTTATCTGTGACAGTGGTGTAGATTGTACACCGTGCTGGTTATCTGTGATAAAGGTGTAGATGGTTCACCGTGCTGGTTATCTGTGATAGTGGTGTGGATGGTACACCGTGCTGGTTATCTGTGATAGAGGTGTAGATGGTACACCGTGCTGGTTATCTGTGATAAAGGTGTAGATGGTACACCGTGCTGGTTGTCTATGATAGTGGTGTAGATGGTAAACCGTGCTGGTTATCTGTGACAGTGGGGTAGATGGTACACCGTGCTGGTTATCTGTGATAGAGGTGTAGATGGTACACCGTGCTGGTTATCTGTGACAGAGGTGTAGATGGTACACCGTGCTGGTTATCTGTGACAGTGGTGTAGATGGTACACCGTGCTGGTTATCTGTGAGAGTGGTGTAGATGGTACACCGTGCTGGTTATCTGTGATAGAGGTGTAGATGGTGCACCGTGGTGGTTATCTGTGATAGAGGTGTAGATGGTACACCGTGCTGGTTATCTGTGACAGTGGTGTAGATGGTACACCGTGCTGGTTATCTGTGATAGTGGTGTAGATGGTACACCGTGCTGGTTATCTGTGACAGTGGTGTAGATGGTACACCGTGCTGGTTATCTGTGATAGAGGTGTAGGTGGTACACCGTGCTGGTTATCTGTGACAGTGGTGTAGATGGTACACCGTGCTGGTTATCTGTGACAGTGGTGTGGATGGTACACCGTGCTGGTTATCTGTGATAGAGGTGTAGATGGTACTCCGTGCTGGTTATCTGTGATAGAGGTGTAGATGGTACACCGTGCTGGTCATCTGTGATAGAAGTGTAGATGGTACACCGTGCTGGTTATCTGTGACAGTGGTGTAGATGGTACACCGTGCTGGTTATCTGTGATAGAGGTGTAGATGGGACACCGTGCTGGTTATCTGTGACAGTGGTGTAGATGGTACACCGTGCTGGTTATCTGTGATAGAGGTGTAGATGGTACACCGTGCGGGTTATCTGTGACAGTGGTGTAGATGGTACACTGTGCTGGTTATCTGTGACAGTGGTGTAGATGGTACACCGTGCTGGTTATCTGTGATAGTGGTTTAGATGGTACACCGTGCTGGTTATCTGTGACAGTGGTGTAGATGGTACACCGTGCTGGTTATCTGTGATAGAGCTGTAGATGGTACACCGTGCTGGTTATCTGTGATAGAGGTGTAGATGGTACACCGTGCTGGTTATCTGTGACAGTGGTGTAGATGGTACACCGTGCTGGTTATCTGTGATAGAGGTGTAGATGGGACACCGTGCTGGTTATCTGTGACAGTGGTGTAGATGGTACACCGTGCTGGTTATCTGTGATAGTGGTGTAGATGGTACACCGTGCTGGTTATCTGTGACAGTGGGGTAGATGGTACACCGTGCTGGTTATCTGTGACAGAGGTGTAGATGGTACACCGTGCTGGTTATCTGTGAAAGTGGTGTAGATGGTACACCGTGCTGGTTATCTGTGACAGTGGTGTAGATGGTACACCGTGCTGGTTATCTGTGATAGAGGTGTAGATGGTGCACCGTGGTGGTTATCTGTGATAGAGGTGTAGATGGTACACCGTGCTGGTTATCTGTGACAGTGGTGTAGATGGTACACCGTGCTGGTTATCTGTGATAGTGGTGTAGATGGTACACCGTGCTGGTTATCTGTGATAGAGGTGTAGGTGGTACACCGTGCTGGTTATCTGTGACAGTGGTGTAGATGGTACACCGTGCTGGTTATCTGTGACAGTGGTGTGGATGGTACACCGTGCTGGTTATCTGTGATAGAGGTGTAGATGGTACTCCGTGCTGGTTATCTGTGATAGAGGTGTAGATGGTACACCGTGCTGGTCATCTGTGATAGAGGTGTAGATGGTACACCGTGCTGGTTATCTGTGACAGTGGTGTAGATGGTACACCGTGCTGGTTATCTGTGATAGAGGTGTAGATGGTACACCGTGCTGGTTATCTGTGACAGTGGTGTAGATGGTACACCGTGCTGGTTATCTGTGACAGTGGTGTAGATGGTACACCGTGCTGGTTATCTGTGATAGAGGTGTAGATGGTACTCCGTGCTGGTTATCTGTGACAGTGGTGTAGATGGTACACCGTGCTGGTTATCTGTGATAGTGGTGTAGATGGTACACCGTGCTGGTTATCTGTGAGAGTGGTGTAGATGGTACACCGTGCTGGTTATCTGTGATAGTGGTGTCGATGGTACACCGTGCTGGTTATCTGTGATAGAGCTGTAGATGGTACACCGTGCTGGTTATCTGTGATAGAGGTGTAGATGGTACACCGTGCTGGTTATCTGTGACAGTGGTGTAGATGGTACACCGTGCTGGTTATCTGTGATAGAGGTGTAGATGGGACACCGTGCTGGTTATCTGTGACAGTGGTGTAGATGGTACACCGTGCTGGTTATCTGTGATAGAGGTGTAGATGGTACACCGTGCTGGTTATCTGTGACAGTGGTGTAGATGGTACACCGTGCTGGTTATCTGTGACAGTGGTGTAGATGGTACACCGTGCTGGTAATCTGTGATGGAGGTGTAGATGGTATGCCATGCTGGTTATCTGTGACAGTGGTGTAGATGGTACACCGTGCTGGTTATCTGTGACAGTGGTGTGGATGGTACACCGTGCTGGTTAACTGTGATAGTGGTGTAGATGGTACACCGTGCTGGTTATCTGTGATAGAGGTGTAGATGGTACTCCGTGCTGGTTATCTGTGACAGTGGTGTAGATGGTACACTGTGCTGGTTATCTGTGACAGTGGTGTAGATGGTACACCGTGCTGGTTATCTGTGACGTGGTGTAGATGGTACACCGTGCTGGTTATCTGTGATAGAGGTGTAGATGGTACACCGTGCTGGTTATCTGTGACAGTGGTGTAGATGGTACACCGTGCTGGTTATCTGTGACAGTGGTGTAGAACGTACACCGTGCTGGTTATCTGTGACAGTGGTGTAGAACGTACACCGTGCTGGTTATCTGTGACAGTGGTGTAGATGGTACACCGTGCTGGTTATCTGTGATAGAGGTGTAGATGGTACACCGTGCTGGTTATCTGTGATAGAGGTGCAGATGGTACACCGTGCTGGTTATCTGTGACAGTGGTGTAGATGGTACACCGTGCTGGTTATCTGTGATAGAGGTGTAGATGGTACACCGTGCTGGTTATCTGTGACAGTGGTGTAGATGGTACACCGTGCTGGTTATCTGTGATAGTGGTGTAGATGGTACACCGTGCTGGTTATCTGTGATAGTGGTGTCGATGGTACACTGTGCTGGTTATCTGTGATAGAGCTGTAGATGGTACACCGTGCTGGTTATCTGTGATAGAGGTGTAGATGGTACACCGTGCTGGTTATCTGTGACAGTGGTGTAGATGGTACACCGTGCTGGTTATCTGTGATAGAGGTGTAGATGGGACACCGTGCTGGTTATCTGTGACAGTGGTGTAGATGGTACACCGTGCTGGTTATCTGTGATAGTGGTGTAGATGGTACACCGTGCTGGTTATCTGTGACAGTGGTGTAGATGGTACACCGTGCTGGTTATCTGTGATAGTGGTGTAGATGGTACACCGTGCTGGTTATCTGTGATAGAGGTGTAGATGGTACACCGTGCTGGTTATCTGTGACAGTGGTGTAGATGGTACACCGTGCTGGTTATCTGTGACAGTGGTGTAGATGGTACACCGTGCTGGTTATCTGTGACAGTGGTGTAGATGGTACACCGTGCTGGTTATCTGTGATAAAGGTGTAGATGGTACACCGTGCTGGTTGTCTGTGATAGTGGTATAGATGGTACACCGTGCTGGTTATCTGTGACAGTGGTGTAGATGGTACACCGTGCTGGTTATCTGTGATAAAGGTGTAGATGGTACACCGTGCTGGTTGTCTGTGATAGTGGTGTAGATGGTACACCGTGCTGGTTATCTGTGATAGTGGTGTAGATGGTACACCGTGCTGGTTATCTGTGACAGTGGTGTAGATTGTACACCGTGCTGGTTATCTGTGATAAAGGTGTAGATGGTACACCGTGCTGGTTATCTGTGATAGTGGTGTGGATGGTACACCGTGCTGGTTATCTGTGATAGAGGTGTAGATGGTACACCGTGCTGGTTATCTGTGATAAAGGTGTAGATGGTACACCGTGCTGGTTGTCTGTGATAGTGGTGTAGATGGTACACCGTGCTGGTTATCTGTGACAGTGGGGTAGATGGTACACCGTGCTGGTTATCTGTGATAGAGGTGTAGATGGTACACCGTGCTGGTTATCTGTGACAGAGGTGTAGATGGTACACCGTGCTGGTTATCTGTGACAGTGGTGTAGATGGTACACCGTGCTGGTTATCTGTGACAGTGGTGTAGATGGTACACCGTGCTGGTTATCTGTGATAGAGGTGTAGATGGTGCACCGTGGTGGTTATCTGTGATAGAGGTGTAGATGGTACACCGTGCTGGTTATCTGTGACAGTGGTGTAGATGGTACACCGTGCTGGTTATCTGTGATAGTGGTGTAGATGGTACACCGTGCTGGTTATCTGTGACAGTGGTGTAGATGGTACACCGTGCTGGTTATCTGTGATAGAGGTGTAGGTGGTACACCGTGCTGGTTATCTGTGACAGTGGTGTAGATGGTACACCGTGCTGGTTATCTGTGACAGTGGTGTAGATGGTACACCGTGCTGGTTATCTGTGATAGAGGTGTAGATGGTACTCCGTGCTGGTTATCTGTGATAGAGGTGTAGATGGTACACCGTGCTGGTCATCTGTGATAGAAGTGTAGATGGTACACCGTGCTGGTTATCTGTGACAGTGGTGTAGATGGTACACCGTGCTGGTTATCTGTGATAGAGGTGTAGATGGGACACCGTGCTGGTTATCTGTGACAGTGGTGTAGATGGGACACCGTGCTGGTTATCTGTGACAGTGGTGTAGATGGTACACCGTGCTGGTTATCTGTGATAGAGGTGTAGATGGTACACCGTGCGGGTTATCTGTGACAGTGGTGTAGATGGTACACCGTGCTGGTTATCTGTGACAGTGGTGTAGATGGTACACCGTGCTGGTTATCTGTGATAGTGGTGTAGATGGTACACCGTGCTGGTTATCTGTGATAGTGGTGTCGATGGTACACCGTGCTGGTTATCTGTGATAGAGCTGTAGATGGTACACCGTGCTGGTTATCTGTGATAGAGGTGTAGATGGTACACCGTGCTGGTTATCTGTGACAGTGGTGTAGATGGTACACCGTGCTGGTTATCTGTGATAGAGGTGTAGATGGTACACCGTGCTGGTAATCTGTGACAGTGGTGTAGATGGTACACCGTGCTGGTTATCTGTGATAGTGGTGTAGATGGTACACCGTGCTGGTTATCTGTGACAGTGGTGTCGATGGTACACCGTGCTGGTTATCTGTGATAGAGGTGTAGATGGTACACCGTGCTGGTTATCTGTGACAGAGGTGTAGATGGTACACCGTGCTGGTTATCTGTGACAGCGGTGTAGATGGTACACCGTGCTGGTTATCTGTGACAGTGGTGTAGATGGTACACCGTGCTGGTTATCTGTGATAGAGGTGTAGATGGTGCACCGTGGTGGTTATCTGTGATAGAGGTGTAGATGGTACACCGTGCTGGTTATCTGTGACAGTGGTGTAGATGGTACACCGTGCTGGTTATCTGTGATAGTGGTGTAGATGGTACACCGTGCTGGTTATCTGTGATAGAGGTGTAGGTGGTACACCGTGCTGGTTATCTGTGACAGTGGTGTAGATGGGACACCGTGCTGGTTATCTGTGACAGTGGTGTAGATGGTACACCGTGCTGGTTATCTGTGATAGAGGTGTAGATGGTACTCCGTGCTGGTTATCTGTGACAGTGGTGTAGATGGTACACCGTGCTGGTTATCTGTGATAGTGGTGTAGATGGTACACCGTGCTGGTTATCTGTGATAGTGGTGTAGATGGTACACCGTGCTGGTTATCTGTGATAGTGGTGTCGATGGTACACCGTGCTGGTTATCTGTGATAGAGCTGTAGATGGTACACCGTGCTGGTTATCTGTGATAGAGGTGTAGATGGTACACCGTGCTGGTTATCTGTGACAGTGGTGTAGATGGTACACCGTGCTGGTTATCTGTGATAGAGGTGTAGATGGGACACCGTGCTGGTTATCTGTGACAGTGGTGTAGATGGTACACCGTGCTGGTTATCTGTGATAGAGGTGTAGATGGTACACCGTGCTGGTTATCTGTGACAGTGGTGTAGATGGTACACCGTGCTGGTAATCTGTGATGGAGGTGTAGATGGTATGCCATGCTGGTTATCTGTGACAGTGGTGTAGATGGTACACCGTGCTGGTTATCTGTGACAGTGGTGTGGATGGTACACCGTGCTGGTTAACTGTGATAGTGGTGTAGATGGTACACCGTGCTGGTTATCTGTGATAGAGGTGTAGATGGTACTCCGTGCTGGTTATCTGTGACAGTGGTGTAGATGGTACACCGTGCTGGTTATCTGTGACAGTGGTGTAGATGGTACACCGTGCTGGTTATCTGTGACGTGGTGTAGATGGTACACCGTGCTGGTTATCTGTGATAGAGGTGTAGATGGTACACCGTGCTGGTTATCTGTGATAGAGGTGTAGATGGTACACCGTGCTGGTTATCTGTGACAGTGGTGTAGATGGTACACCGTGCTGGTTATCTGTGACAGTGGTGTAGAACGTACACCGTGCTGGTTATCTGTGACAGTGGTGTAGAACGTACACCGTGCTGGTTATCTGTGACAGTGGTGTAGATGGTACACCGTGCTGGTTATCTGTGATAGAGGTGTAGATGGTACACCGTGCTGGTTATCTGTGATAGAGGTGCAGATGGTACACCGTGCTGGTTATCTGTGACAGTGGTGTAGATGGTACACCGTGCTGGTTATCTGTGATAGAGGTGTAGATGGTACACCGTGCTGGTTATCTGTGACAGTGGTGTAGATGGTACACCGTGCTGGTTATCTGTGATAGTGGTGTAGATGGTACACCGTGCTGGTTATCTGTGATAGTGGTGTCGATGGTACACCGTGCTGGTTATCTGTGATAGAGGTGTAGATGGTACACCGTGCTGGTTATCTGTGATAGAGGTGTAGATGGTACACCGTGCTGGTTATCTGTGACAGTGGTGTAGATGGTACACCGTGCTGGTTATCTGTGATAGAGGTGCAGATGGGACACCGTGCTGGTTATCTGTGACAGTGGTGTAGATGGCACACCGTGCTGGTTATCTGTGATAGAGGTGTAGATGGTACTCCGTGCTGGTTATCTGTGACAGTGGTGTAGATGGTACACCGTGCTGGTAATCTGTGACAGTGGTGTAGATGGTACACCGTGCTGGTTATCTGTGACAGTGGTGTAGATGGTACACCGTGCTGGTAATCTGTGATGGAGGTGTAGATGGTATGCCATGCTGGTTATCTGTGACAGTGGTGTAGATGGTACACCGTGCTGGTTATCTGTGATAGAGGTGTAGATGGTACACCGTGCTGGTTATCTGTGACAGTGGTGTAGATGGTACACCGTGCTGGTTATCTGTGATAGAGGTGTAGATGGTACACCGTGCTGGTTATCTGTGACAGTGGTGTAGATGGTACACCGTGCTGGTAATCTGTGATGGAGGTGTAGATGGTATGCCATGCTGGTTATCTGTGACAGTGGTGTAGATGGTACACCGTGCTGGTTATCTGTGACAGTGGTGTGGATGGTACACCGTGCTGGTTAACTGTGATAGTGGTGTAGATGGTACACCGTGCTGGTTATCTGTGATAGAGGTGTAGATGGTACACCGTGCTGGTTATCTGTGACAGTGGTGTAGATGGTACACCGTGCTGGTTATCTGTGATAGAGGTGTAGATGGTACACCGTGCTGGTTATCTGTGACAGAGGTGTAGATGGTACACCGTGCTGGTTATCTGTGACAGTGGTGTAGATGGTACACCGTGCTGGTTATCTGTGACAGTGGTGTAGATGGTACACCGTGCTGGTTATCTGTGATAGAGGTGTAGATGGTGCACCGTGGTGGTTATCTGTGATAGAGGTGTAGATGGTACACCGTGCTGGTTATCTGTGACAGTGGTGTAGATGGTACACCGTGCTGGTTATCTGTGATAGAGGTGTAGATGGTACACCGTGCTGGTTATCTGTGATAGAGGTGTAGGTGGTACACCGTGCTGGTTATCTGTGACAGTGGTGTAGATGGTACACCGTGCTGGTTATCTGTGACAGTGGTGTGGATGGTACACCGTGCTGGTTATCTGTGATAGAGGTGTAGATGGTACTCCGTGCTGGTTATCTGTGATAGAGGTGTAGATGGTACACCGTGCTGGTCATCTGTGATAGAGGTGTAGATGGTACACCGTGCTGGTTATCTGTGACAGTGGTGTAGATGGTACACCGTGCTGGTTATCTGTGATAGAGGTGTAGATGGGACACCGTGCTGGTTATCTGTGACAGTGGTGTAGATGGGACACCGTGCTGGTTATCTGTGACTGTGGTGTAGATGGTACACCGTGCTGGTTATCTGTGATAGAGGTGTAGATGGTACTCCGTGCGGGTTATCTGTGACAGTGGTGTAGATGATACACTGTGCTGGTTATCTGTGATAGTGGTGTAGATGGTACACCGTGCTGGTTATCTGTGATAGTGGTGTAGATGGTACACCGTGCTGGTTATCTGTGATAGTGGTGTCGATGGTACACCGTGCTGGTTATCTGTGATAGAGCTGTAGATGGTACACCGTGCTGGTTATCTGTGATAGAGGTGTAGATGGTACACCGTGCTGGTTATCTGTGACAGTGGTGTAGATGGTACACCGTGCTGGTTATCTGTGATAGAGGTGTAGATGGGACACCGTGCTGGTTATCTGTGACAGTGGTGTAGATGGTACACCGTGCTGGTTATCTGTGATAGAGGTGTAGATGGTACACCGTGCTGGTTATCTGTGACAGTGGTGTAGATGGTACACCGTGCTGGTAATCTGTGATGGAGGTGTAGATGGTATGCCATGCTGGTTATCTGTGACAGTGGTGTAGATGGTACACCGTGCTGGTTATCTGTGACAGTGGTGTGGATGGTACACCGTGCTGGTTAACTGTGATAGTGGTGTAGATGGTACACCGTGCTGGTTATCTGTGATAGTGGTGTAGATGGTACACCGTGCTGGTTATCTGTGATAGAGGTGTAGATGGTACACCGTGCTGGTTATCTGTGATAGAGGTGTAGATGGTACTCCGTGCTGGTTATCTGTGATAGAGGTGTAGATGGTACTCCGTGCTGGTTATCTGTGATAGTGGTGTAGATGGTACACCGTGCTGGTTAACTGTGATAGTGGTGTAGATGGTACACCGTGCTGGTTATCTGTGATAGAGGTGTAGATGGTACACCGTGCTGGTTATCTGTGATAGAGGTGTAGATGGTACTCCGTGCTGGTTATCTGTGACAGTGGTGTAGATGGTACACCGTGCTGGTTATCTGTGACGTGGTGTAGATGGTACACCGTGCTGGTTATCTGTGATAGAGGTGTAGATGGTACACCGTGCTGGTTATCTGTGATAGAGGTGTAGATGGTACTCCGTGCTGGTTATCTGTGACAGTGGTGTAGATGGTACTCCGTGCTGGTTATCTGTGACAGTGGTGTAGATGGTACACCGTGCTGGTTATCTGTGACAGTGGTGTAGATGGTACACCGTGCTGGTTATCTGTGACAGTGGTGTAGAAGGTACACCGTGCTGGTTATCTGTGACAGTGGTGTAGAACGTACACCGTGCTGGTTATCTGTGACAGTGGTGTAGAACGTACACCGTGCTGGTTATCTGTGACAGTGGTGTAGATGGTACACCGTGCTGGTTATCTGTGATAGAGGTGTAGATGGTACACCGTGCTGGTTATCTGTGATAGAGGTGCAGATGGTACACCGTGCTGGTTATCTGTGACAGTGGTGTAGATGGTACACCGTGCTGGTTATCTGTGATAGAGGTGTAGATGGTACACCGTGCTGGTTATCTGTGACAGTGGTGTAGATGGTACACCGTGCTGGTTATCTGTGATAGTGGTGTAGATGGTACACCGTGCTGGTTATCTGTGATAGTGGTGTCGATGGTACACCGTGCTGGTTATCTGTGATAGAGGTGTAGATGGTACACCGTGCTGGTTATCTGTGATAGAGGTGTAGATGGTACACCGTGCTGGTTATCTGTGACAGTGGTGTAGATGGTACACCGTGCTGGTTATCTGTGATAGAGGTGTAGATGGGACACCGTGCTGGTTATCTGTGACAGTGGTGTAGATGGTACACCGTGCTGGTTATCTGTGATAGAGGTGTAGATGGTACTCCGTGCTGGTTATCTGTGACAGTGGTGTAGATGGTACACTGTGCTGGTAATCTGTGACAGTGGTGTAGATGGTACACCGTGCTGGTTATCTGTTACAGTGGTGTAGATGGTACACCGTGCTGGTAATCTGTGATAGAGGTGTAGATGGTATGCCATGCTGGTTATCTGTGACAGTGGTGTAGATGGTACACTGTGCTGGTTATCTGTGACAGTGGTGTGGATGGTACACCGTGCTGGTTAACTGTGATAGTGGTGTAGATGGTACACCGTGCTGGTTAACTGTGATAGAGGTGTAGATGGTACTCCGTGCTGGTTATCTGTGACAGTGGTGTAGATGGTACACCGTGCTGGTTATCTGTGACAGTGGTGTAGATGGTACACCGTGCTGGTTATCTGTGACGTGGTGTAGATGGTACACCGTGCTGGTTATCTGTGATAGAGGTTTAGATGGTACACCGTGCTGGTTTTCTGTGATAGAGGTGTAGATGGTACACCGTGCTGGTTATCTGTGATAGAGGTGTAGATGGTACACCGTGCTGGTTATCTGTGACAGTGGTGTCGATGGTACACCGTGCTGGTTATCTGTGATAGAGGTGTAGATGGTACACCGTGCTGGTTATCTGTGACAGTGGTGTAGATGGTACACCGTGCTGGTTATCTGTGATAGTTGTGTAGATGGTACACCGTGCTGGTTATCTGTGATAGTGGTGTAGATGGTACACCGTGCTGGTTATCTGTGATAGAGGTGTAGATGGTACACCGTGCTGGTTATCTGTGACAGTGGTGTAGAAGGTACACCGTGCTGGTTATCTGTGATAGTGGTGTAGATGGTACACCGTGCTGGTTATCTGTGATAGAGGTGTAGATGGTACACCGTGCTGGTTATCTGTGATAGAGGTGTAGATGGTACACCGTGCTGGTTATCTGTGACAGTGGTGTAGATGGTACACCGTGCTGGTTATCTGTGATACAGGTGTAGATGGTACACCGTGCTGGTTATCTGTGATAGAGGTGTAGATGGTACACCGTGCTGGTTATCTGTGATAGTGGTGTAGATGGTACACCGTGCTGGTTATCTGTGACAGTGGTGTAGATGGTACACCGTGCTGGTTATCTGTGACAGTGGTGTAGATGGTACACCGTGCTGGTTATCTGTGATAATGGTGTAGATGGTACACCGTGCTGGTTATCTGTGACAGTGGTGTAGATGGGACACCTTGCTGGTTATCTGTGACAGTGGTGTAGATGGTACACCGTGCTGGTTATCTGTGATAGAGGTGTAGCTGGTACACCGTGCTGGTTATCTGTGATAGAGGTGTAGATGGTACACCGTGCTGGTTATCTGTGACAGTGGTGTAGATGGTACACCGTGCTGGTTATCTGTGATAGAGGTGTAGATGGTACACCGTGCTGGTTATCTGTGACAGTGGTGTAGATGGTACACCGTGCTGGTTATCTGTGATAGTGGTGTAGATGGTACACCGTGCTGGTTATCTGTGACAGTGGTGTAGATGGTACACCGTGCTGGTTATCTGTGATAGTGGTGTAGCTGGTACACCGTGCTGGTTATCTGTGACAGTGGTGTAGATGGTACACCGTGCTGGTTATCTGTGATAGTGGTGTAGATGGTACACCGTGCTGGTTATCTGTGACAGTGGTGTAGATGGTACACCGTGCTGGTTATCTGTGATAGAGGTGTAGATGGTACACCGTGCTGGTTATCTGTGACAGTGGTGTTGATGGTACACCGTGCTGGTTATCTGTGATAGAGGTGTAGATGGTACACCGTGCTGGTTATCTGTGATATTGGTGTAGATGGTACACCGTGCTGGTTATCTGTGACAGTGGTGTAGATGGGACACCGTGCTGGTTATCTGTGAAAGTGGTGTAGATGGTACACCGTGCTGGTTATCTGTGACAGGGGTGTAGATGGTACACCGTGCTGGTTATCTGTGATAGAGGTGTAGATGGTACACCGTGCTGGTTATCTGTGATAGAGGTGCAGGTGGTGCACCGTGCTGGTTATCTGTGATAGTGGTGTAGATGGTACACAGTGCTGGTTATCTGTGATAGAGGTGTAGATGGTACACCGTGCTGGTTATCTGTGACAGTGGTGTAGATGGTACACCGTGCTGGTTATCTGTGATAGAGGTGCAGGTGGTGCACCGTGCTGGTTATCTGTGATAGTGGTGTAGATGGTACACAGTGCTGGTTATCTGTGATAGAGGTGTAGATGGTACACCGTGCTGGTTATCTGTGACAGTGGTGTAGATGGTACACCGTGCTGGTTATCTGTGATAGAGGTGTAGATGGTACACCGTGCTGGTTATCTGTGACAGTGGTGTAGATGGTACACCGTGCTGGTTATCTGTGATAGAGGTGTAGATGGTACACCGTGCTGGTTATCTGTGACAGTGGTGTAGATGGTACACCGTGCTGGTTATCTGTGACAGTGGTGTAGTTGGTACACCGTGCTGGTTATCTGTGACAGTGGTGTAGATGGTACACCGTGCTGGTTATCTGTGACAGTGGTGTAGATGGTACACCGTGCTGGTTATCTGTGACAGTGGTGTAGATGGTACACCGTGCTGGTTATCTGTGACAGTGGTGTAGATGGTACACCGTGCTGGTTATCTGTGATAGAGGTCTAGATGGTACACCGTGCTGGTTACCTGTGACAGTGGTGTAGGTGGTACACCGTGCTGGTTATCTGTGATAGAGGTGTAGATGGTACACCGTGCTGGTTATCTGTGACAGTGGTGTAGATGGTACACCGTGCTGGTTATCTGTGATAGTGGTGTAGATGGTACACCGTGCTGGTTATCTGTGATAGTGGTGTAGATGGTACACGGTGCTGGTTATCTATGATAGTGGTGTAGATGGTACACCGTGCTGGTTATCTGTGACAGTGGTGTAGATGGTACACCGTGCTGGTTATCTGTGATAGAGGTGTAGATGGTACACCGTGCTGGTAATCTGTGACAGTGGTGTAGATGGTACACCGTGCTGGTTATCTGTGATAGAGGTGTAGATGGTACACCGTGCTGGTTATCTGTGCTAGAGGTTTAGGTGGTGCACCGTGCTGGTTATCTGTGATAGAGGTGTAGATGGTACACCGTGCTGGTTATCTGTGACAGTGGTGTAGATGGTACACCGTGCTGGTTATCTGTGATAGAGGTGTAGATGGTACACCGTGCTGGTTATCTGTGATAGAGGTGTAGATGGTACACCGTGCCGGTTATCTGTGACAGTGGTGTAGATGGTACACCGTGCTGGTTATCTGTGACAGTGTTGTAGATGGTACACCGTGCTGGTTATCTGTGACAGTGGTGTAGATGGTACACCGTGCTGGTTATCTGTGATAGAGGTGTAGATGGTACACCGTGCTGGTTATCTGTGACAGTGGTGTAGATGGTACACCGTGCTGGTTATCTGTGACAGTGGTGTAGATGGTGCACCGTGCTGGTTATCTGTGATAGTGGTGTGGATGGTACACCGTGCTGGTTATCTGTTATAGCGGTGTAGATGGTACACCGTGCTGGTTATCTGTGATAGAGGTGTAGATGGTACACCGTGCTGGTTATCTGTGATAGAGGTGTAGATGGTGCACCGTGCTGGTTATCTGTGATAGAGGTGTAGATGGTACACCGTGCTGGTTATCTGTGATAGAGGTGTAGATGGTACACCGTGCTGGTTATCTGTGATAGTGGTGTAGATGGTACACCGTGCTGGTTATCTGTGATAGAGGTGTAGATGGTACACCGTGCTGGTTATCTGTGATAGCGGTGTAGATGGTACACCGTGCTGGTTATCTGTGATAGCGGTGTAGATGGTACACCGTGCTGGTTATCTGTGACAGTGGTGTAGATGGTACACCGTGCTGGTTATCTGTGATAGAGGTGTAGATGGTACACCGTGCTGGTTATCTGTGATAGTGGTGTAGATGGTACACCGTGCTGGTTATCTGTGATAGTGGTGTAGATGGTACACCGTGCTGGTTATCTGTGATAGAGGTGTAGATGGTACACCGTGCTGGTTATCTGTGACAGTGGTGTAGATGGTACACCGTGCTGGTTATCTGTGATAGAGGTGTAGATGGGACACCGTGCTGGTTATCTGTGACAGTGGTGTAGATGGTACACCGTGCTGGTTATCTGTGATAGAGGAGTAGATGGTACACCGTGCTGGTTATCTGTGACAGTGGTGTAGATGGTACACCGTGCTGGTTAACTGTGATAGTGGTGTAGATGGTACACCGTGCTGGTTATCTGTGACTGTGGTGTAGATGGTACTCCGTGCTGGTTATCTGTGATAGAGGTGTAGATGGTACTCCGTGCTGGTTATCTGTGACAGTGGTGTAGATGGTACACCGTGCTGGTTATCTGTGATAGAGGTGTAGATGGTACTCCGTGCTGGTTATCTGTGACAGTGGTGTAGATGGTACACCGTGCTGGTTATCTGTGACAGTGGTGTAGATGGTACACCGTGCTGGTTATCTGTGATAGAGGTGTAGATGGTACACCGTGCTGGTTATCTGTGACAGTGGTGTAGATGGTACACCGTGCTGGTTATCTGTGATAGAGGTGTAGATGGTACACCGTGCTGGTTATCTGTGACAGTGGTGTAGATGGTACACCGTGCTGGTTATCTGTGATAGAGGTGTAGATGGTACACCGTGCTGGTTATCTGTGACAGTGGTGTAGATGGTACACCGTGCTGGTTATCTGTGATAGAGGTGTAGATGGTACACCGTGCTGGTTATCTGTGACAGTGGTGTAGATGGTACACCGTGCTGGTTATCTGTGATAGAGGTGTAGATGGTACACCGTGCTGGTTATCTGTGACAGTGGTGTAGATGGTACACCGTGCTGGTTATCTGTGATAGAGGTGTAGATGGTACACCGTGCTGGTTATCTGTGATAGTGGTGTAGATGGTACACCGTGCTGGTTATCTGTGACAGTGGTGTAGATGGTACACCGTGCTGGTTATCTGTGATAGTGGTGTAGATGGTACACCGTGCTGGTTATCTGTGACAGTGGTGTAGATGGTACACCGTGCTGGTTATCTGTGATAGAGGTGTAGATGGTACACCGTGCTGGTTATCTGTGATAGAGGTGTAGATGATACACCGTGCTGGTTATCTGTGATAGAGGTGTAGATGGTACACCGTGCTGGTTATCTGTGACAGTGGTGTAGATGGTACACCGTGCTGGTTATCTGTGATAGAGGTGTAGATGGTACACCGTGCTGGTTATCTGTGACAGTGGTGTAGATGGTACACCGTGCTGGTTATCTGTGATAGAGGTGTAGATGGTACACCGTGCTGGTTATCTGTGACAGTGGTGTAGATGGTACACCGTGCTGGTTATCTGTGACAGTGGTGTAGATGGTACACCGTGCTGGTTATCTGTGATAGTGGTGTAGATGGTACACCGTGCTGGTTATCTGTGATAGAGGTGTAGATGGTGCACCGTGCTGGTTATCTGTGATAGAGGTGTAGATGGTACACCGTGCTGGTTATCTGTGAAAGTGGTGTAGATGGTACACCGTGCTGGTTATCTGTGATAGAGGTGTAGATGGTACACCGTGCTGGTTATCTGTGATAGTGGTGTAGATGGTACACCGTGCTGGTTATCTGTGATAGAGGTGTAGATGGTACACCGTGCTGGTTATCTGTTATAGCGGTGTAGATGGTACACCGTGCTGGTTATCTGTTATAGAGGTGTAGATGGTACACCGTGCTGGTTATCTGTGCCAGTGGTGTAGATGGTACACTGTGCTGGTTATCTGTGATAGAGGTGTAGATGGGACACCGTGCTGGTTATCTGTGATAGTGGTGTAGATGGTACACCGTGCTGGTTGTCTGTGATAGAGGTGTAGATGGTACACCGTGCTGGTTATCTGTGATAGCGGTGTAGATGGTACACCGTGCTGGTCATCTGTGATAGAGGTGTAGATGGTACACCGTGCTGGTTATCTGTGACAGTGGTGTAGATGGTACACCGTGCTGGTTATCTGTGATAGAGGTGTAGATGGTAAACCGTGCTGGTTATCTGTGACAGTGGTGTAGATGGTACACCGTGCTGGTTATCTGTGATAGAGGTGTAGATGGTACTCCGTGCTGGTTATCTGTGACAGTGGTGTAGATGGTACACCGTGCTGGTTATCTGTGACAGTGGTGTAGATGGTACACCGTGCTGGTTAACTGTGATAGTGGTGTAGATGGTACACCGTGCTGGTTATCTGTGATAGAGGTGTAGATGGTACTCCGTGCTGGTTATCTGTGACAGTGGTGTAGATGGTACACTGTGCTGGTTATCTGTGACAGTGGTGTAGATGGTACACCGTGCTGGTTATCTGTGATAGAGGTGTAGATGGTACACCGTGCTGGTTATCTGGGACAGTGGTGTAGATGGTGCACCGTGCTGGTTATCTGTGATAGAGGTGTAGATGGTACACCGTGCTGGTTATCTGTGATAGTGGTGTAGATGTTACACCGTGCTGGTTATCTGTGACAGTGGTGTAGATGGTACACCGTGCTGGTTATCTGTGATAGAGGTTTAGATGGTACACCGTGCTGGTTATCTGTGATAGAGGTGTAGATGGTACACCGTGCTGGTTATCTGTGATAGAGGTGTAGATGGTACACCGTGCTGGTTATCTGTGACAGTGGTGTAGATGGTACACCGTGCTGGTTATCTGTGATAGAGGTTTAGATGGTACACCGTGCTGGTTATCTGTGATAGAGGTGTAGATGGTACATCGTGCTGGTTATCTGTGATAGTGGTGTAGATGGTACACCGTGCTGGTTATCTGTGACAGTGGTGTAGATGGTACACCGTGCTGGTTATCTGTGATAGAGGTGTAGATGGTACACCGTGCTGGTTATCTGTGACAGTGTTGTAGATGGTACACCGTGCTGGTTATCTGTGACAGTGGTGTAGATGGTACACCGTGCTGGTTATCTGTTATAGAGGTGTAGATGGTACACCGTGCTGGTTATCTGTGACAGTGGTGTAGATGGTACACCGTGCTGGTTATCTGTGACAGTGGTGTAGATGGTACACCGTGCTGGTTATCTGTGATAGAGGTGTAGATGGTACACCGTGCTGGTTGTCTGTGATAGAGGTGTAGATGGTACACCGTGCTGGTTATCTGTGACAGTGGTGTAGATGGTACACTGTGCTGGTTATCTGTGACAGTGGTGTAGATGGTGCACCGTGCTGGTTATCTGTGATAGTGGTGTGGATGGTACACCGTGCTGGTTATCTGTGATAGAGGTGTAGATGGTGCACCGTGCTGGTTATCTGTGATAGAGGTGTAGATGGTACACCGTGCTGGTTATCTGTTAAAGCGGTGTAGATGGTACACCGTGCTGGTTATCTGTGATAGAGGATTAGATGGTACACCGTGCTGGTTATCTGTGATAGTGGTGTAGATGGTACACCGTGCTGGTTATCTGTGATAGAGGTGTAGATGGTACACCGTGCTGGTTATCTGTTATAGTGGTGTAGATGGTACACCGTGCTGGTTATCTGTTATAGAGGTGGAGATGGTACACCGTGCTGGTTATCTGTGCCAGTGGTGTAGATGGTACACTGTGCTGGTTATCTGTGATAGAGGTGTAGATGGGACACCGTGCTGGTTATCTGTGATAGTGGTGTAGATGGTACACCGTGCTGGTTGTCTGTGATAGAGGTGTAGATGGTACACCGTGCTGGTTATCTGTGATAGCGGTGTAGATGGTACACCGTGCTGGTCATCTGTGATAGAGGTGTAGATGGTACACCGTGCTGGTTATCTGTGACAGTGGTGTAGATGGTACACCGTGCTGGTTATCTGTGATAGAGGTGTAGATGGGAAACCGTGCTGGTTATCTGTGACAGTGGTGTAGATGGTACACCGTGCTGGTTATCTGTGATAGAGGTGTAGATGGTACTCCGTGCTGGTTATCTGTGACAGTGGTGTAGATGGTACACCGTGCTGGTTATCTGTGACAGTGGTGTAGATGGTACACCGTGCTGGTTAACTGTGATAGTGGTGTAGATGGTACACCGTGCTGGTTATCTGTGATAGAGGTGTAGATGGTACTCCGTGCTGGTTATCTGTGACAGTGGTGTAGATGGTACACCGTGCTGGTTATCTGTGACAGTGGTGTAGATGGTACACCGTGCTGGTTATCTGTGATAGAGGTGTAGATGGTACACCGTGCTGGTTATCTGGGACAGTGGTGTAGATGGTGCACCGTGCTGGTTATCTGTGATAGAGGTGTAGATGGTACACCGTGCTGGTTATCTGTGATAGTGGTGTAGATGTTACACCGTGCTGGTTATCTGTGACAGTGGTGTAGATGGTACACCGTGCTGGTTATCTGTGCTAGAGGTTTAGGTGGTGCACCGTGCTGGTTATCTGTGATAGAGGTGTAGATGGTACACCGTGCTGGTTATCTGTGATAGAGGTGTAGATGGTACACCGTGCTGGTTATCTGTGACAGTGGTGTAGATGGTACACCGTGCTGGTTATCTGTGATAGAGGTTTAGATGGTACACCGTGCTGGTTATCTGTGATAGAGGTGTAGATGGTACATCGTGCTGGTTATCTGTGATAGTGGTGTAGATGGTACACCGTGCTGGTTATCTGTGACAGTGGTGTAGATGGTACACCGTGCTGGTTATCTGTGATAGAGGTGTAGATGGTACACCGTGCTGGTTATCTGTGACAGTGTTGTAGATGGTACACCGTGCTGGTTATCTGTGACAGTGGTGTAGATGGTACACCGTGCTGGTTATCTGTTATAGAGGTGTAGATGGTACACCGTGCTGGTTATCTGTGACAGTGATGTAGATGGTACACCGTGCTGGTTATCTTTGGCAGTGGTGTAGATGGTACACTGTGCTGGTTATCTGTGATAGAGGTGTAGATGGTACACCGTGCTGGTTGTCTGTGATAGTGGTGTAGATGGTACACCGTGCTGGTTATCTGTGATAGAGGTGTAGATGATACACCGTGCTGGTTATCTGTGACAGTGGTGTAGATGGTACACCGTGCAAGTTATCTGTGACAGTGGTGTAGATGGTACACCGTGCTGGTTATCTGTGATAGAGGTGTAGATGGTACTCCGTGCTGGTTATCTGTGACAGTGGTGTAGATGGTACACCGTGCTGGTTATCTGTGACAGTGGTGTAGATGGTACACCGTGCTGGTTATCTGTGACAGTGGTGTAGATGGTACACCGTGCTGGTTATCTGTGATAGAGGTGTAGATGGTACACCGTGGTGGTTATCTGTGATAGAGGTGTAGATGGTACACCGTGCTGGTTATCTGTGATAGAGGTGTAGATGGTACACCGTGCTGGTTATCTGTGACAGTGGTGTAGATGGTACACCGTGCTGGTTATCTGTGACAGTGGTGTAGATGGTACACCGTGCTGGTTATCTGTGATAGAGGTGTAGATGGTACACCGTGCTGGTTATCTGTGATAGTGGTGTAGAAGGTACACCGTGCTGGTTATCTGTGATAGAGGTGTAGATGATACACCGTGCTGGTTATCTGTGATAGAGGTGTAGATGGTACTCCGTGCTGGTTATCTGTGACAGTGGTGTAGATGGTACACCGTGCTGGTTATCTGTGACAGTGGTGTAGATGGTACACCGTGCTGGTTATCTGTGATAATGGTGTAGATGGTACATCGTGCTGGTTATCTGTGACAGTGGTGTAGATGGTACACCGTGCTGGTTATCTGTGATAGAGGTGTAGATGGGACACCGTGCTGGTTATCTGTGACAGTGGTGTAGATGGTACACCTTGCTGGTTATCTGTGATAGAGGTGTAGATGATACACCGTGCTGGTTATCTGTGATAGAGGTGTAGCTGGTACACCGTGCTGGTTATCTGTGATAGTGGTGTGGATGGTACACCGTGCTGGTTATCTGTGATAGAGGTGTAGATGGTGCACCGTGCTGGTTATCTGTGATAGAGGTGTAGATGGTACACCGTGCTGGTTATCTGTGATAGTGGTGTAGATGGTACATCGTGCTGGTTATCTGTGATAGTGGTGTAGATGGTACACCGTGCTGGTTATCTGTGATAGAGGTGTAGATGGTACACCGTGCTGGTTATCTGTTATAGTGGTGTAGATGGTACACCGTGCTGGTTATCTGTTATAGAGGTGTAGATGGTACACCGTGCTGGTTATCTGTGACAGTGGGGTAGATGGTACACCGTGCTGGTTATCTGTGATAGAGGTGTAGATGGTACACCGTGCTGGTTATCTGTGATAGTGGTGTAGATGGTACACCGTGCTGGTTATCTGTGATAGAGGTGTAGATGGTACACCGTGCTGGTTATCTGTTATAGTGGTGTAGATGGTACACCGTGCTGGTTATCTGTGATAGAGGTGTAGATGGTACACCGTGCTGGTTATCTGTGACAGTGGTGTAGATGGTACTCCGTGCTGGTTATCTGTGATAGAGGTGTAGATGGTACACCGTGCTGGTTATCTGTGACAGTGGTGTAGATGGTACTCCGTGCTGGTTATCTGTGATAGTGGTGTAGATGGTACACCGTGCTGGTTATCTGTGATAGAGGTGTAGATGGTACACCGTGCTGGTTATCTGTGACAGTGGTGTAGATGGTACACCGTGCTGGTTATCTGTGACAGTGGTGTAGATGGTACACCGTGCTGGTTATCTGTGATAGTGGTGTAGATGGTACACCGTGCTGGTTATCTGTGATAGAGGTGTAGATGGTACACCGTGCTGGTTATCTGTGACAGTGGTGTAGATGGTACACCGTGCTGGTTACCTGTGACAGTGGTGTAGGTGGTACACCGTGCTGGTTATCTGTGAAAGAGGTGTAGATGGTACACCGTGCTGGTTATCTGTGACAGTGGTGTAGATGGTACACCGTGCTGGTTATCTGTGATAGTGGTGTAGATGGTACACGGTGCTGGTTATCTGTGACAGTGGTGTTGATGGTACACCGTGCTGGTTATCTGTGATAGAGGTGTAGATGGTACACCGTGCTGGTTATCTGTGACAGTGGTGTAGATGGTACACCGTGCTGGTTATCTGTGACAGTGGTGTAGATGGTGCACCGTGCTGGTTATCTGTGACAGTGGTGTGGATGGTACACCGTGCTGGTTATCTGTGATAGAGGTGTAGATGGTACACCGTGCTGGTTATCTGTGACAGTGGTGTAGATGGTACACCGTGCTGGTTGTCTGTGATAGTGGTGTAGATGGTACACCGTGCTGGTTATCTGTGATAGAGGTGTAGATGGTACACCGTGCAAGTTATCTGTGACAGTGGTGTAGGTGGTACACCGTGCTGGTTATCTGTGACAGTGGTGTAGATGGTACACCGTGCTGGTTATCTGTGACAGTGGTGTGGATGGTACACCGTGCTGGTTATCTGTGACAGTGGTATAGATGGTACACCGTGCTGGTTATCTGTGACAGTGGTGTAGATGGTGCACCGTGCTGGTTATCTGTGATAGTGGTGTAGATGGTACACCGTGCTGGTTATCTGTGATAGAGGTGTAGATGGTGCACCGTGCTGGTTATCTGTGATAGAGGTGTAGATGGTACACCGTGCTGGTTATCTGTGATAGTGGTGTAGATGGTACACCGTGCTGGTTATCTGTGATAGAGGTGTAGATGGTACACCGTGCTGGTTATCTGTGATAGTGGTGTAGATGGTACACCGTGCTGGTTATCTGTGATAGAGGTGTAGATGGTACACCGTGCTGGTTATCTGTTATAGAGGTGTAGATGGTACACCGTGCTGGTTATCTGTGACAGTGGTGTAGATGGTACACCGTGCTGGTTATCTGTGATAGAGGTGTAGATGGTACACCGTGCTGGTTATCTGTGATAGAGGTGTAGATGGTACACCGTGCTGGTTATCTGTGACAGTGGTGTAGATGGTACACCGTGCTGGTTATCTGTGATAGAGGTGTAGATGGTACACCGTGCTGGTTATCTGTGATAGTGGTGTAGATGGTACACCGTGCTGGTTATCTGTGATAGAGGTGTAGATGGTACTCCGTGCTGGTTATCTGTGATAGTGGTGTAGATGGTACACCGTGCTGGTTATCTGTGACAGTGGTGTAGATGGTACACCGTGCTGGTTATCTGTGATAGAGGTGTAGATGGTACACCGTGCTGGTTATCTGTGACAGTGGTGTAGATGGTACACCGTGCTGGTTATCTGTGATAGAGGTGTAGATGGTACACCGTGCTGGTTATCTGTGACAGTGGTGTAGATGGTACATGGTGCTGGTTATCTGTGATAGAGGTGCAGGTGGTGCACCGTGCTGGTTATCTGTGATAGTGGTGTAGATGGTACACCGTGCTGGTTATCTGTGATAGAGGTGTAGATGGTACACCGTGCTGGTTATCTGTGACAGTGGTGTAGATGGTACACCGTGCTGGTTATCTGTGATAGAGGTGTAGATGGTACACCGTGCTGGTTATCTGTGACAGTGGTGTAGATGGTACACCGTCCAGGCTATCTGTGATAGAGGTGTAGATGGTACACCGTGCTGGTTATCTGTGACAGTGGTGTAGATGGTACACCGTGCTGGTTATCTGTGACAGTGGTGTAGTTGGTACACCGTGCTGGTTATCTGTGACAGTGGTGTAGATGGTACACCGTGCTGGTTATCTGTGATAGAGGTGTAGATGGTACACCGTGCTGGTTATCTGTGACAGTGGTGTAGATGGTACACCGTGCTGGTTATCTGTGATAGAGGTGTAGATGGTACACCGTGCTGGTTATCTGTGACAGTGGTGTAGATGGTACACCGTGCTGGTTATCTGTGACAGTGGTGTAGATGATACACCGTGCTGGTTATCTGTGACAGTGGTGTAGATGGTACACCGTGCTGGTTATCTGTGACAGTGGTTTAGATGGTACACCGTGCTGGTTATCTGTGATAGAGGTGTAGATGGTACACCGTGCTGGTTACCTGTGACAGTGGTGTAGGTGGTACACCGTGCTGGTTATCTGTGATAGAGGTGTAGATGGTACACCGTGCTGGTTATCTGTGACAGTGGTGTAGATGGTACACCGTGCTGGTTATCTGTGATAGTGGTGTAGATGGAACACGGTGCTGGTTATCTATGATAGTGGTGTAGATGGTACACCGTGCTGGCTATCTGTGACAGTGGTGTAGATGGTACACCGTGCTGGTTATCTGTGACAGTGGTGTAGATGGTACACCGTGCTGGTTATCTGTGACAGTGGTGTAGATGGTACTCCGTGCTGGTTATCTGTGATAATAGTGTAGATGGTACACCGTGCTGGTTATCTGTGACAGTGGTGTAGATGGTACACCGTGCTGGTTATCTGTGATAGAGGTGTAGATGGTACACCGTGCCGGTTATCTGTGACAGTGGTGTAGATGGTACACCGTGCTGGTTATCTGTGACAGTGGTGTAGATGGTACACCGTGCTGGTTATCTGTGATAGAGGTGTAGATGGTACACCGTGCTGGTTATCTGTGACAGTGGTGTAGATGGTACACCGTGCTGGTTATCTGTGACAGTGGTGTAGATGGTACACCGTGCTGGTTATCTGTGATAGTGGTGTAGATGGTACACCGTGCTGGTTATCTGTGACAGTGGTGTAGATGGTACACCGTGCTGGTTATGTTTGATAGAGGTGTAGATGGTACACCGTGCTGGTTATCTGTGACAGTGTTGTAGATGGTACACCGTGCTGGTTATCTGTGACAGTGGTGTAGATGGTACACCGTGCTGGTTATCTGTTATAGAGGTGTAGATGGTACACCGTGCTGGTTATCTGTGACAGTGATGTAGATGGTACACCGTGCTGGTTATCTGTGGCAGTGGTGTAGATGGTACACTGTGCTGGTTATCTGTGATAGAGGTGTAGATGGTACACCGTGCTGGTTGTCTGTGATAGTGGTGTAGATGGTACAACGTGCTGGTTATCTGTGATAGAGGTGTAGATGATACACCGTGCTGGTTATCTGTGACAGTGGTGTAGATGGTACACCGTGCAAGTTATCTGTGACAGTGGTGTAGATGGTACACCGTGCTGGTTATCTGTGATAGAGGTGTAGATGGTACTCCGTGCTGGTTATCTGTGACAGTGGTGTAGATGGTACACCGTGCTGGTTATCTGTGACAGTGGTGTAGATGGTACACCGTGCTGGTTATCTGTGACAGTGGTGTAGATGGTACACCGTGCTGGTTATCTGTGATAGAGGTGTAGATGGTACACCGTGCTGGTTATCTGTGATAGAGGTGTAGATGGTACACTGTGCTGGTTATCTGTGACAGTGGTGTAGGTGGTACACTGTGCTGGTTATCTGTGACAGTGGTGTAGATGGTGCACCGTGCTGGTTATCTGTGATAGAGGTGTAGATGGTACACCGTGCTGGTTATCTGTGATAGAGGTGTAGCTGGTACACCGTGCTGGTTATCTGTGATAGTGGTGTGGATGGTACACCGTGCTGGTTATCTGTGATAGAGGTGTAGATGGTGCACCGTGCTGGTTATCTGTGATAGAGGTGTAGATGGTACACCGTGCTGGTTATCTGTTATAGCAGTGTAGATGGTACACCGTGCTGGTTATCTGTTATAGAGGTGTAGATGGTACACCGTGCTGGTTATCTGTGACAGTGGTGTAGATGGTACACCGTGCTGGTTATCTGTGATAGTGGTGTAGATGGTACACCGTGCTGGTTATCTGTGATAGAGGTGTAGATGGTACTCCGTGCTGGTTATCTGTGACAGTGGTGTAGATGGTACACTGTGCTGGTTATCTGTGACAGTGGTGTAGATGATACACCGTGCCGGTTATCTGTTATAGCGGTGTAGATGGTACACCGTGCTGGTTATCTGTGATAGAGGTGTAGATGGTACTCCGTGCTGGTTATCTGTGACAGTGGTGTAGATGGTACACTGTGCTGGTTATCTGTGCCAGTGGTGTAGATGGTACACCGTGCTGGTTATCTGTGATAGAGGTGTAGATGGTACACCGTGCTGTTTATCTGTGACAGTGGTGTAGATGGTACACCGTGCTGGTTATCTGTGATCGAAGTGTAGATGGTACACCGTGCTGGTTATCTGTGACAGTGGTGTAGATGGTACACCGTGCTGGTTATCTGTGATAGAGGTGCAGGTGGTGCACCGTGCTGGTTATCTGTGATAGTGGTGTAGATGGTACACAGTGCTGGTTATCTGTGATAGAGGTGTAGATGGTACACCGTGCTGGTTATCTGTGACAGTGGTGTAGATGGTACACCGTGCTGGTTATCTGTGATAGAGGTGTAGATGGTACACCGTGCTGGTTATCTGTGACCGTGGTGTAGATGGTACACCGTCCAGGCTATCTGTGATAGAGGTGTAGATGGTACACCGTGCTGGTTATCTGTGACAGTGGTGTAGATGGTACACCGTGCTGGTTATCTGTGACAGTGGTGTAGTTGGTACACTGTGCTGGTTATCTGTGACAGTGGTGTAGATGGTACACTGTGCTGGTTATCTGTGATAGAGGTGTAGATGGTACACCGTGCTGGTTATCTGTGATAGAGGTGTAGATGGTACACCGTGCCGGTTATCTGTGATAGAGGTGCAGATGGTACACCGTGCTGGTTATCTGTGACAGTGGTGTAGATGGTACACCGTGCTGGTTATCTGTGACAGTGGTTTAGATGGTACATCATGCTGGTTATCTAGATAGAGGTGTAGATGGTACACCGTGCTGGTTACCTGTGACAGTGGTGTAGGTGGTACACCGTGCTGGTTATCTGTGATAAAGGTGTAGATGGTACACCGTGCTGGTTATCTGTGACAGTGGTGTAGATGGTACACCGTGCTGGTTATCTGTGATAGTGGTGTAGATGGTACACGGTGCTGGTTATCTGTGACAGTGGTGTTGGTGGTACACCGTGCTGGTTATCTGTGGCAGTGGTGTAGATGGTACACTGTGCTGGTTATCTGTGATCGAGGTGTAGATGGTACACCGTGCTGGTTGTCTGTGATAGTGGTGTAGATGGTACACCGTGCTGGTTATCTGTGATAGAGGTGTAGATGATACACCGTGCTGGTTATCTGTGACAGTGGTGTAGATGGTACACCGTGCAAGTTATCTGTGACAGTGGTGTAGTTGGTACACCGTGCTGGTTATCTGTGACAGTGGTGTAGATGGTACACCGTGCTGGTTATCTGTGACAGTGGTGTAGATGGTACACCGTGCTGGTTATCTGTGACAGTGGTGTGGATGGTACACCGTGCTGGTTATCTGTGACAGTGGTGTAGATGGTACACTGTGCTGGTTATCTGTGACAGTGGTGTAGATGGTGCACCGTGCTGGTTATCTGTGATAGTGGTGTGGATGGTACACCGTGCTGGTTATCTGTGATAGAGGTGTAGATGGTGCACCGTGCTGGTTATCTGTGATAGAGGTGTAGATGGTACACCGTGCTGGTTATCTGTGATAGCGGTGTAGATGGTACACCGTGCTGGTTATCTGTGATAGAGGATTAGATGGTACACCGTGCTGGTTATCTGTGATAGTGGTGTAGATGGTACACCGTGCTGGTTATCTGTGATAGAGGTGTAGATGGTACACCGTGCTGGTTATCTGTTATAGAGGTGTAGATGGTACACCGTGCTGGTTATCTGTGACAGTGGTGTAGATGGTACACCGTGCTGGTTATCTGTGATAGAGGTGTAGATGGTACACCGTGCTGGTTATCTGTGATAGCGGTGTAGATGGTACACCGTGCTGGTTATCTGTGATAGAGGTGTAGATGGTACACCGTGCTGGTTATCTGTGACAGTGGTGTAGATGGTACACCGTGCTGGTTATCTGTGATAGAGGTGTAGATGGTACACCGTGCTGGTTATCTGTGACAGTGGTGTAGATGGTACACCGTGCCGGTTATCTGTGATAGAGGTGTAGATGGTACTCCGTGCTGGTTATCTGTGACAGTGGTGTAGATGGTACACTGTGCTGGTTATCTGTGACAGTGGTGTAGATGATACACCGTGCTGGTTATCTGTGATAGAGGTGTAGATGGTACACCGTGCTGGTTATCTGTGACAGTGGTGTAGATGGTACACCGTTCTGGTTATCTGTGATAGAAGTGTAGATGGTACACCGTGCTGGTTATCTGTGACAGTGGTGTAGATGGTACATGGTGCTGGTTATCTGTGATAGAGGTGCAGGTGGTGCACCGTGCTGGTTATCTGTGATAGTGGTGTAGATGGTACACAGTGCTGGTTATCTGTGATAGAGGTGTAGATGGTACACCGTGCTGGTTATCTGTGACAGTGGTGTAGATGGTACACCGTGCTGGTTATCTGTGATAGAGGTGTAGATGGTACACCGTGCTGGTTATCTGTGACAGTGGTGTAGATGGTACACCGTCCAGGCTATCTGTGATAGAGGTGTAGATGGTACACCGTGCTGGTTATCTGTGACAGTGGTGTAGATGGTACACCGTGCTGGTTATCTGTGACAGTGGTGTAGTTGGTACACTGTGCTGGTTATCTGTGACAGTGGTGTAGATGGTACACTGTGCTGGTTATCTGTGATAGAGGTGTAGATGGTACACCGTGCTGGTTATCTGTGACAGTGGTGTAGATGGTACACCGTGCTGGTTATCTGTGATAGAGGTGTAGATGGTACACCGTGCCGGTTATCTGTGATAGAGGTGCAGATGGTACACCGTGCTGGTTATCTGTGACAGTGGTGTAGATGGTACACCGTGCTGGTTATCTGTGACAGTGGTGTAGATGGTACACCGTGCTGGTTATCTGTGATAGAGGTGTAGATGGTACACCGTGCTGGTTATCTGTGACAGTGGTGTAGATGGTACACCGTTCTGGTTATCTGTGATAGAGGTGTAGATGGTACACCGTGCTGGTTATCTGTGACAGTGGTGTAGATGGTACACCGTGCTGGTTATCTGTGATAGAGGTGCAGGTGGTGCACCGTGCTGGTTATCTGTGATAGTGGTGTAGATGGTACACAGTGCTGGTTATCTGTGATAGAGGTGTAGATGGTACACCGTGCTGGTTATCTGTGACAGTGGTGTAGATGGTACACCGTGCTGGTTATCTGTGATAGAGGTGTAGATGGTACACCGTGCTGGTTATCTGTGACAGTGGTGTAGATGGTACACCGTCCAGGCTATCTGTGATAGAGGTGTAGATGGTACACCGTGCTGGTTATCTGTGACAGTGGTGTAGATGGTACACCGTGCTGGTTATCTGTGACAGTGGTGTAGTTGGTACACCGTGCTGGTTATCTGTGACAGTGGTGTAGATGGTACACCGTGCTGGTTATCTGTGATAGAGGTGTAGATGGTACACCGTGCTGGTTATCTGTGACAGTGGTGTAGATGGTACACCGTGCTGGTTATCTGTGATAGAGGTGTAGATGGTACACCGTGCCGGTTATCTGTGATAGAGGTGCAGATGGTACACCGTGCTGGTTATCTGTGACAGTGGTGTAGATGGTACACCGTGCTGGTTATCTGTGACAGTGGTTTAGATGGTACACCGTGCTGGTTATCTGTGATAGAGGTGTAGATGGTACACCGTGCTGGTTACCTGTGACAGTGGTGTAGATGGTACACCGTGCTGGTTATCTGTGATAGAGGTGTAGATGGTACACCGTGCCGGTTATCTGTGATAGAGGTGCAGATGGTACACCGTGCTGGTTATCTGTGACAGTGGTGTAGATGGTACACCGTGCTGGTTATCTGTGACAGTGGTTTAGATGGTACACCGTGCTGGTTATCTGTGATAGAGGTGTAGATGGTACACCGTGCTGGTTACCTGTGACAGTGGTGTAGGTGGTACACCGTGCTGGTTATCTGTGATAGAGGTGTAGATGGTACACCGTGCTGGTTATCTGTGACAGTGGTGTAGATGGTACACCGTGCTGGTTATCTGTGATAGTGGTGTAGATGGAACACGGTGCTGGTTATCTATGATAGTGGTGTAGATGGTACACCGTGCTGGCTATCTGTGACAGTGGTGTAGATGGTACACCGTGCTGGTTATCTGTGACAGTGGTGTAGATGGTACACCGTGCTGGTTATCTGTGATAGAGGTGTAGATGGTACACCGTGCTGGTTATCTGTGACAGTGGTGTAGATGGTACACCGTGCTGGTTATCTGTGATAGTAGTGTAGATGGTACACCGTGCTGGTTATCTGTGACAGTGGTGTAGATGGTACACCGTGCTGGTTATCTGTGATAGAGGTGTAGATGGTACACCGTGCCGGTTATCTGTGACAGTGGTGTAGATGGTACACCGTGCTGGTTATCTGTGACAGTGGTGTAGATGGTACACCGTGCTGGTTATCTGTGATAGAGGTGTAGATGGTACACCGTGCTGGTTATCTGTGACAGTGGTGTAGATGGTACACCGTGCTGGTTATCTGTGACAGTGGTGTAGATGGTACACCGTGCTGGTTATCTGTGATAGTGGTGTAGATGGTACACCGTGCTGGTTATCTGTGACAGTGGTGTAGATGGTACACCGTGCTGGTTATGTTTGATAGAGGTGTAGATGGTACACCGTGCTGGTTATCTGTGACAGTGTTGTAGATGGTACACCGTGCTGGTTATCTGTGACAGTGGTGTAGATGGTACACCGTGCTGGTTATCTGTTATAGAGGTGTAGATGGTACACCGTGCTGGTTATCTGTGACAGTGATGTAGATGGTACACCGTGCTGGTTATCTGTGGCAGTGGTGTAGATGGTACACCGTGCTGGTTATCTGTGATAGAGGTGTAGATGGTACACCGTGCTGGTTGTCTGTGATAGTGGTGTAGATGGTACACCGTGCTGGTTATCTGTGATAGAGGTGTAGATGGTACACCGTGCCGGTTATCTGTGACAGTGGTGTAGATGGTACACCGTGCAAGTTATCTGTGACAGTGGTGTAGATGGTACACCGTGCTGGTTATCTGTGATAGAGGTGTAGATGGTACTCCGTGCTGGTTATCTGTGACAGTGGTGTAGATGGTACACCGTGCTGGTTATCTGTGACAGTGGTGTAGATGGTACACCGTGCTGGTTATCTGTGACAGTGGTGTAGATGGTACACCGTGCTGGTTATCTGTGATAGAGGTGTAGATGGTACACCGTGCTGGTTATCTGTGATAGAGGTGTAGATGGTACACCGTGCTGGTTATCTGTGACAGTGGTGTAGATGGTACACCGTGCTGGTTATCTGTGACAGTGGTGTAGATGGTACACCGTGCTGGTTATCTGTGATAGAGGTGTAGATGGTACACCGTGCTGGTTATCTGTGATAGAGGTGTAGATGATACACCGTGCTGGTTATCTGTGATAGAGGTGTAGCTGGTACACCGTGCTGGTTATCTGTGATAGTGGTGTAGATGGTACACCGTGCTGGTTATCTGTGATAGAGGTGTAGATGGTGCACCGTGCTGGTTATCTGTGATAGAGGTGTAGATGGTACACCGTGCTGGTTATCTGTGATAGCAGTGTAGATGGTACACCGTGCTGGTTATCTGTTATAGAGGTGTAGATGGTACACCGTGCTGGTTATCTGTGACAGTGGTGTAGATGGTACACCGTGCTGGTTATCTGTGATAGTGGTGTAGATGGTACACCGTGCTGGTTATCTGTGATAGAGGTGTAGATGGTACTCCGTGCTGGTTATCTGTGACAGTGGTGTAGATGGTACACTGTGCTGGTTATCTGTGACAGTGGTGTAGATGATACACCGTGCCGGTTATCTGTTATAGCGGTGTAGATGGTACACCGTGCTGGTTATCTGTGATAGAGGTGTAGATGGTACTCCGTGCTGGTTATCTGTGACAGTGGTGTAGATGGTACACCGTGCTGGTTATCTGTGACAGTGGTGTAGATGGTACACCGTGCTGGTTATCTGTGATAGAGGTGTAGATGGTACACCGTGCTGTTTATCTGTGACAGTGGTGTAGATGGTACACCGTGCTGGTTATCTGTGATAGAGGTGTAGATGGTACACCGTGCTGGTTATCTGTGACAGTGGTGTAGATGGTACACCGTGCTGGTTATCTGTGATAGAGGTGCAGGTGGTGCACCGTGCTGGTTATCTGTGATAGTGGTGTAGATGGTACACAGTGCTGGTTATCTGTGATAGAGGTGTAGATGGTACACCGTGCTGGTTATCTGTGACAGTGGTGTAGATGGTACACCGTGCTGGTTATCTGTGATAGAGGTGTAGATGGTACACCGTGCTGGTTATCTGTGACAGTGGTGTAGATGGTACACCGTCCAGGCTATCTGTGATAGAGGTGTAGATGGTACACCGTGCTGGTTATCTGTGACAGTGGTGTAGATGGTACACCGTGCTGGTTATCTGTGACAGTGGTGTAGTTGGTACACCGTGCTGGTTATCTGTGACAGTGGTGTAGATGGTACACCGTGCTGGTTATCTGTGATAGAGGTGTAGATGGTACACCGTGCTGGTTATCTGTGATAGAGGTGTAGATGGTACACCGTGCCGGTTATCTGTGATAGAGGTGCAGATGGTACACCGTGCTGGTTATCTGTGACAGTGGTGTAGATGGTACACCGTGCTGGTTATCTGTGACAGTGGTTTAGATGGTACACCGTGCTGGTTATCTGTGATAGAGGTGTAGATGGTACACCGTGCTGGTTACCTGTGACAGTGGTGTAGATGGTACACCGTGCTGGTTATCTGTGATAGAGGTGTAGATGGTACACCGTGCTGGTTATCTGTGACAGTGGTGTAGATGGTACACCGTGCTGGTTATCTGTGATAGAGGTGTAGATGGTACACCGTGCTGGTTATCTGTGACAGTGGTGTAGATGGTACACCGTGCTGGTTATCTGTGATAATAGTGTAGATGGTACACCGTGCTGGTTATCTGTGACAGTGGTGTAGATGGTACACCGTGCTGGTTATCTGTGATAGAGGTGTAGATGGTACACCGTGCCGGTTATCTGTGACAGTGGTGTAGATGGTACACCGTGCTGGTTATCTGTGACAGTGGTGTAGATGGTACACCGTGCTGGTTATCTGTGATAGAGGTGTAGATGGTACACCGTGCTGGTTATCTGTGACAGTGGTGTAGATGGTACACCGTGCTGGTTATCTGTGACAGTGGTGTAGATGGTACACCGTGCTGGTTATCTGTGATAGTGGTGTAGATGGTACACCGTGCTGGTTATCTGTGACAGTGGTGTAGATGGTACACCGTGCTGGTTATGTTTGATAGAGGTGTAGATGGTACACCGTGCTGGTTATCTGTGACAGTGTTGTAGATGGTACACCGTGCTGGTTATCTGTGACAGTGGTGTAGATGGTACACCGTGCTGGTTATCTGTTATAGAGGTGTAGATGGTACACCGTGCTGGTTATCTGTGACAGTGATGTAGATGGTACACCGTGCTGGTTATCTGTGGCAGTGGTGTAGATGGTACACTGTGCTGGTTATCTGTGATAGAGGTGTAGATGGTACACCGTGCTGGTTGTCTGTGATAGTGGTGTAGATGGTACAACGTGCTGGTTATCTGTGATAGAGGTGTAGATGATACACCGTGCTGGTTATCTGTGACAGTGGTGTAGATGGTACACCGTGCAAGTTATCTGTGACAGTGGTGTAGATGGTACACCGTGCTGGTTATCTGTGATAGAGGTGTAGATGGTACTCCGTGCTGGTTATCTGTGACAGTGGTGTAGATGGTACACCGTGCTGGTTATCTGTGACAGTGGTGTAGATGGTACACCGTGCTGGTTATCTGTGACAGTGGTGTAGATGGTACACCGTGCTGGTTATCTGTGATAGAGGTGTAGATGGTACACCGTGCTGGTTATCTGTGATAGAGGTGTAGATGGTACACCGTGCTGGTTATCTGTGACAGTGGTGTAGATGGTACACTGTGCTGGTTATCTGTGACAGTGGTGTAGATGGTGCACCGTGCTGGTTATCTGTGATAGAGGTGTAGATGGTACACCGTGCTGGTTATCTGTGATAGAGGTGTAGATGATACACCGTGCTGGTTATCTGTGATAGAGGTGTAGCTGGTACACCGTGCTGGTTATCTGTGATAGTGGTGTGGATGGTACACCGTGCTGGTTATCTGTGATAGAGGTGTAGATGGTGCACCGTGCTGGTTATCTGTGATAGAGGTGTAGATGGTACACCGTGCTGGTTATCTGTTATAGCAGTGTAGATGGTACACCGTGCTGGTTATCTGTTATAGAGGTGTAGATGGTACACCGTGCTGGTTATCTGTGACAGTGGTGTAGATGGTACACTGTGCTGGTTATCTGTGATAGTGGTGTAGATGGTACACCGTGCTGGTTATCTGTGATAGAGGTGTAGATGGTACTCCGTGCTGGTTATCTGTGACAGTGGTGTAGATGGTACACTGTGCTGGTTATCTGTGACAGTGGTGTAGATGATACACCGTGCCGGTTATCTGTTATAGCGGTGTAGATGGTACACCGTGCTGGTTATCTGTGATAGAGGTGTAGATGGTACTCCGTGCTGGTTATCTGTGACAGTGGTGTAGATGGTACACTGTGCTGGTTATCTGTGCCAGTGGTGTAGATGGTACACCGTGCTGGTTATCTGTGATAGAGGTGTAGATGGTACACCGTGCTGTTTATCTGTGACAGTGGTGTAGATGGTACACCGTGCTGGTTATCTGTGATCGAAGTGTAGATGGTACACCGTGCTGGTTATCTGTGACAGTGGTGTAGATGGTACATGGTGCTGGTTATCTGTGATAGAGGTGCAGGTGGTGCACCGTGCTGGTTATCTGTGATAGTGGTGTAGATGGTACACAGTGCTGGTTATCTGTGATAGAGGTGTAGATGGTACACCGTGCTGGTTATCTGTGACAGTGGTGTAGATGGTACACCGTGCTGGTTATCTGTGATAGAGGTGTAGATGGTACACCGTGCTGGTTATCTGTGACCGTGGTGTAGATGGTACACCGTCCAGGCTATCTGTGATAGAGGTGTAGATGGTACACCGTGCTGGTTATCTGTGACAGTGGTGTAGATGGTACACCGTGCTGGTTATCTGTGACAGTGGTGTAGTTGGTACACTGTGCTGGTTATCTGTGACAGTGGTGTAGATGGTACACTGTGCTGGTTATCTGTGATAGAGGTGTAGATGGTACACCGTGCTGGTTATCTGTGATAGAGGTGTAGATGGTACACCGTGCCGGTTATCTGTGATAGAGGTGCAGATGGTACACCGTGCTGGTTATCTGTGACAGTGGTGTAGATGGTACACCGTGCTGGTTATCTGTGACAGTGGTTTAGATGGTACATCATGCTGGTTATCTAGATAGAGGTGTAGATGGTACACCGTGCTGGTTACCTGTGACAGTGGTGTAGGTGGTACACCGTGCTGGTTATCTGTGATAAAGGTGTAGATGGTACACCGTGCTGGTTATCTGTGACAGTGGTGTAGATGGTACACCGTGCTGGTTATCTGTGATAGTGGTGTAGATGGTACACGGTGCTGGTTATCTGTGACAGTGGTGTTGGTGGTACACCGTGCTGGTTATCTGTGGCAGTGGTGTAGATGGTACACTGTGCTGGTTATCTGTGATCGAGGTGTAGATGGTACACCGTGCTGGTTGTCTGTGATAGTGGTGTAGATGGTACACCGTGCTGGTTATCTGTGATAGAGGTGTAGACGATACACCGTGCCGGTTATCTGTGACAGTGGTGTAGATGGTACACCGTGCAAGTTATCTGTGACAGTGGTGTAGGTGGTACACCGTGCTGGTTATCTGTGACAGTGGTGTAGATGGTACACCGTGCTGGTTATCTGTGACAGTGGTGTAGATGGTACACCGTGCTGGTTATCTGTGACAGTGGTGTGGATGGTACACCGTGCTGGTTATCTGTGACAGTGGTGTAGATGGTACACTGTGCTGGTTATCTGTGACAGTGGTGTAGATGGTGCACCGTGCTGGTTATCTGTGATAGTGGTGTGGATGGTACACCGTGCTGGTTATCTGTGATAGAGGTGTAGATGGTGCACCGTGCTGGTTATCTGTGATAGAGGTGTAGATGGTACACCGTGCTGGTTATCTGTTATAGCGGTGTAGATGGTACACCGTGCTGGTTATCTGTGATAGAGGATTAGATGGTACACCGTGCTGGTTATCTGTGATAGTGGTGTAGATGGTACACCGTGCTGGTTATCTGTGATAGAGGTGTAGATGGTACACCGTGCTGGTTATCTGTTATAGAGGTGTAGATGGTACACCGTGCTGGTTATCTGTGACAGTGGTGTAGATGGTACACCGTGCTGGTTATCTGTGATAGAGGTGTAGATGGTACACCGTGCTGGTTATCTGTTATAGCGGTGTAGATGGTACACCGTGCTGGTTATCTGTGATAGAGGTGTAGATGGTACACCGTGCTGGTTATCTGTGACAGTGGTGTAGATGGTACACCGTGCTGGTTATCTGTGATAGAGGTGTAGATGGTACACTGTGCTGGTTATCTGTGACAGTGGTGTAGATGGTACACCGTGCCGGTTATCTGTGATAGAGGTGTAGATGGTACTCCGTGCTGGTTATCTGTGACAGTGGTGTAGATGGTACACTGTGCTGGTTATCTGTGACAGTGGTGTAGATGATACACCGTGCTGGTTATCTGTGATAGAGGTGTAGATGGTACACCGTGCTGGTTATCTGTGACAGTGGTGTAGATGGTACACCGTTCTGGTTATCTGTGATAGAAGTGTAGATGGTACACCGTGCTGGTTATCTGTGACAGTGGTGTAGATGGTACATGGTGCTGGTTATCTGTGATAGAGGTGCAGGTGGTGCACCGTGCTGGTTATCTGTGATAGTGGTGTAGATGGTACACAGTGCTGGTTATCTGTGATAGAGGTGTAGATGGTACACCGTGCTGGTTATCTGTGACAGTGGTGTAGATGGTACACCGTGCTGGTTATCTGTGATAGAGGTGTAGATGGTACACCGTGCTGGTTATCTGTGACAGTGGTGTAGATGGTACACCGTCCAGGCTATCTGTGATAGAGGTGTAGATGGTACACCGTGCTGGTTATCTGTGACAGTGGTGTAGATGGTACACCGTGCTGGTTATCTGTGACAGTGGTGTAGTTGGTACACTGTGATGGTTATCTGTGACAGTGGTGTAGATGGTACACTGTGCTGGTTATCTGTGATAGAGGTGTAGATGGTACACCGTGCTGGTTATCTGTGACAGTGGTGTAGATGGTACACCGTGCTGGTTATCTGTGATAGAGGTGTAGATGGTACACCGTGCCGGTTATCTGTGATAGAGGTGCAGATGGTACACCGTGCTGGTTATCTGTGACAGTGGTGTAGATGGTACACCGTGCTGGTTATCTGTGACAGTGGTGTAGATGGTACATCATGCTGGTTATCTGTGATAGAGGTGTAGATGGTACACCGTGCTGGTTACCTGTGACAGTGGTGTAGGTGGTACACCGTGCTGGTTATCTGTGATAGAGGTGTAGATGGTACACCGTGCTGGTTATCTGTGACAGTGGTGTAGATGGTACACCGTGCTGGTTATCTGTGATAGTGGTGTAGATGGTACACCGTGCTGGTTATCTGTGATAGTGGTGTAGATGGTACACCGTGCTGGTTATCTGTGACAGTGGTGTAGATGGTACACCGTGCTGGTTATCTGTGACAGTGGTGTAGATGGTACACCGTGCTGGTTATCTGTGATAGAGGTGTAGATGGTACACCGTGCTGGTTATCTGTGACAGTGGTGTAGATGGTACACCGTGCTGGTTATCTGTGATAGTGGTGTAGATGGTACACCGTGCTGGTTATCTGTGACAGTGGGGTAGATGGTACACCGTGCTGGTTATCTGTGATAGTAGTGTAGATGGTACACCGTGCTGGTTATCTGTGACAGTGGTGTAGGTGGTACACCGTGCTGGTTATCTGTGACAGTGGTGTAGATGGTGCACCGTGCTGGTTATCTGTGATAGAGGTGTAGATGGTACACCGTGCTGGTTATCTGTTATAGCAGTGTAGATGGTACACCGTGCTGGTTATCTGTTATAGAGGTGTAGATGGTACACCGTGCTGGTTATCTGTGACAGTGGTGTAGATGGTACACTGTGCTGGTTATCTGTGATAGTGGTGTAGATGGTACACCGTGCTGGTTATCTGTGATAGAGGTGTAGATGGTACTCCGTGCTGGTTATCTGTGACAGTGGTGTAGATGGTACACTGTGCTGGTTATCTGTGACAGTGGTGTAGATGATACACCGTGCCGGTTATCTGTTATAGCGGTGTAGATGGTACACCGTGCTGGTTATCTGTGATAGAGGTGTAGATGGTACTCCGTGCTGGTTATCTGTGACAGTGGTGTAGATGGTACACTGTGCTGGTTATCTGTGCCAGTGGTGTAGATGGTACACCGTGCTGGTTATCTGTGATAGAGGTGTAGATGGTACACCGTGCTGTTTATCTGTGACAGTGGTGTAGATGGTACACCGTGCTGGTTATCTGTGATCGAAGTGTAGATGGTACACCGTGCTGGTTATCTGTGACAGTGGTGTAGATGGTACATGGTGCTGGTTATCTGTGATAGAGGTGCAGGTGGTGCACCGTGCTGGTTATCTGTGATAGTGGTGTAGATGGTACACAGTGCTGGTTATCTGTGATAGAGGTGTAGATGGTACACCGTGCTGGTTATCTGTGACAGTGGTGTAGATGGTACACCGTGCTGGTTATCTGTGATAGAGGTGTAGATGGTACACCGTGCTGGTTATCTGTGACAGTGGTGTAGATGGTACACCGTGCTGGTTATCTGTGACAGTGGTGTAGTTGGTACACTGTGCTGGTTATCTGTGACAGTGGTGTAGATGGTACACTGTGCTGGTTATCTGTGATAGAGGTGTAGATGGTACACCGTGCTGGTTATCTGTGATAGAGGTGTAGATGGTACACCGTGCCGGTTATCTGTGATAGAGGTGCAGATGGTACACCGTGCTGGTTATCTGTGACAGTGGTGTAGATGGTACACCGTGCTGGTTATCTGTGACAGTGGTTTAGATGGTACATCATGCTGGTTATCTAGATAGAGGTGTAGATGGTACACCGTGCTGGTTACCTGTGACAGTGGTGTAGGTGGTACACCGTGCTGGTTATCTGTGATAAAGGTGTAGATGGTACACCGTGCTGGTTATCTGTGACAGTGGTGTAGATGGTACACCGTGCTGGTTATCTGTGATAGTGGTGTAGATGGTACACGGTGCTGGTTATCTGTGACAGTGGTGTTGGTGGTACACCGTGCTGGTTATCTGTGGCAGTGGTGTAGATGGTACACTGTGCTGGTTATCTGTGATCGAGGTGTAGATGGTACACCGTGCTGGTTGTCTGTGATAGTGGTGTAGATGGTACACCGTGCTGGTTATCTGTGATAGAGGTGTAGACGATACACCGTGCCGGTTATCTGTGACAGTGGTGTAGATGGTACACCGTGCAAGTTATCTGTGACAGTGGTGTAGGTGGTACACCGTGCTGGTTATCTGTGACAGTGGTGTAGATGGTACACCGTGCTGGTTATCTGTGACAGTGGTGTAGATGGTACACCGTGCTGGTTATCTGTGACAGTGGTGTGGATGGTACACCGTGCTGGTTATCTGTGACAGTGGTGTAGATGGTACACTGTGCTGGTTATCTGTGACAGTGGTGTAGATGGTGCACCGTGCTGGTTATCTGTGATAGTGGTGTGGATGGTACACCGTGCTGGTTATCTGTGATAGAGGTGTAGATGGTGCACCGTGCTGGTTATCTGTGATAGAGGTGTAGATGGTACACCGTGCTGGTTATCTGTTATAGCGGTGTAGATGGTACACCGTGCTGGTTATCTGTGATAGAGGATTAGATGGTACACCGTGCTGGTTATCTGTGATAGTGGTGTAGATGGTACACCGTGCTGGTTATCTGTGATAGAGGTGTAGATGGTACACCGTGCTGGTTATCTGTTATAGAGGTGTAGATGGTACACCGTGCTGGTTATCTGTGACAGTGGTGTAGATAGTACACCGTGCTGGTTATCTGTGATAGAGGTGTAGATGGTACACCGTGCTGGTTATCTGTTATAGCGGTGTAGATGGTACACCGTGCTGGTTATCTGTGATAGAGGTGTAGATGGTACACCGTGCTGGTTATCTGTGACAGTGGTGTAGATGGTACACCGTGCTGGTTATCTGTGATAGAGGTGTAGATGGTACACTGTGCTGGTTATCTGTGACAGTGGTGTAGATGGTACACCGTGCCGGTTATCTGTGATAGAGGTGTAGATGGTACTCCGTGCTGGTTATCTGTGACAGTGGTGTAGATGGTACACTGTGCTGGTTATCTGTGACAGTGGTGTAGATGATACACCGTGCTGGTTATCTGTGATAGAGGTGTAGATGGTACACCGTGCTGGTTATCTGTGACAGTGGTGTAGATGGTACACCGTTCTGGTTATCTGTGATAGAAGTGTAGATGGTACACCGTGCTGGTTATCTGTGACAGTGGTGTAGATGGTACATGGTGCTGGTTATCTGTGATAGAGGTGCAGGTGGTGCACCGTGCTGGTTATCTGTGATAGTGGTGTAGATGGTACACAGTGCTGGTTATCTGTGATAGAGGTGTAGATGGTACACCGTGCTGGTTATCTGTGACAGTGGTGTAGATGGTACACCGTGCTGGTTATCTGTGATAGAGGTGTAGATGGTACACCGTGCTGGTTATCTGTGACAGTGGTGTAGATGGTACACCGTCCAGGCTATCTGTGATAGAGGTGTAGATGGTACACCGTGCTGGTTATCTGTGACAGTGGTGTAGATGGTACACCGTGCTGGTTATCTGTGACAGTGGTGTAGTTGGTACACTGTGATGGTTATCTGTGACAGTGGTGTAGATGGTACACTGTGCTGGTTATCTGTGATAGAGGTGTAGATGGTACACCGTGCTGGTTATCTGTGACAGTGGTGTAGATGGTACACCGTGCTGGTTATCTGTGATAGAGGTGTAGATGGTACACCGTGCCGGTTATCTGTGATAGAGGTGCAGATGGTACACCGTGCTGGTTATCTGTGACAGTGGTGTAGATGGTACACCGTGCTGGTTATCTGTGACAGTGGTTTAGATGGTACATCATGCTGGTTTTCTGTGATAGAGGTGTAGATGGTACACCGTGCTGGTTACCTGTGACAGTGGTGTAGGTGGTACACCGTGCTGGTTATCTGTGATAGAGGTGTAGATGGTACACCGTGCTGGTTATCTGTGACAGTGGTGTAGATGGTACACCGTGCTGGTTATCTGTGATAGTGGTGTAGATGGTACACGGTGCTGGTTATCTATGATAGTGGTGTAGATGGTACACCGTGCTGGCTATCTGTGACAGTGGTGTAGATGGTACACCGTGCTGGTTATCTGTGACAGTGGTGTAGATGGTACACCGTGCTGGTTATGTGTGATAGAGGTGTAGATGGTACACCGTGCTGGTTATCTGTGACAGTGGTGTAGATGGTACACCGTGCTGGTTATCTGTGATAGTGGTGTAGATGGTACACCGTGCTGGTTATCTGTGACAGTGGGGTAGATGGTACACCGTGCTGGTTATCTGTGATAGTAGTGTAGATGGTACACCGTGCTGGTTATCTGTGACAGTGGTGTAGATGGTACACCGTGCTGGTTGTCTGTGATAGAGGTGTAGATGATACACCGTGCCGGTTATCTGTGACAGTGGTGTAGATGGTACACCGTGCTGGTTATCTGTGATAGAGGTGTAGATGGTACACCGTGCTGGTTATCTGTGACAGTGGTGTAGATGGTACACCGTGCTGGTTATCTGTGATAGAGGTGTAGATGGTACACCGTGCTGGTTATCTGTGACAGTGGTGTAGATGGTACACTGTGCTGGTTATCTGTGTCAGTGGTGTAGATGGTGCACCGTGCTGGTTATCTGTGATAGTGGTGTGGATGGTACCCCGTGCTGGTTATCTGTGATAGAGGTGTAGATGGTGCACCGTGCTGGTTATCTGTGATAGAGGTGTAGATGGTACACCGTGCTGGTTATCTGTTATAGCGGTGTAGATGGTACACCGTGCTGGTTATCTGTGATAGAGGTGTAGATGGTACTCCGTGCTGGTTATCTGTGACAGTGGTGTAGATGGTACACTGTGCTGGTTATCTGTGACCGTGGTGTAGATGATACACCGTGCTGGTTATCTGTGATAGAGGTGTAGATGGTACTCCGTGCTGGTTATCTGTGACAGTGGTGTAGATGGTACACTGTGCTGGTTATCTGTGATAGAGGTGTAGATGGTACACCGTGCTGGTTATCTGTGATAGAGGTGTAGATGGTACACCGTGCTGGTTATCTGTGACAGTGGTGTAGATGGTACACCGTGCTGGTTATCTGTGATAGTGGTGTAGATGGTACGCCGTGCTGGTTATCTGTGATAGTGGTGTAGGTGGTACACCGTGCTGGTTATCTGTGACAGTGGTGTAGATGGTACACCGTGCTGGTTATCTGTGATAGTGGTGTAGATGGTACACCGTGCTGGTTATCTGTGACAGTGGTGTAGATGGTACACCGTGCTGGTTATCTGTGATAGTGGTGTAGATGGTACACCGTGCTGGTTATCTGTGATAGAGGTGTAGATGGTACACCGTGCTTGTTATCTGTGACAGTGGTGTAGATGGTACACCGTGCTGGTTATCTGTGATAGTGGTGTAGATGGTACACCGTGCTGGTTATCTGTTATAGCGGTATAGCTGGTACACCGTGCTGGTTATCTGTGATAGAGGTGTAGATGGTACACCGTGCTGGTTATCTGTGATAGAGGTGTAGATGGTACACTGTGCTGGTTATCTGTGATAGAGGTGTAGATGGTACACCGTGCTGGTTGTCTGTGATAGTGGTGTAGATGGTACACCGTGCTGGTTATCTGTGACAGTGGTGTAGGTGGTACACCGTGCTGGTTGTCTGTGACGGTGGTGTAGATGGTACACCGTGCTGGTTATCTGTGACAGTGGTGTAGATGGTACACCGTGCTGGTTATCTGTGATAGAGGTGTAAATCGTACACCGTGCAGGTTATCTGTGATAGAGGTGTAGATGGTACACCGTGCTGGTTATCTGTGATAGAGGTGTAGATGGTACACCGTGCTGGTTATCTGTGATATAGGTGTAGATGGGACACCGTGCTGGTTATCTGTGACAGTGGTGTAGATGGTACACCGTGCTGGTTATCTGTGATAGTGGCGTAGATGGTACACCGTGCTGGTTATCTGTGATAGAGGTGTAGATGGTACACCGTGCTGGTTATCTGTGATAGAGGTGTAGATGGTACACCGTGCTGGTTATCTGTGACAGTGGTGTAGATGGTACACCGTGCTGATCATCTGTGATAGAGGTGTAGATGGTCACCGTGCTGGTTATCTGTGACAGTGGTGTAGATGGTACACCGTGCTGGTTATCTGTGACAGTGGTGTAGATTGTACACCGTGCTGGTTATCTGTGATAGAGGTGTAGATGGTGCACCGTGCTGGTTATCTGTGATAGTGGTGTAGATGGTACACCGTGCTGGTTATCTGTGACAGTGGTGTAGATGGTACACCGTGCTGGTTATCTGTGATAGAGGTGTAGATGATACACCGTGCCGGTTATCTGTGACAGTGGTGTAGATGGTACACCGTGCTGGTTATCTGTGACAGTGGTGTAGATGGTACACCGTGCTGGTTATCTGTGATAGAGGTGTAGATGGTACACCGTGCTGGTTATCTGTGACAGTGGTGTAGATGGTACACTGTGCTGGTTATCTGTGACAGTGGTGTAGATGGTGCACCGTGCTGGTTATCTGTGATAGTGGTGTGGATGGTACACCGTGCTGGTTATCTGTGATAGAGGTGTAGATGGTGCACCGTGCTGGTTATCTGTGATAGAGGTGTAGATGGTCCACCGTGCTGGTTATCTGTTATAGCGGTGTAGATGGTACACCGTGCTGGTTATCTGTGATAGAGGATTAGATGGTACACCGTGCTGGTTATCTGTGATAGTGGTGTAGATGGTACACCGTGCTGGTTATCTGTTATAGCGGTGTAGATGGTACACCGTGCTGGTTATCTGTTATAGAGGTGTAGATGGTACACCGTGCTGGTTATCTGTGCCAGTGGTGTAGATGGTACACCGTGCTGGTTATCTGTGATAGAGGTGTAGATGGGACACCGTGCTGGTTATCTGTGATAGTGGTGTAGATGGTACACCGTGCTGGTTATCTGTGATAGAGGTGTAGATGGGACACCGTGCTGGTTATCTGTGATAGTGGTGTAGATGGTACACCGTGCTGGTTATCTGTGATAGAGGTGTAGATGGGACACAGTGCTGGTTATCTGTGACAGTGGTGTAGATGTTACACCGTGCTGGTTATCTGTGATAGAGGTGTAGATGGTACTCCGTGCTGGTTATCTGTGACAGTGGTGTAGATGGTACACTGTGCTGGTTATCTGTGACAGTGGTGTAGATGGTACACCGTGCTGGTTAACTGTGATAGAGGTGCAGATGGTACACCGTGCTGGTTATCTGTGACAGTGGTGTAGATGGTACACCGTGCTGGTTATCTGTGATAGTGGTGTAGATGGTACACCGTGCTGGTTATCTGTGATAGTGGTGTAGATGGTACACCGTGCTGGTTATCTGTGACAGTGGTGTAGATGGTACACCGTGCTGGTTATCTGTGACAGTGGTGTAGATGGTACACCGTGCTGGTTATGTGTGATAGAGGTGTAGATGGTACACCGTGCTGGTTATCTGTGACAGTGGTGTAGATGGTACACCGTGCTGGTTATCTGTGACAGTGGTGTAGATGGTACACCGTGCTGGTTATCTGTGACAGTGGTGTAGATGGTACACCGTGCTGGTTATCTGTGATAGTGGTGTAGATGGTACACGGTGCTGGTTATCTATGATAGTGGTGTAGATGGTACACCGTGCTGGCTATCTGTGACAGTGGTTTAGATGGTACATCATGCTGGTTTTCTGTGATAGAGGTGTAGATGGTACACCGTGCTGGTTATCTGTGATAGTGGTGTAGATGGTACACCGTGCTGGTTATCTGTGACAGTGGGGTAGATGGTACACCGTGCTGGTTATCTGTGATAGTAGTGTAGATGGTACACCGTGCTGGTTATCTGTGACAGTGGTGTAGATGGTACACCGTGCTGGTTGTCTGTGATAGAGGTGTAGATGATACACCGTGCCGGTTATCTGTGACAGTGGTGTAGATGGTACACCGTGCTGGTTATCTGTGATAGAGGTGTAGATGGTACACCGTGCTGGTTATCTGTGACAGTGGTGTAGATGGTACACCGTGCTGGTTATCTGTGATAGAGGTGTAGATGGTACACCGTGCTGGTTATCTGTGACAGTGGTGTAGATGGTACACTGTGCTGGTTATCTGTGTCAGTGGTGTAGATGGTGCACCGTGCTGGTTATCTGTGATAGTGGTGTGGATGGTACCCCGTGCTGGTTATCTGTGATAGAGGTGTAGATGGTGCACCGTGCTGGTTATCTGTGATAGAGGTGTAGATGGTACACCGTGCTGGTTATCTGTTATAGCGGTGTAGATGGTACACCGTGCTGGTTATCTGTGATAGAGGTGTAGATGGTACTCCGTGCTGGTTATCTGTGACAGTGGTGTAGATGGTACACTGTGCTGGTTATCTGTGACCGTGGTGTAGATGATACACCGTGCTGGTTATCTGTGATAGAGGTGTAGATGGTACTCCGTGCTGGTTATCTGTGACAGTGGTGTAGATGGTACACTGTGCTGGTTATCTGTGATAGAGGTGTAGATGGTACACCGTGCTGGTTATCTGTGATAGAGGTGTAGATGGTACACCGTGCTGGTTATCTGTGACAGTGGTGTAGATGGTACACCGTGCTGGTTATCTGTGATAGTGGTGTAGATGGTACGCCGTGCTGGTTATCTGTGATAGTGGTGTAGGTGGTACACCGTGCTGGTTATCTGTGACAGTGGTGTAGATGGTACACCGTGCTGGTTATCTGTGATAGTGGTGTAGATGGTACGCCGTGCTGGTTATCTGTGACAGTGGTGTAGATGGTACACCGTGCTGGTTATCTGTGATAGTGGTGTAGATGGTACACCGTGCTGGTTATCTGTGATAGAGGTGTAGATGGTACACCGTGCTTGTTATCTGTGACAGTGGTGTAGATGGTACACCGTGCTGGTTATCTGTGATAGTGGTGTAGATGGTACACCGTGCTGGTTATCTGTTATAGCGGTATAGCTGGTACACCGTGCTGGTTATCTGTGATAGAGGTGTAGATGGTACACCGTGCTGGTTATCTGTGATAGAGGTGTAGATGGTACACTGTGCTGGTTATCTGTGATAGAGGTGTAGATGGTACACCGTGCTGGTTGTCTGTGATAGTGGTGTAGATGGTACACCGTGCTGGTTATCTGTGACAGTGGTGTAGGTGGTACACCGTGCTGGTTGTCTGTGACGGTGGTGTAGATGGTACACCGTGCTGGTTATCTGTGACAGTGGTGTAGATGGTACACCGTGCTGGTTATCTGTGATAGAGGTGTAAATCGTACACCGTGCAGGTTATCTGTGATAGAGGTGTAGATGGTACACCGTGCTGGTTATGTGTGATAGAGGTGTAGATGGTACACCGTGCTGGTTATCTGTGATATAGGTGTAGATGGGACACCGTGCTGGTTATCTGTGACAGTGGTGTAGATGGTACACCGTGCTGGTTATCTGTGATAGTGGCGTAGATGGTACACCGTGCTGGTTATCTGTGATAGAGGTGTAGATGGTACACCGTGCTGGTTATCTGTGATAGAGGTGTAGATGGTACACCGTGCTGGTTATCTGTGACAGTGGTGTAGATGGTACACCGTGCTGATCATCTGTGATAGAGGTGTAGATGGTCACCGTGCTGGTTATCTGTGACAGTGGTGTAGATGGTACACCGTGCTGGTTATCTGTGACAGTGGTGTAGATTGTACACCGTGCTGGTTATCTGTGATAGAGGTGTAGATGGTGCACCGTGCTGGTTATCTGTGATAGTGGTGTAGATGGTACACCGTGCTGGTTATCTGTGACAGTGGTGTAGATGGTACACCGTGCTGGTTATCTGTGATAGAGGTGTAGATGATACACCGTGCCGGTTATCTGTGACAGTGGTGTAGATGGTACACCGTGCTGGTTATCTGTGACAGTGGTGTAGATGGTACACCGTGCTGGTTATCTGTGATAGAGGTGTAGATGGTACACCGTGCTGGTTATCTGTGACAGTGGTGTAGATGGTACACTGTGCTGGTTATCTGTGACAGTGGTGTAGATGGTGCACCGTGCTGGTTATCTGTGATAGTGGTGTGGATGGTACACCGTGCTGGTTATCTGTGATAGAGGTGTAGATGGTGCACCGTGCTGGTTATCTGTGATAGAGGTGTAGATGGTCCACCGTGCTGGTTATCTGTTATAGCGGTGTAGATGGTACACCGTGCTGGTTATCTGTGATAGAGGATTAGATGGTACACCGTGCTGGTTATCTGTGATAGTGGTGTAGATGGTACACCGTGCTGGTTATCTGTTATAGCGGTGTAGATGGTACACCGTGCTGATTATCTGTTATAGAGGTGTAGATGGTACACCGTGCTGGTTATCTGTGCCAGTGGTGTAGATGGTACACCGTGCTGGTTATCTGTGATAGAGGTGTAGATGGGACACCGTGCTGGTTATCTGTGATAGTGGTGTAGATGGTACACCGTGCTGGTTATCTGTGATAGAGGTGTAGATGGTACACCGTGCTGGTTATCTGTTATAGCGGTGTAGATGGTACACCGTGCTGGTTATCTGTGATAGAGGTGTAGATGGTACACCGTGCTGGTTATCTGTGACAGTGGTGTAGATGGTACACCGTGCTGGTTATCTGTGATAGAGGTGTAGATGGGACACAGTGCTGGTTATCTGTGACAGTGGTGTAGATGTTACACCGTGCTGGTTATCTGTGATAGAGGTGTAGATGGTACTCCGTGCTGGTTATCTGTGACAGTGGTGTAGATGGTACACTGTGCTGGTTATCTGTGACAGTGGTGTAGATGGTACACCGTGCTGGTTAACTGTGATAGAGGTGCAGATGGTACACCGTGCTGGTTATCTGTGACAGTGGTGTAGATGGTACACCGTGCTGGTTATCTGTGATAGTGGTGTAGATGGTACACGGTGCTGGTTATCTATGATAGTGGTGTAGATGGTACACCGTGCTGGCTATCTGTGACAGTGGTGTAGATGGTACACCGTGCTGGTTATCTGTGACAGTGGTGTAGATGGTACACCGTGCTGGTTATGTGTGATAGAGGTGTAGATGGTACACCGTGCTGGTTATCTGTGACAGTGGTGTAGATGGTACACCGTGCTGGTTATCTGTGACAGTGGTGTAGATGGTACACGGTGCTGGTTATCTGTGATAGTGGTGTAGATGGTACACCGTGCTGGTTATCTGTGATAGAGGTGTTGATGGTACACTGTGCTGGTTATCTGTGATAGAGGTGTAGATGGTACACCGTGCTGGTTATCTGTGACAGTGGTGTAGATGGTACACCGTGCTGGTTATCTGTGATATAGGTGTAGATGGGACACCGTGCTGGTTATCTGTGACAGTGGTGTAGATGGTACACCGTGCTGGTTATCTGTGATAGTGGTGTAGATGGTACACCGTGCTGGTTATCTGTTATAGCGGTATAGCTGGTAGACCGTGCTGGTTATCTGTGATAGAGGTGTAGATGGTACACCTTGCTGGTTATCTGTGATAGTGGTGTAGATGGTACACCGTGCTGGTTATCTGTGACAGTGGTGTAGATGGTACACCGTGCTGATTATCTGTGATAGAGGTGTAGATGGTACACCGTGCTGGTTATCTGTGATAGTGGTGTAGGTGGTACACCGTGCTGGTTGTCTGTGACAGTGGTGTAGATGGTACACCGTGCTGGTTATCTGTGACAGTGGTGTAGATAGTACACCGTGCTGGTTATCTGTGATAGAGGTTTAGATGGTGAACCGTGCTGGTTATCTGTGACAGTGGTGTAGATGGTACACCGTGCTGGTTATCTGTGATAGAGGTGTAGATGGTACACCGTGCTGGTTATCTGTGACAGTGGTGTAGATGGTACACCGTGCTGGTTATCTGTGATAGTGGTGTAGATGGTACGCCGTGCTGGTTATGTGTGACAGTGGTGTAGTTGGTACACCGTGCTGGTTATCTGTGATAGTGGTGTAGATGGTACACCGTGCTGGTTTTCTGTGATAGAGGTGTAGATGGTACACCGTGCTTGTTATCTGTGATAGTGGTGTAGATGGTACACCGTGCTGGTTATCTGTTATAGCGGTATAGCTGGTACACCGTGCTGGTTATCTGTGATAGTGGTGTAGATGGTACACTGTGCTGGATATCTGTGATAGAGGTGTAGATGGTACACCGTGCTGGTTGTCTGTGATAGTGGTGTAGATGGTACACCGTGCTGGTTATCTGTGACAGTGGTGTAGGTGGTACACCGTGCTGGTTGTCTGTGACAGTGGTGTAGATGGTACACCGTGCTGGTTATCTGTGACAGTGGTGTAGATGGTACACCGTGCTGGTTATTTGTTATAGCGGTGTAGATGGTACACCGTGCTGGTTATCTGTGATAGAGGTGTAGATCGTACACCGTGCAGGTTATCTGTGATAGAGGTGTAGATGGTACACTGTGCTGGTTATCTGTGACAGTGGTGTAGATGGTACACCGTGCTGGTTATCTGTGATAGTGGTGTAGATGGTACACCGTGCTGGTTATCTGTGACAGTGGTGTAGATGGTACACCGTGCTGGTTATCTGTGATATAGGTGTAGATGGGACACCGTGCTGGTTATCTGTGATAGAGGTGTAGATGGTACACCGTGCTGGTTATCTGTGATAGTGGTGTAGATGGTACACCGTGCTGGTTATCTGTTATAGCGGTATAGCTGGTAGACCGTGCTGGTTATCTGTGATAGAGGTGTAGATGGTACACCGTGCTGGTTATCTGTGACAGTGGTGTAGATGGTACACCATGCTGGTTATCTGTGATAGAGGTGTAGATGGTACACCGTGCTGGTTATCTGTGATAGTGGTGTAGGTGGTACACCGTGCTGGTTGTCTGTGACAGTGGTGTAGATGGTACACCGTGCTGGTTATCTGTGATAGAGGTTTAGATGGTGCACCGTGCTGGTTATCTGTGACAGTGGTGTAGATGGTACACCGTGCTGGTTATCTGTGATGGAGGTGTAGATCGTACACCGTGCTGGTTATCTGTGATAGAGGTGTAGATGGTACACCATGCTGGTTATCTGTGACAGTGGTGTAGATGGTACACCGTGCTGGTTATCTGTGATAGTGGTGTAGATGGTACACCGTGCTGGTTATCTGTGACAGTGGTGTAGATGGTACACCGTGCTGGTTATCTGTGACAGTGGTGTAGATGGTACACCGTGCTGGTTATCTGTGATAGAGGTGTAGATGGTACACCGTGCTTGTTATCTGTGACAGTGGTGTAGATGGTACACCGTGCTGGTTATCTGTGATAGTGGTGTAGATGGTACACCGTGCTGGTTATCTGTTATAGCGGTATAGCTGGTACACCGTGCTGGTTATCTGTGATAGAGGTGTAGATGGTACACCGTGCTGGTTATCTGTGATAGAGGTGTAGATGGTACACTGTGCTGGTTATCTGTGATAGAGGTGTAGATGGTACACCGTGCTGGTTGTCTGTGATAGTGGTGTAGATGGTACACCGTGCTGGTTATCTGTGACAGTGGTGTAGGTGGTACACCGTGCTGGTTGTCTGTGACGGTGGTGTAGATGGTACACCGTGCTGGTTATCTGTGATAGAGGTGTAAATCGTACACCGTGCAGGTTATCTGTGATAGAGGTGTAGATGGTACACCGTGCTGGTTATGTGTGATAGAGGTGTAGATGGTACACCGTGCTGGTTATCTGTGATATAGGTGTAGATGGGACACCGTGCTGGTTATCTGTGACAGTGGTGTAGATGGTACACCGTGCTGGTTATCTGTGATAGTGGCGTAGATGGTACTCCGTGCTGGTTATCTGTGACAGTGGTGTAGATGGTACACCGTGCTGGTTATCTGTGACAGTGGTGTAGATGGTACACCGTGCTGGTTATCTGTGATAGAGGTGTAGATGGTACACCGTGCTGGTTATCTGTGATAGAGGTGTAAATCGTACACCGTGCAGGTTATCTGTGACAGTGGTGTAGATGGTACACCGTGCTGGTTATCTGTGATAGAGGTGTAGATCGTACACCGTGCTGATCATCTGTGATAGAGGTGTAGATGGTCACCGTGCTGGTTATCTGTGACAGTGGTGTAGATGGTACACCGTGCTGGTTATCTGTGACAGTGGTGTAGATGGTACACCGTGCTGGTTATCTGTGATAGAGGTGTAGATGGTGCACCGTGCTGGTTATCTGTGATAGTGGTGTAGATGGTACACCGTGCTGGTTATCTGTGATAGAGGTGTAGATGGTACACCGTGCTGGTTATCTGTGACAGTGGTGTAGATGGTACACGGTGCTGGTTATCTGTGATAGTGGTGTAGATGGTACACCGTGCTGGTTATCTGTGACAGTGGTGTAGATGGTACACCGTGCTGGTTATCTGTGATAGTGGTGTAGATGGCACACCGTGCTGGTTATCTGTGATAGAGGTGTAGATGGTACACCGTGCTGGTTATCTGTGATAGTGGTGTAGATGGTACACCGTGCTGGTTATCTGTGACAGTGGTGTAGATGGTACACCGTGCTGGTTATCTGTGATAGTGGTGTAGATGGTACACCGTGCTGGTTATCTGTTATAGCGGTATAGCTGGTAGACCGTGCTGGTTATCTGTGATCGAGGTGTAGATGGTACACCGTGCTGGTTATCTGTGATAGTGGTGTAGATGGTACACCGTGCTGGTTATCTGTGATAGAGGTGTAGATGGTACACCGTGCTGGTTATCTGTGATAGTGGTGTAGGTGGTACACCGTGCTGGCTGTCTGTGACAGTGGTGTAGATGGTACACCGTGCTGGTTATCTGTGATAGAGGTGTAGATGGTACACCGTGCTGGTTATCTGTGACAGTGGTGTAGATGGTACACCGTGCTGGTTATCTGTGATAGAGGTGTAGATGGTACACCGTGCTGGTTATCTGTGACAGTGGTGTAGATGGTACACCGTGCTGGTTATCTGTGACAGTGGTGTAGATGGTACACTGTGCTGGTTATCTGTGATAGAGGTTTAGATGGTGCACCGTGCTGGTTATCTGTGACAGTGGTGTAGATGGTACACCGTGCTGGTTATCTGTGATAGAGGTGTAGATGGTACACCGTGCTGGTCATCTGTGATAGTGGTGTAGATGGTACGCCGTGCTGGTTATCTGTGACAATGGTGTAGATGGTACACCGTGCTGGTTATCTGTGATAGTGGTGTAGATGGTACACCGTGCTGGTTATCTGTGATAGAGGTGTAGATGGTACACCGTGCTTGTTATCTGTGACAGTGGTGTAGATGGTACACCGTGCTGGTTATCTGTGATAGTGGTGTAGATGGTACACCGTGCTGGTTATCTGTTATAGCGGTATGGCTGGTACACCGTGCTGGTTATCTGTGACAGTGGTGTAGATGGTACACCGTGCTGGTTATCTGTGATAGAGGTGTAGATGATACACCGTGCCGGTTATCTGTGACAGTGGTGTAGATGGTACACCGTGCTGGTTATCTGTGACAGTGGTGTAGATGGTACACCGTGCTGGTTATCTGTGATAGAGGTGTAGATGGTACACCGTGCTGGTTATCTGTGACTGTGGTGTAGATGGTACACTGTGCTGGTTATCTGTGACAGTGGTGTAGATGGTGCACCGTGCTGGTTATCTGTGATAGTGGTGTGGATGGTACACCGTGCTGGTTATCTGTGATAGAGGTGTAGATGGTGCACCGTGCTGGTTATCTGTGATAGAGGTGTAGATGGTCCACCGTGCTGGTTATCTGTTATAGCGGTGTAGATGGTACACCGTGCTGGTTATCTGTGATAGAGGATTAGATGGTACACCGTGCTGGTTATCTGTGATAGTGGTGTAGATGGTACACCGTGCTGGTTATCTGTTATAGCGGTGTAGATGGTACACCGTGCTGATTATCTGTTATAGAGGTGTAGATGGTACACCGTGCTGGTTATCTGTGCCAGTGGTGTAGATGGTACACCGTGCTGGTTATCTGTGATAGAGGTGTAGATGGGACACCGTGCTGGTTATCTGTGATAGTGGTGTAGATGGTACACCGTGCTGGTTATCTGTGATAGAGGTGTAGATGGTACACCGTGCTGGTTATCTGTTATAGCGGTGTAGATGGTACACCGTGCTGGTTATCTGTGATAGAGGTGTAGATGGTACACCGTGCTGGTTATCTGTGACAGTGGTGTAGATGGTACACCGTGCTGGTTATCTGTGATAGAGGTGTAGATGGGACACAGTGCTGGTTATCTGTGACAGTGGTGTAGATGTTACACCGTGCTGGTTATCTGTGATAGAGGTGTAGATGGTACTCCGTGCTGGTTATCTGTGACAGTGGTGTAGATGGTACACTGTGCTGGTTATCTGTGACAGTGGTGTAGATGGTACACCGTGCTGGTTAACTGTGATAGAGGTGCAGATGGTACACCGTGCTGGTTATCTGTGACAGTGGTGTAGATGGTACACCGTGCTGGTTATCTGTGATAGTGGTGTAGATGGTACACGGTGCTGGTTATCTATGATAGTGGTGTAGATGGTACACCGTGCTGGCTATCTGTGACAGTGGTGTAGATGGTACACCGTGCTGGTTATCTGTGACAGTGGTGTAGATGGTACACCGTGCTGGTTATGTGTGATAGAGGTGTAGATGGTACACCGTGCTGGTTATCTGTGACAGTGGTGTAGATGGTACACCGTGCTGGTTATCTGTGACAGTGGTGTAGATGGTACACGGTGCTGGTTATCTGTGATAGTGGTGTAGATGGTACACCGTGCTGGTTATCTGTGATAGAGGTGTTGATGGTACACTGTGCTGGTTATCTGTGATAGAGGTGTAGATGGTACACCGTGCTGGTTATCTGTGACAGTGGTGTAGATGGTACACCGTGCTGGTTATCTGTGATATAGGTGTAGATGGGACACCGTGCTGGTTATCTGTGACAGTGGTGTAGATGGTACACCGTGCTGGTTATCTGTGATAGTGGTGTAGATGGTACACCGTGCTGGTTATCTGTTATAGCGGTATAGCTGGTAGACCGTGCTGGTTATCTGTGATAGAGGTGTAGATGGTACACCTTGCTGGTTATCTGTGATAGTGGTGTAGATGGTACACCGTGCTGGTTATCTGTGACAGTGGTGTAGATGGTACACCGTGCTGATTATCTGTGATAGAGGTGTAGATGGTACACCGTGCTGGTTATCTGTGATAGTGGTGTAGGTGGTACACCGTGCTGGTTGTCTGTGACAGTGGTGTAGATGGTACACCGTGCTGGTTATCTGTGACAGTGGTGTAGATAGTACACCGTGCTGGTTATCTGTGATAGAGGTTTAGATGGTGAACCGTGCTGGTTATCTGTGACAGTGGTGTAGATGGTACACCGTGCTGGTTATCTGTGATAGAGGTGTAGATGGTACACCGTGCTGGTTATCTGTGACAGTGGTGTAGATGGTACACCGTGCTGGTTATCTGTGATAGTGGTGTAGATGGTACGCCGTGCTGGTTATGTGTGACAGTGGTGTAGTTGGTACACCGTGCTGGTTATCTGTGATAGTGGTGTAGATGGTACACCGTGCTGGTTTTCTGTGATAGAGGTGTAGATGGTACACCGTGCTTGTTATCTGTGATAGTGGTGTAGATGGTACACCGTGCTGGTTATCTGTTATAGCGGTATAGCTGGTACACCGTGCTGGTTATCTGTGATAGTGGTGTAGATGGTACACTGTGCTGGATATCTGTGATAGAGGTGTAGATGGTACACCGTGCTGGTTGTCTGTGATAGTGGTGTAGATGGTACACCGTGCTGGTTATCTGTGACAGTGGTGTAGGTGGTACACCGTGCTGGCTGTCTGTGACAGTGGTGTAGATGGTACACCGTGCTGGTTATCTGTGACAGTGGTGTAGATGGTACACCGTGCTGGTTATTTGTTATAGCGGTGTAGATGGTACACCGTGCTGGTTATCTGTGATAGAGGTGTAGATCGTACACCGTGCAGGTTATCTGTGATAGAGGTGTAGATGGTACACTGTGCTGGTTATCTGTGACAGTGGTGTAGATGGTACACCGTGCTGGTTATCTGTGATAGTGGTGTAGATGGTACACCGTGCTGGTTATCTGTGACAGTGGTGTAGATGGTACACCGTGCTGGTTATCTGTGATATAGGTGTAGATGGGACACCGTGCTGGTTATCTGTGATAGAGGTGTAGATGGTACACCGTGCTGGTTATCTGTGATAGTGGTGTAGATGGTACACCGTGCTGGTTATCTGTTATAGCGGTATAGCTGGTAGACCGTGCTGGTTATCTGTGATAGAGGTGTAGATGGTACACCGTGCTGGTTATCTGTGACAGTGGTGTAGATGGTACACCATGCTGGTTATCTGTGATAGAGGTGTAGATGGTACACCGTGCTGGTTATCTGTGATAGTGGTGTAGGTGGTACACCGTGCTGGTTGTCTGTGACAGTGGTGTAGATGGTACACCGTGCTGGTTATCTGTGATAGAGGTGTAGATGGTACACCGTGCTGGTTATCTGTGACAGTGGTGTAGATGGTACACCGTGCTGGTTATCTGTGATAGAGGTTTAGATGGTGCACCGTGCTGGTTATCTGTGACAGTGGTGTAGATGGTACACCGTGCTGGTTATCTGTGATGGAGGTGTAGATCGTACACCGTGCTGGTTATCTGTGATAGAGGTGTAGATGGTACACCATGCTGGTTATCTGTGACAGTGGTGTAGATGGTACACCGTGCTGGTTATCTGTGATAGTGGTGTAGATGGTACACCGTGCTGGTTATCTGTGACAGTGGTGTAGATGGTACACCGTGCTGGTTATCTGTGACAGTGGTGTAGATGGTACACCGTGCTGGTTATCTGTGATAGAGGTGTAGATGGTACACCGTGCTTGTTATCTGTGACAGTGGTGTAGATGGTACACCGTGCTGGTTATCTGTGATAGTGGTGTAGATGGTACACCGTGCTGGTTATCTGTTATAGCGGTATAGCTGGTACACCGTGCTGGTTATCTGTGATAGAGGTGTAGATGGTACACCGTGCTGGTTATCTGTGATAGAGGTGTAGATGGTACACTGTGCTGGTTATCTGTGATAGAGGTGTAGATGGTACACCGTGCTGGTTGTCTGTGATAGTGGTGTAGATGGTACACCGTGCTGGTTATCTGTGACAGTGGTGTAGGTGGTACACCGTGCTGGTTGTCTGTGACGGTGGTGTAGATGGTACACCGTGCTGGTTATCTGTGACAGTGGTGTAGATGGTACACCGTGCTGGTTATCTGTGATAGAGGTGTAAATCGTACACCGTGCAGGTTATCTGTGATAGAGGTGTAGATGGTACACCGTGCTGGTTATCTGTGATATAGGTGTAGATGGGACACCGTGCTGGTTATCTGTGACAGTGGTGTAGATGGTACACCGTGCTGGTTATCTGTGATAGTGGCGTAGATGGTACTCCGTGCTGGTTATCTGTGACAGTGGTGTAGATGGTACACCGTGCTGGTTATCTGTGACAGTGGTGTAGATGGTACACCGTGCTGGTTATCTGTGATAGAGGTGTAGATGGTACACCGTGCTGGTTATCTGTGATAGAGGTGTAAATCGTACACCGTGCAGGTTATCTGTGACAGTGGTGTAGATGGTACACCGTGCTGGTTATCTGTGATAGAGGTGTAGATCGTACACCGTGCTGATCATCTGTGATAGAGGTGTAGATGGTCACCGTGCTGGTTATCTGTGACAGTGGTGTAGATGGTACACCGTGCTGGTTATCTGTGACAGTGGTGTAGATGGTACACCGTGCTGGTTATCTGTGATAGAGGTGTAGATGGTGCACCGTGCTGGTTATCTGTGATAGTGGTGTAGATGGTACACCGTGCTGGTTATCTGTGATAGAGGTGTAGATGGTACACCGTGCTGGTTATCTGTGACAGTGGTGTAGATGGTACACGGTGCTGGTTATCTGTGATAGTGGTGTAGATGGTACACCGTGCTGGTTATCTGTGACAGTGGTGTAGATGGTACACCGTGCTGGTTATCTGTGATAGTGGTGTAGATGGCACACCGTGCTGGTTATCTGTGATAGAGGTGTAGATGGTACACCGTGCTGGTTATCTGTGACAGTGGTGTAGATGGTACACCGTGCTGGTTATCTGTGATAGTGGTGTAGATGGTACACCGTGCTGGTTATCTGTTATAGCGGTATAGCTGGTAGACCGTGCTGGTTATCTGTGATCGAGGTGTAGATGGTACACCGTGCTGGTTATCTGTGATAGTGGTGTAGATGGTACACCGTGCTGGTTATCTGTGATAGAGGTGTAGATGGTACACCGTGCTGGTTATCTGTGATAGTGGTGTAGGTGGTACACCGTGCTGGCTGTCTGTGACAGTGGTGTAGATGGTACACCGTGCTGGTTATCTGTGATAGAGGTGTAGATGGTACACCGTGCTGGTTATCTGTGACAGTGGTGTAGATGGTACACCGTGCTGGTTATCTGTGATAGAGGTGTAGATGGTACACCGTGCTGGTTATCTGTGACAGTGGTGTAGATGGTACACCGTGCTGGTTATCTGTGACAGTGGTGTAGATGGTACACTGTGCTGGTTATCTGTGATAGAGGTTTAGATGGTGCACCGTGCTGGTTATCTGTGACAGTGGTGTAGATGGTACACCGTGCTGGTTATCTGTGATAGAGGTGTAGATGGTACACCGTGCTGGTCATCTGTGATAGTGGTGTAGATGGTACGCCGTGCTGGTTATCTGTGACAGTGGTGTAGATGGTACACCGTGCTGGTTATCTGTGATAGTGGTGTAGATGGTACACCGTGCTGGTTATCTGTGATAGAGGTGTAGATGGTACACCGTGCTTGTTATCTGTGACAGTGGTGTAGATGGTACACCGTGCTGGTTATCTGTGATAGTGGTGTAGATGGTACACCGTGCTGGTTATCTGTTATAGCGGTATGGCTGGTACACCGTGCTGGTTATCTGTGATAGAGGTGTAGATGGTACACTGTGCTGGTTATCTGTGATAGAGGTGTAGATGGTACACCGTGCTGGTTATCTGTGATAGTGGTGTAGATGGTACACCGTGCTGGTTATCTGTTACAGCGGTTTAGATGGTACACCGTGCTGGTTATCTGTGATAGAGGTGTAGATGGTACACCGTGCTGGTTATCTGTGATAGAGGTGTAGATGATACACCGTGCTGGTTATCTGTGATAGAGGTGTAGATGGTACACCGTGCTGGTTATCTGTGACAGTGGTGTAGATGGTACACCGTGCTGGTTATCTGTGATAGAGGTGTAGATGGTACACCGTGCTGGTTATCTGTGATAGTGGTGTAGGTGGTACACCGTGCTGGTTGTCTGTGACAGTGGTGTAGATGGTACACCGTGCTGGTTATCTGTGATAGAGGTGTAGATGGTACACCGTGCTGGTTATCTGTGACAGTGATGTAGATGGTACACCGTGCTGGTTATCTGTGATAGAGGTGTAGATGGTACACCGTGCTGGTTATCTGTGACAGTGGTGTAGATGGTACACCGTGCTGGTTATCTGTGATAGAGGTGTAGATGGTACACCGTGCTGGTTATCCTTGGTAGTGGTGTAAATAGGTTTACTCACTGCCATATCCCTCGACATTGGCATCGAGTCACAGAGATGTACAGCACGGAAACAGACCCTTCGGTCCATCCTGTCCCTGCTGACCCAGATATCCCAATCCAATCTGGTCCCACCTGCCAGCACCCGTCCCATATCCGTCCAAACCCTTCCTATTCATATACCCATCTAAATGCCTCTTAAATGTTGTCATTGTATCAGCCTCCACCACATCCTGTGGCAGCTCATTCCATACACGTACCACCCTCTGGGTGAAAAAGTTGCCCCTTAGGTCTCTTTTATATCTTTCCCCTCTCACCCTTAACTATGCCCTCTATTTTGGACTGGTCCACCCCAGGGAATAGACTTTGTCTATTTACCCTATCCATGCCCCTCATGATTTTGTAAACCTCTATAAGGTCACCCCTCAGCCTCCGACGCTCCAGGGAAAACAGCCCCAGCCTTCCCAGCCTCTCCCTGTAGCTCAGACCCTCCAACCCTGGCAACATCCTTGTAAATCTTTTCTGAACCGTTTCAAGTTTCACAACATCTTTCCGATCGGAAGGAGGCCAGAATTGCACGCAATATTCCAACAGTGGCCTAACCAATGTCCTGTACAGCTGCAGTGTGACCTCTCAACTCCCTGCACTAACCGTATCTTAGCGCCCTGAATATTCACATCACGTGGTGTTCTAGTCAAGCTGAGGTTCGCTGTGACTGTATTGAGTGGTGGAGCTGGCTCATGGAGCTGAACGTCCTGCCCCTTGTTTATATGTTCTTCTCGCACACCATGATTTGTTTTTTTTTTAGATTAGACTAGACTTACAGTGTGGAAACAGGCCCCTTCGGCCCATCAAGTCCACACCGACCCGCCGAAGCGCAACCCACCCATACCCCTACATTTACCCCTTACCCAACACTAGGTTAGTAGTGTTTAGTGTTTAGTGTTTATCTAACACTACGGGCAATTTAGCTTGGCCAATTCACCTGACCTGCACATCTTTGGACTGTGGGAGGAAACCGGAGCACCCGGAGGAAACCCACGCAGACACGGGGAGAACGTGCAAACTCCACACAGTCAGTCGCCTGAGTCGGGAATTGAACCCGGGTCTACAGGCGCTGTGAGGCAGCAGTGCTAACCACTGTGCCACCGTGCCGCCCACGTTTTGAGGGGAAATGAATGCATCAGTACAGGATGTTGGTGAGGCCGCACTTGGGGTATTGTGTTCGGTATTAGTCAGCTACTGGAAGGATGTTATTAAACTGCTGAAGAAATTTACAAGGATGTTTCCTGGACGCAAGGGTCTGAGTTATCGGGAGAGGTTGGACAGGCCACGACTTTTTTTATTGAGAGCGTCGGAGACTGAGGGGGGGATCGGATAGAGGTGGGAAGATCATGAGAGGCATGGATAGGGTGAAGACAGTCAGTCTTTTTCCCAGGGATGGGGAATTGAGGAGTAGAGGGCATCAGTTGCTCCTGATGCGGTCTCCTCTACATTGGGGAGACTGGGCGCCTCCTAGCAGAGCACTTTAGGGAACATCTCCGAGATACCCGCACCAATCAACCACACCGCCCTGTGGCCCAACATTTCAACTCCCCCTCCCACTCTGCCGAGGACATGGAGGTCCTGGGCCTCCTTCACTGCCGCTCCCTCACCACCAGACGCCTGGAGGAAGAACGCCTCATCTGCCACCTCGGAACACTTCAACCCCAGGGCATCAATGTGGACTTCAACAGCTTCCTCATTTCCCCTTCCCCCACCTCACCCTAGTTCAAACTTCCAGCTCAGCACTGTCCCCATGACTTGTCCGGACTTGTCCTACCTGCCTAGCTCCTTTTCCACCTATCCACTCCACCCTCTCCTCCCTGACCTATCACCTTCATCCCCTCCCCCACTCACCTATTGTACTCTATGCTACTCTCTCCCCACCCCCACCCTCCTCTCGCTTATCTCCCCACCCTTCAGGCTCACTGCCTTTATTCCTGATGAAGGGCTTTTGCCCGAAACGTCGATTTCGCTGCTCCTCGGATGCTGCCTGAACTGCTGTGCTCTTCCAGCACCACTGACCCAGAATCTGGTTTCCAGCCTCTGCAGTCATTGTCTTTACCTGGGACGAGGGGTCATAGTTTGAAGATATTAGGAGGAGAGTATAGAGGGGATGTCAGAGGTAGGTTCCTTACACAGAGAGTTGTGAATGTATGGAATGTGTTCCCAGCGGTGGTGGTGGGAGCAGAGTCATTGGGGACATTTAAGTGACTGCTGGACATGTACATGGAGGGCAGTGAGTTGAGGGGTGAGTGGGTTAAGATATTTTATTTTACATTCGGATTAATCATCAGCACAACATCGTGGGGCGAAGGGCCTGTTCTGTGCAGTACTTTGCTATGTTCTATGTTCTAAACACATGGATAGGAGAGGACTAGAAGGACCAGGGCCGAGTGCAGGGAAATGGGGTTGGCGTGGATGGACATTTTGGTCAGCAGGGATCCATCTGGGCTGAAGGGTCTGTCTCCATGCTGTCGGACTCCATGGCTTTAGGTGATAGGGTTCCTGCTCTTTACCAAGCCAGCCACTCCTGTCTATCCCTGAGGTTAGTTCGGAGTGTGCTGTTCCGGTGTGGGTCAGGAGGAACGTATTGGTTAGAAAATGGTAAGGACAGCAGGTTCCCCTCCGAGAGCCGGACTGACACTGTTGACCAGGTCAGAGGTAACTGTTGATTTTTAGGACCCGTGAATTTCACCACCTGTCATGGCTCAGTTCAAACCCATGTCCCCAGGATGACCAATGTGGGATGTGTATTACCGGTCCAGAGACATTACCACTGCTCCACTCCCTGCCTGTACAGAAGGGCATGTCAAATAAGGGAATACATTTGGCTGATAACAAAGCAGATTTTCAAGGGAACACTCATTTCCGAAAAACAAGGACAGTCCTGAGAGAAAATGCAGTTTGTCACTTTGATTAGATTCCCCACAGTGTGGAAACAGGCCCTTCGGCCCAACAAGTCCACACCGACCCTCCGAAGAGTAACCCACACATTTCCCTCTGACTAATGCACCGAGCATTATGGGACAATTTCCCATGGCCAATCCCATCCTAACCTGCACATCCCTGGGCACTATGGGACAATTTCCCATGGCCAATCCACCCTAACCTGCACATCCCTGGGCACTATGGGACAATTTCCCATGGCCAATCCACCCTAACCTGCACATCCCTGCGCACTATGGGACAATTTCCCATGGCCAATCCCACCCTAACCTGCACATCCCTGGGCACTATGGGACAATTTCCCATGGCCAATCCACCCTAACCTGCACATCCCTGGGCACTATGGGACAATTTAGCACGGCCAATCCACCCTAACCTGCACATCCCTGGGCACTATGGGACAATTTCCCATGGCCAATCCAACCTAACCTGCACATCCCTGGGCACTATGGGACAATTTCCCATGGCCAATCCCATCCTAACCTGCACATCCCTGGGTACTATGGGACAATTTCCCATGGCCAATCCCACCCTAACCTGCACATCCCTGGGCACTATGGGACAATTTCCCATGGCCAATCCCACCCTAACCTGCACATCCCTGGGCACTATGGGACAATTTCCCATGGCCGATCCCACCCTAACCTGCACATCCCTGGGCACTATGGGACAATTTCCCATGGCCAATCCCACCCTAACCTGCACATCCCTGGGCACTATGGGACAATTTCCCATGGCCAATCCACCCTAACCTGCACATCCCTGGGCACTATGGGACAATTTCCCATGGCCAACCCACACTAACCTGCACATCCCTGGGCACTATGGGACAATTTCCCATGGCCAATCCCACCCTAACCTGCACATCCCTGGGCACTATGGGACAATTTCCCATGGCCAATCCCACCCTAACCTGCACATCCCTGGGCACTATGGGACAATATCCCATGGCTAATCCACCCTAACCTGCACACCCCTGGGCACTATGGGACAATTTCCCATGCCCAATCCCACTCTAACCTGCACATCCCTGGGCACTATGGGACAATTTCCCATGGCCAATCCACCCTAACCTGCACATCCCTGGGCACTATGGGACAATTTAGCACGGCCAATCCACCCTAACCTGCACATCCCTGGGCACTATGGGACAATTTCCCATGGCCAATCCACCCTAACCTGCACATCCCTGGGCACTATGGGACAATTTCCCACGGCCAATCCCACCCTAACCTGCACATCCCTGGGCACTATGGGACAATTTCCCACGGCCAATCCCACCCTGACCTGCACATCTTTTGACTGTGGGAGCACCCGGAGGAAACCCACACAGACACGGGGAGAATGTGCAAACTCCACACAGACAGTCGCCCCTGAGGCTGGGATCGAACCTGGGTCACTTGTGCTGGGAGGCAGCAGTGCTAACCAGTGAACCATCATGCCGCGGGGATGTTTTTATCATTTATTGGTTCGCATTTTGTTTGTAACATTACTCTTGTTAAGTATTGTGCCTGTAAATGGCGACTTTAAATCCATTTTTACTGCAGACCTCAGAGAGCAGCACAAGGATTTCCTTCACAAAAAGAGCCTGTCCATTGGACAGAAGAGAAAGTTCCGGAGAATTGCTCTGAGCGAAGGTTACACCAGGGTGATAATGGTCACCTCAGCGAGTGAGCAGGTACATGAGGGTGTTCCGCTGAAGGGCAGGCGTGTGGGAGGTGAGGAATTCTGGAGGAGAGCTGAGAAACATCAGCCAGACGAAATCCCGTTGGACCGTTTAGTGAGAAAACGTAGCGACGAGACAGGGGTATCTGGGACAACCGTCATTGTCGCACCCTCTGGCTTCGGGAAAAGTACCACCCTGCAGCAAATAACCCACAGCTGGGCAACAGGCGAGATGTACCCAGAGATCGATGTCATCTTCCCCTTTAAGGTTCAGCAGTTGAACTCCATCGAGGGGGAGACCTGTCTCAACGAGCTGGTGTTGGATTACTTCCCCCACTGCAGAGACTGGCTGCAGTTCCTGTGGAAGGAGCCGGAGAAAATACTGTTCATGTTGGATGATGTGGACCTTCTCCGAAAGCCCATGGAGACGCCGAGCGGCAACGCGCACGGATCTGAGAGTTTCGGGCCTGAACGCTTCTGCGAAGTCTCCCAGATCGTGCGCTGTCTTATTCAGGGGCGGTTACTGAAGGGCTGCTCAGTGATGGCCACCAGTTCCCCTTGGAGACTGCAGAACCTTGGAACGGTCGGATCGCATCGAATTGTCAATATCCTCGGGTTCAGCGCAGAGGTGATGGAGCAATATTTCCAACGCTGTTGCCTTGCTGGAGGTATTCCGGATTGGGATGAGACGGTCCACACCATGTGCCATAATCCTGGCTTCTGCTCAGCACTGGCATTAACGCTGGAAGCCCAGCTGACAGAAGGAGCCCAGACCCAGGCCATGGCCACCAGGACCAGAGCGCTTCTCACGTTCCTCACTTGGGTTTTGGACAAGCGTGGGTGTGAGGATGCCATCGCCCGCCACATGCTTCTGAAGTTGGGTGGCTTGGCGTACTGGGGAGTTTGCACCGAGACCGTTGTGTTTGGGAGAGACCACTTCGACCGGCACAGTCTCCCTCTTTCTAATTGGATCTCTACACTGATGATGGAAGTCCAAGGCGACGGTGGCGTTGGCTACGTCTTCACTCACCCCGTTTTGAAGGACTTTGTGGCCGCTCTGTATAAATCCCAGTGTACGCCAGCAGACCAAGTGAAGAGAACTCTGGCTGAGTGGTCCAGCTGCCCTCAGGACAGGTTTAAGCTTGTCTCCCGCTTTCTGATAGGCCTCTGTTCACCCAACGCAGTGAAAGAGACCGGGTTCCCCTGGGGGAAGGTCCCCTCGGAAACTGCCTCGAATGTGTCAGACTGGCTGAGGGAAAACTTCAGCCGCTGCGTGCAGGACCTGCAAAGCCAGAGGAACCAAAAGGGGCTCCTCGGGATTTTGGATTGCCTTCTGGAGTTCGGGGACGCCAGCACTCTGCGCGATGTCCTAGCTCCAGTGAAGACGCTGAGATTCGCCAAGTGTCCCCTTCAACCGGCTGACCGTACGGTTCTGTCAAAGGCATTTATTGTGGTCCAGGAGATTCAGGAGCTGGATTTGGACAGCTGTGGTCTGGAAGGCGAGGGATTCCATCAGCTGGAGCAGGTGCTACATAAATGCAAAGTACTCAGGTAATGCAACACGGTTGTTATAACGCTGCAAACTGTTCCCAATCCTGCTCATTTCTCCCTGTGAATTAATTACTTTTTTTCTATTCTTCATTAGCCTGAACAAGAATAAACTGGGTGATTCAGGAGTGACACGTCTGTCTCATATCCTGAAGAAAGAAAATTGCAGAATACAGAGATTGTTGTAAGTAATTCCCTTTAATAATTATCAGCAAATGTGACGTTCTATTATTCTGCAATAATTTAAACATAAACACAGTCTGTAAACGCCTGTTGCAATTAACAAAAATTTCACCGTGATGGTTTGCAGGTGGAATTTATTTTGGACTCTGCCTCTTTGTATGTTTCTGATGTTACAGTAAGTAGCATTTATGTCTTTTCTTTCCTTTAATCAATGCAGTTTAAAATCCAACAATCTCACGGACGGCTGTGTGGAAACCCTAATCTCCGCCCTCCGTGAAAATACTGTCCTGTTACAACTGGACATTGGCAACGATGATCCAAATGGTGACCAAGCTAACAGGCTGACTGACCAGTCCATTCCTGCTCTGTCCCAGTTCATTCAGAGTAACACACAAGTGACAGAACTCAGGTGAGTTTGTTCTTAAATGTTCCTCATTTAAATGTTCTTTGAAGAGAAATATCTTCTATCTCCATAATTAAGTTCCATGGATTTGCTGAATGAAACGAGATAATTACAGTCATTGGGATGGACAGCACAGAAACAGACCCTTCGGCCCAACCCGTCCGTGCTGACCCAGATATCCCAACCCAATCTAGTCCCACCTGCCAGCACCCGGCCCATATCCCTCCAAACCCTTCCTATTCATATACCCATCCAAATGCCTCTTAAATGTTGTCATTGTACCAGCCTCCACCACATCCTCTGGCAGCTCATTCCATACACGTACCACCCTCTGGGTGAAAAAGTTGCCCCTTAGGTCTCTTTTACATCTTTCCCCTCTCACCCTAAACCTATGCTCATCTAGTTTTGCTGTCCCTCCCCTCTCCCCCGCACCCCCCCAACACACACACACACATTAACAGCACAGAGGGGGAAGGAGTGGAGAGTGACGAACTCCTGGGAGTGGTCATCCACAACAAGCTTTCTTGGACCCTTCATGTGGACGCACTGGTTACAAAGGCCCAACAACATCTCCTCTCCCTCAGGAAGCTGGGGAAGTTTGCCATGATGGTGAATACCCGTGCCAACGATTACAGGTGCCCCATCGAGAGCATTCTGTCTGGGTGTATTACTACCTGGTATGGTAACTGTACCATTCGAGATCGGAGACGGTTACAGAGAGTGGGGAACTCAGCCCGGACAATCACAAAGGCCAACCTCCCATCTACAGGAACCATCTCCCAGGCCCTGCTGTCAGGGAAAGGCCACCAGCATTCTCAAAGATCCAGCCCACCCTGACAAAGTTTTTCTACACCCTCTCCCATCGGGGAGAAGCTACAGAAACCTGGACCCACACACACACCAGCTGGTTTCGTAACAGTTATTCCCTACTGTTGTTAGAATACTGAATGGACTCACAAACTCTTAACATTCACCTGTACCTGTGTTTTTGTTTTTGCTGCTATTTACCTGTTATTTACTATCGATGCTACGTAACTCTGTGATCTGCCTGGGATTGCTTGTAAGACAAAAGCTTTTCATGTGCACATTCGGTCCACGTGACAATATATTAAATTCAATTGAATTCAACTTTAGACTCCCCTATCCTGTGGGGGAAAAGACCTTGTCTATTCACCTTATCATGGTTTTATCAATCTCTATAAGGTCACCCCTCGGGGGGATCCAAGATGGCGGCGACCCAGCAAGACTGAGTCCACAGTGCTCTACCCAAAACTTGGGAAAAGTGGGCTATCCACCCCCACCACACTCACTAAACCATTTATAATAGTTGTTAACCTTAAATAGTTACCTATTAGTACATTTAAATAGTCTAATACTAGCTGGAAAATGAGTAAAGGGAAGGGAACAGGCGGCTCTAAGAAAGCAGGGACCCCTCCCCCACCCTCTCCCTCTTCAGCTGCAACAAAGGTGTCTTCAGCTGCTTCAGGAGATTTACCAACGAAGATGAGCTTTGAGGAGATGTTTGCCAGGTGGGAGGCGAAGGTTGATGCTTTTATCGATGAGTCTCGGCAGAGCAGAGAAGCACTATCAGCCGAGCTGCAGAAGCAGGGCAGAGACATTCAGGAACTGGAGTGCCGAGTCAGAGAGGTGGAGTCGAAGGCCGCAACCTCAGAGACTGCGATAAAATCAACAGCCAACCACATCCGTTTTCTCGAGAATCGAGTCCAGAACCTAGAAAACCACATTGATGACCTCGAAAATCGATGTCGTAGAAAAAATATTCGGTTATTGGGCCTGCCCGAGCAGGAAGAGGGAGGCCAGCTGACAGCATTCTTAGAGCATTGGCTGCCACAACTTTTAAATCTGCATAATGGATCAGGCCAGGTAAGGGTAGAATGGGCCTACCGGGTCACAGTACGTGGGCCCGGCTCAACCCAGCGCCCACGCCTGGTCCTGTTCCAGCTGCAGAGCTATAGGGAGAGGCAGATGCTCCTGGAAGCCTCGAGAAATCTGGGAAAAGATCCCCAAGCTATGACCCACAAAGGATCCAGGATCATGCTGTTCCAGGACTTCTCCCCAGCTTTGGTCCGAAAGAGGAAGGCATTCGATGAGGCGAAGAAGCGTTTAAGGGACTTAAATATCCAGTACTCCTTACGATATCCAGCGACGCTACGCCTTAGCCACGAAGGATCCATATATAACTTCGGATCACCGGAGAAGGCTAAGGAATTCTTGGACTCTCTTAAATAAACTGTAAGAGATTGTGGACGCTGGTCTGCCTTTCCCATTATTTTAGTTTACATCCCTTCATCTTTTCTTATCTTTCCCCCCATGTGTGTATGTATATATATATATATATATATGTTGGGGCGTTTGGTTAATGTTGATGGGGAGAGGTGGTTACCTTATTCTATTTTACTTCTGTTTTTAGGAGCGGGGTTGTTTTTCTTTCCCCTGTTATTTTGTGGTATTATATTTAAGTATTACATGTTGAGATTGTAATCTTATAGTTATATATGGTATTAATATTCCCAAATATATTTAGATGTGGGTGTGGGTGGGGGTGGGGTGTTCACTGTTAACTCTAGCTTTATGTTATATTTGAATTCTCCTCATTTTATTGAGGAACACCTGGGTCAAGGGTGGGGCACTGGTTGGAAGAGGGTAAGATGGACTGTGGGAGAGGAAGTGACGCTCCCTGGGAACAAGGGAGAAAATCTCCAATTCGGAATGTTTTATATTTTTTATACTTAGAAAGAGTTTTTTGTGATATTGTTTTGAGTGTATCAGAGAGTCTTTACTTTTGTAAATCTTGTATGCTCCATGCTCGGGATGTTCTAGATAGGGTTTCCCCTCCCGAGGGGTCTCGGATCTGTCCAGATGATTATGGCTGAACAGTCGGTTAAGTGGTGCACCTGGAATGTCAGGGGGAGTAATTCGCCAGTTAAAAGGAAGAAAATATTATCAAATCTTAAGAAGGAGAGAGTTGATATAGCTCTCCTACAGGAGACACACCTGTCGGATAAAGAACACTTAAAATTACGACAGGGCGGATTTGATCAGGCCTTTTTTTCCTCTTTTAATTCAAAAAGCAGGGGAGTCGTTATCCTTGTCCGGAAGAACTTCCCTTTGAAAATTCTAAATCAGATAAAAGACGAATCTGGACGACATATTTTGATTAAAGCCCTCATAAATGGAGAGGAATATGGGATCTTAAATGTGTACTGCCCCCCGGCACACCCCTTTAAATTCATAACGGAAGCTTTTTCAAAACTGATGGCCTTTGGTGCCCGTCATACAATTATAGGGGGAGACTTTAATTGTATTATGGATCCGGAAATAGACAGGATTCCCAAGAGTGCCGCTGGAGTATCTCCCAGATCTAGACAACTGGCGGACCTGAATAAAGAATTAGGATTGGTAGATGTATGGAGATGTCTCCATCCACAGGGTAGAGATTTTTCTTTCTACTCTAATCCACATAAATGTCACACAAGAATTGATATGTTTTTTGCCCCATCGATTTTTCTAAACTCTATAGCAACCTGTAAAATAGGTACTATAGCAATCTCTGACCATGCCGCTGTATACATGGAAACTAAGGTAAAGAACAATGGGACATCTGCTCGGCATTGGCGTATGGACCCCTTCCTGTTAAAAGATAGCAAATTTTTAAAGTACTTCTCCCAAGAACTTAAAACTTTTTTAGAAATTAATACTGGTACGGCTAGCAATCCGTCAGTGATGTGGGAGACCATCAAAGCTTATGCACGAGGTTTGATCATCTCCTATTCAGCGACCCAGAGGAAAATGAAGGGAGAGCAACAGCGTCTGCTCGAAGCTCGCCTAAAAGCAGCCGAAACAGCATACGCTGATAGACCTTCTATCACAAAATTGCAGAGGATTACAGCTCTTAGGACAGCTTTAAACACCGCGCTTACTCAAACGGCTAAAAGGGAAATATTATTTGCGAAACAAAGATTATATGAATATGGCGACAAACCGGGTAGATACTTAGCATTTCTTGCAAAGAAAAAGAAAGCCCCTCAAACTATTCCGACCATCAAGGAAAGCACAGGTACCCTGACTCATGATCATAAAAAGATCAATGCGACCTTTAAAGAATTTTATTCTGAACTATATAGATCGCAGGATTGTGAAGATAGGATTAGGAGGATGCAGTCATTTTTTAAAAATTTGACCTTCCCGGGCCTGACTCCGGAACAGGTGTCGGCCCTAAATACCCCTTTAACAGTCCAAGAAATACTTGAGGCAATTAGGCAACTTCAGAGCGGAAAAGCACCGGGCCCGGATGGTTTTCAAGCTGAATTCTATAAAGAATTTACAGGAATATTGGTTGACCCACTTATGGATATGTATAATTTTGCGCATAGTCAGGTCTGTCTCCCGCCCACGCTGAAAGAAGCAAATATTTCTCTTATCCTCAAAAAAGGAAAAGACCCAGAAGATTGTGCATCTTACAGACCAATATCCTTACTAAATGTAGACTTTAAAATTCTCTCAAAAATGTTAGCACTAAGACTAGAAAGGGTACTGCCATATATTATAAAGGAGGACCAGACGGGATTTATTAAGGGCCGCAGATCATCCAATAATATCAGAAGGGTCTTGAATATGATCCAAGCCTGTCATCAGGGAAAGATACCAGGAGTAGTAATTTCATTGGATGCGGAAAAGGCATTTGATAGGGTTGAATGGTCATATTTATTTTACACATTGGAAAGGTTTGGCGTTGGACAGGTGTTTACCAAATGGGTTTCAACATTGTATAATGACCCCAAAGCAGCTGTTATTACTAATGGGTTAAGATCGGATGGCTTCAGTGTGGGTAGGGGCTGCCGTCAAGGATGTCCTCTCTCACCATTGTTGTTTACACTGATAATCGAACCATTAGCAGAAGCCATCCGGACTGATCCTGATATAACGGCCCCGAGGATTGGTACAGGTAAACACAAAATTACCCTCTATGCAGATGACGTTCTCTTATTCCTCAGTAATCCTTTAATGTCAGTGCCTCGTCTAATTCAAGTTATTAATACATTTAGTGCATTCTCAGGCTATAAAATTAATTTTTCAAAATCGGAAGCCATGCCAATGGGTGGTCTGGCTATGATACCCCACTTAATGGACGGATCCCCTTTTCCCTTCCGTTGGTCCCTGGAGGGCTTCTTATATTTAGGTATTTTTATCACGCCAGTATTTGATCAGCTGTATAGGGCTAATTTTGTACAATTAATGGAAAGGATAAGGCAGGACCTCCAGCGATGGAGAGACCTTCCGATTTCCTGGCTAGGGAGAATAGCATTAATTAAAATGAATGTTCTGCCCCGTCTCTTATATCCTATGAGAATGCTCCCGCTGATGCTGCCAAGGCTAGCCCTACGTAAATTATATGGCTGGCTGGGCTCCTTTATTTGGAACCACAGACGGCCCCTTATTAAGCTGAAGAAGCTACAGCTTCCACAGGCAAGGGGAGGACTGGACTTCCCAGACTTTAGGAAATATCAGTTAAGCTCCCTACTAAGTTACATAGCTGATTGGGTTTCATCTGATCCACAATCAATTTGGCTGGATATCGAAGCCTCCCAAGTAAAATACCCACTTATTAACCTTTTATTTTCAGATAAGAGGAAAATCATTACAGACCACTGTAAAAATCCCATAATATTAAACACAATTAAGGCCTGGAATATAATGCGGCAAAATGAGGGTAACTCACATAAAACATCCCCCCATGCACCAATAGTAGGCGCATGGGGATTCCAACCGGGGATTACAGATGCCACCTTTAAACTCTGGAGATCCAGGGGTATCTCATGCTTAGGGGACCTATTTAAAGATGGGATCCTGATGTCCTTTGAGCAGCTGCGTCTGAAATTCGGAATACCTAATGGGGATCTCTTTCGATACTTCCAAGTTCGAGATTATATACAGAGGAAGACTACATTAATAGATAGTCTTTATAAATCAGACAGAGAACGTAATGTCTTACGACCAGCGGGGGCATCCTCCGTTAGTACTATATACCATTTGCTACATGATGGAGTCTCAGGAGACATGGATGACCTGCTTAAAACATGGGAGCAGGACTTGGGGCTAGAAATCTCTGAGGATATGTGGAATGACATTTGGGAAAATGCTAGAAGAATTGCTATCTGTAACAGAACCCAGGCTATCCAACTAAAGATACTTCATAGGGCCCATATAGCTCCGGCTCGACTGGCAAAATTTAAGGCAGGAGCATCTCCAATGTGTCCCAAATGCAAAATAGAGGTGGGTACTCTTGTACATTGTCTGTGGACTTGTCAGAAAATCCGCAGATACTGGACTAAAGTGGCAAATACCCTGACAGAAATTTTAGGAACGGAAATTAGGGTGGACCCTGTATCTCTCCTTTTGGGCTTTTCGAACCTCTCATCTCTGGATATGCATGGGAAGAGACTATTTTCTATTCTCTCTTTCTGTGCAAGGAAAAATATTTTGGTGAACTGGGTGGCTGAGGGCCCCCCTGGACTTTCAAATTGGCACAGATTAATTATGGAATATATCCCCCTTGACTTCCTCACAAATATGGTGCACCGAAAGACTGAATTATTTTATAAAATATGGCAGCCCTTTTTGAATTATATAAATGCAGATATTTCGGCTATCCTAACAAGGGCTTTTATTTAGTGAAGATTTCAGACCGGGCTGCTCCGGGGCCCCTTGGGAGAGGAATCCTGCGCGAATACGGGTTTTATTATATTTGATGTTTATACATTCTGAGCATGTAAGAGACTTAGGTATACACTCTGGTTAGTTATAGGTTAGATTAGTAGAAAGTTGAGGTTTTTTTTCTTTCTTTTTTCGTTTCTTTTTTTTTCTTTTTTTGTTTTCTTTCTTTCTCTTTTCTTTGTTAAATTATGACTATTGTATATATGATTTAATTGTACATCAATGTTTGTATTTGAGAGTTTTGTTTATTTTTGTAAATTTGCAAAAATGTTAAATTTCAATAAAAATATCTAAAAAAAAAATAAGGTCACCCCTCAGCCTCAGATGTTCCAGGGAGAGAGTCCCAGCCTATCCAACCCCTCCTTATAACTCAAACCCTCCCAGCCCCGGTAACATCCTTTGTAATCTATTTTTTTTTGTGTGCCCAACTCCTCTATGCAGTGTTCATACCGCTGAGAGCAAGCATGCCAAACGCCTCCTTCACCACCCTGTCTACCTGCCCCAAGGAGCTGTGTACTGTCTACTGGTGGCTGTCTCTCTCAGGGATAAATAACATTCTTTTAAAAAGCGCAGTCAAAGACAGGAATCTCGTTATCCAACAGCGATCTCAGAAGCTACACCTTTTCGGTAATTGTCGTGATTTATTTTTTTCAGATTGTCACACAATCAATTCTCTGCGGAAGGACTGAAAAGGTTGGAACGGATTCCAGCATCAAACAATTTAACAGTAAAAATAGAATGAAGGGAGGAGGGGCTCGTAAATCCTGTTGTAATGATTTGGTATGCTTTGTGGGGGATGCTCATTAGACACAGCGGTTTACACTCTGAGTCTTCGAAGCTGAAAATAATACACTTGATTTTTTTAAATACACTTTTGTAATTTGTGTGACAATAATGTGGCTTTTTGTCCTGGGTTTTATTTTGAAGAGAGGTTTTAAGTCACAGGTTCTGAGCTGTCTGCGCAGATCCACTTGGGTAAGCAGTCTATGAAGCTTTAGGGGTTGTATATGACAGGCGGAAACAATAGAAGCAGCCTGAACGGGTGGGGTCAGCCTCTCACACAGAACCAGGATTTTCTGTTTCAGGAGAAGTTGCTACTGGGGGTCTTGGGGTGGAAGCTGTTGTTTCTCTCAGTCACAGTTTACAGCTGGGGGCTCTCTTCCTGTTGCTGACAGAGAGGTCAAAACAAGGACTGTAGCTGCTGGAAACCAGACTCTGGATCAGTGGTGCTGGAAGAGCACAGCAGGTCAGCAGCATCTGAGGAGCGGGAAAATTGACGTTTCGGCCAAAAGCCCTTCATCAGGAATGAATATTAGACAGTCTGCTCTTTTTGTGAATTTGCTTTTGTAAAGTATATAGGAACAGTTAATTAGTGATAGTTATTGTATCTGTTATTTGGTTAAACATTCTGATAGAGTTACACCTTAGCCAATTTTTCTTTGTAGTATTTTAACTGCATCTGAATAAAGTGCCTTTTGTTTCACATCTGGCAATTTGACCAATTGATTTGTGTCTGGAACGCAACACCTTACACTCACCTTGAACATTAGAAAAGTTTCTCGATAGATAATGTTTTTGACAGGGTTTAGTCTGCTCCATAACAATTCTCTGGATCAAGGTCTCTCATTGCAGGTTGGGTTCAGGATGGTTGGACTCCAGCGGCGAGTGTCTGTGTTTTATTTCGGGAATTGAATTCGGGGTCGGGTTAAACAGGGCGTGCCTTGTGTGGTGAAGGCTCTTCCAGTCACCAACGGTTTCCTGAGGGCGCACAAAGTCACCTGGGTCAAAACGAGGGCTGCAGATGCTGGAAACCGGAGTCTGGGTGAGGGTGGTGCTGGAAAAGCACAGCAGGTCAGGGCAGCATCCGGGGAGCAGGAAAAGGAGCTGAGCAAGGCTTGGCTTTTGGAATTGGCAAACAGGCTGGGGTTGGGGTTAGCTGGGTCTGCGAGGGGAGGGCAGAATTTGCGGAATCATTGGGAACGGATAAAATTCAATTGGAAATGGAGTAGCTTGAGTTGGGGGCAGAAGAAAAAGAAAGAGGAAAGGGAATTAAAGAGTTTGACTTCTGGTTAAAAGCAGAAGGAAAGGAGAAAAGGAGAGAAATACAGCTCTTGGAAGAAAGGGAAAAAGAGAGATGTTTTGACTTTGGGAGTTTGGGACTGGCGGAGGTGGATGGTCAATGTCAGGCCTTGTTCAGAACCTGACTGTGAGTTTTACCATGCCAGCAGGACGTTACAAAATACCGCACTGTCCCACCGTGACGTCTGCTCAAACTAAAACAAATGGGCATGCAGCTAAACAAACAGGAGGTGGAGGAGGGGGGATACCCTCAGGGAGTCAGGCAGGAAGGGGACAGGGAGGACAGGAGGTGGAGGAGGGGGGATACCCTCAGGCAGGAAGGGGACAGGGAGGACAGGAGCTCACAGCATCATCAACACATACACATACACACACACCCACACCCCAACACAGACACACACACACACACACACACACACCCACACCCCAACACAGACACACACACACACACACACACACACCCACACCCCAACACAGACACACACACACACTCACACACACACACACCCTCACACCACACCCCAACACAGACACACACACACACTCACACACACACACACAGACACACACACACAGACTCTCACACACAGACACAGACACTCACACAAACACATACACACAGACACAGACACAGACAGAAGCACACACAGACAGACTCACGCACAGACAGACACACACCCACAGAGACCCACACACAGACACTCACACACTCACAGACATACACACGGACACACACAGACATTCACACACGCACACAGACACACACAGACACTCACTCACACACATACTCTCACACAGTCACTCACACACACAGACACACATACGCAGACACTCACACACAGTCACACACAGACACACACCCACAGAGACCCACACACAGACACTCACACACTCACGACATACACATGGACACACACACAGACATTCACACATGCACACAGACACACACAGACACTCACACACTCACAGACACACACACGGACACACACACAGACACACACATGCACACAGACACACACAGACACTCACACACTCACAGACACACACACGGACACACACACAGACACTCACACACGCACACAGACACACATAGACACTCACTCACACACACACATACTCTCACCCAGTCACTTATGCACACACAGACACTCATACACACGGACACACACACAGCGACACACACACACAGACACTCACTCACACACACACAGACAGACACATACACACACAGATACTCACACACAGAGACACGAACACCGACACACACACTCACACACGTAGACACACACACAGACACTCACACACGCACACAGACACTCACTCACTCACACACACAGCCACTCACTCACACACACACATACACAGACACACACACACAGACTCTCACACACAGACACAGACACTCACACACACACATACACACAGACACAGACACAGACAGAAGCACACACAGACAGACTCACGCACAGACAGACACACACCCACAGAGACCCACACACAGACACTCACACTACAAATGTCTTCCCAAAGTCCATATACACCACATCCACTGCTCGACCTTCATCGACATATCTTGATACCTCCTCAAAGAACTTAATACGATTTGTGAGGCATGACCTGTCCCTCACAAAGCCATGCTGACTGCCTTTAATCACGCTATGCTTTGCCAAATAGTCATAAATCATATCCCTCAGAATTCTCTCCAAAACTTTGCTAACCACAGACGTGAGACTGACTGGTTTGTAATTACCAGGGATTTCCATATTACCCTTCTTGAAAAGATGAAAAATATTCGCCCCATTCACCTCCTTGATTGGGCGTAGAAGTCACTTTCACGAGGAGTATGTGGGATGAGGGTGCGTAGGTAACTCTGAAGAACTGGATCCAAGGTCTTGATGAACGTGTTTGGTCCACGGGTGTGTTCTTTGGTCGGATCATCCGGTAGTTGCCTGTCGTGTTCCTGGTTGTACAGTTGTCGGTACACTTCCTTGCAGTAATCTGTTCTATTCTGAATGACAATAACTCCTCCTTTATCTGCTGGTTTGATGACAATGTTGTGATTGGTTTTGAGAGCCTGGATGGCATTGTGCTGTGACTGGGTGATGTTTTGCTCTATATTGTAGGTACGGCTGATGACTCTGGCATTTATATATTTCCTGATGGTTTGAGCGTACATGTCATGGTAATTCATGACAAAATCAACTGCTAACTGATGGAAATATATTTCAATGGATGACAGTGTTAGGATCTGCGATGTCTTCATACATCATGTGATGAAGCATACTGAACCTGAAACATGCTGAATAAACCATTCAAACATGGAAGACAGAGCAAAGGTGGGTAGACTGTGTGGAGTGAGATCACCTGAGCTTCTACTGGAGGGAGCCCAAACAGACAAGACTTGTTCAAGAATTCAGTGCTCTGTTATAAAATGTTCAATGGAACATCCCGAGACAAAAAGAAAACAAAACACAACATCTGACTTCGATAAAACTGAATGGATTCTTAGATGTTAGAATTTTGTTAGTTGTACGGTCGTGTAAGTGAAGCCCATCTTGGAATTAGGATAAGACCAGTTGCAAACAGCTTCCAGCTCTGATAAGACACTAAATATGAACCGAGGTCTCCATCCTTAAGGAGATGGAATGGGGCTAATTCAATCTCAGCTGTCAAAGATTAGTCACCAGGCTTAGTGTCAGCTCTTGGGATCTGCGAGTGTACAACTTCGGAAAAAAACAACTTGACAGGTATGTCAACTCTGTGTCTCCAAGGAGATTCTGCAGCAGATATAATTAAAGCACACAGTATGTAACAGATCATCATCTAATTTGGGGAGATTACTTGTCCAAGTTCAAGGAGAAGATGCACCTCCCCATTCAGATCATCAGGAAAATATTCTATCTGATCCTTGGTGTGATTGGTATTCCTGGTAAGTTCCTACAACCACATTATAACAGAGGAAGTTTCAATTTGTGTCGGATCTAGCTTCTTTTGATATATGTGAGTGACAACATTACACAACTCACTGATAGCGTGGACGGGGTGGGTGTCACTTGGCTCAGTTGCCTGGAACACTGTTTTTGACAGAGGGTGATGCCAACGGTATGGACTCTGCATGTGCAGGGGTTAATGATAAGGACTGTCCTTCTCAATCTCATCCTTCACCCTGAGGCATTACTCATTGACCATCAGGATTAAACACCACAAGTCAACTCTATCTCGATCGCTCATCAGGACTTGATATAGTTTTCAAAGTTGAATGAAAAGCAATTCTAAACTTGTATGTGGTTAATGCCAAATATATTGGTTTTGTGCATCTTTATTCTGTTGCCTCAACAGTCTCCTGCGCAACTACATTGTAGTATCATGTTATTTCATTCCGTGTAGTTGTGTATATGACTGAAGTATTCATCAGCATAATTTCTTCATCAATTCCTGAAGAAAAGCTTATGTTTGAAACATCGACACACCTGCTCCTCGTATACTGCCTGACCGGCTGTGCTTTTCCAGCACCACCCTTTTCGACTCTGATCTCCAGTATCTGCAGTCCTCACGTTCTCTATATGCTTAAATTGTAAAACGCCATTGGTGACCTTGTTTGGGGATACATTCCCAGGCAGAATACATTTCAAGACTGAACCCTAACAACATTAATTGCAAAGTGCCACGTTATCATTGAAGGTGTTTTGGGTGGAATTGGATGCATAAATTGGAAGCGCCAGAACCAGTTCCTTATGGTTCCTGTACGGTCTATCAGAGTACATGCCATTCTCACACAGAGTAAACATTTTCACAGATTAAGTCCTCAGATCATCTCTGATTTATACTATATTTTGCTTTATTATGAAGGTAGAAAACTTTGTTTTCTATCTAGAATGATTTGTTACCACATTATCATCAAATATATTTAACGTTATATTTATTGCCACATTGCTGTGTAATATGATTGTAATGATATCAGTTACCACATTACTCTGTAACATAATTTGAAGGTTAAAAACAATGACTGCAGATGCTAGAAACCAGATTCTGGATCAGTGGTGCTGGAAGAGCACAGCAGTTCAGGCAGCATCTGAGGAACAGTAACAGCGACATTTCGGGCAAAAGCCCTTCATCAGGAATAAAGGCAGTGAGCCTGAAGGGTGGAGAGATAAGCTAGAGGAGGGTGGAGGTGGTGAGAGAGTAGCATAGAGTACAATAGGTGAGTGGGGGAGGGGATGAAGTTGATAGGTCAGGGAGGAGAGGGTGGAGTGGGTAGGTGGAAAAGGAGATAGGTATTTAGGACAGGTCCGGACAAGTCATGGTGACAGTGCTGAGCTGAAAGTTTGGAACTAGGGTGAGGTGGGTGAAGGGGGAATGAGGAAACTGTTGAAGTCCACATTGCTGCCCTGGGGTTGAAGTGTTCCGAGGCGGAAGATGAGGCGCTCTTCCCCCAGGCGTCTGATGGTGAGGGAGTGGCGGTGAAAGAGGCCCAGGACCTCCATGTCCTCGGCAGAGTGGGAGAGGGAGTTGAAATGTTGGACCACGGGGCGGTGTGGTTGAATGGTGCGGGCGTCCCGGAGATGTTCCCTAAAGTGCTCTGCTAGGAGGCGCCCAGTCTCCCCAATGTAGAGGAGACCGCATTGGGAGCAATGGATACAATAACTGATATTGGTGGATGTGCAGGTAAAACTTTAATGGGTGTGGAAGACTCCTTTAGGGTCTTGGATGGAGGTGAGGGAGGAGGTGAGGGCGCATGTTTTGCAATTCCTGCGGTGGCAGGGGAAGGTGCAAGGATGGGAGGGTGGGTAATAGGGGGGCATGGACCTGACCAAGTAGTCACAGAGGGAACGGTCTTTGCTGAAGGTGGAAAGGGGTGGGGAGGGAAATACCTCCCTGTTGGTGGGGTCTTTTTGGAGGTGGCAGAAATTTCGGATGGTATGGTTTATGTGAAGGTTTGTAGGGTGGAAGGTGAGCATTGGGTGCGTTCTGTCCTTGTTACGGTTGGAGGGTTGGGGTCTGAGGGCAGAGGCGCGGGATGTGGACAAGTTGCGTTGGAGGGCATTTTTAACTGCATGGGAAGGGAATTTACGTTCTCTAAAGAAGGAAGCCATCTGGTGTGTTCTGTGGTGGAACTGGTCCTCCTGGGAGCAGATTCGGCGGAGGTGGAAGAATTGGGAATACGGGATGACATTTTTGCAAGAGATAGGGTGGGAAGAGGTGTAATCCAGATAGCTGTGAGAGTCGGTGGGTCGGTGGGTTTGTAAAAAATGTCGCTGTCAAGTCTGTTGTCATTAATGGAGATGGAGAGGTCCAGGAATGGCGGGGAGGTATCAGAGATGGTCCAGGTAAATTTAAGGTCAGGGTGGAATGTGTTGGTGAAGTTGATGAATTGCTCAACCTCCTCACGGGAGCACAAGGTGGAGCCAATGCAGTCATCAGTGAAGCAGAGGAAGAGGTGGGGAGTGGTGCCGGTGTAATTATGGAAGATCAACTGTTCTACGAGGCCAACAAAGAGACAGACAATTCTGGGTCTCATACATGTGCTCATGGCTACCCCTTTGGTCTGGAGGGAGTGGGAGGATTCGAAGGAGAAATTGTTAAGGGTGAGGACCAGTTCGGCCAAACGAATGAGAGTGTCAGTGGAAAGGTACTGTTGGGGACATCGGGAGAGGAAACACGGAGGGCTTGGAGGCCCTGGTCATGGCGGATGGAGGTGTAGAGGGATTGGTTATCCATGGTGAAGATGAGGCATTGGGGGCGGGGAAACGGAAGTCTTGGAGGAGGTGAAGGGTGTGGGTGGTGTCTCGAACGTTAGGGGGGATAGGACAGTGTCGAGGTAGGTAGGAATGTGTTTACTGGGGCAGAAGCTTGCTGAGACAATGCGTCGGCCAGGGTGGTCAGGCTTGTGGATCTTGGGAAGGAGGTAGAACCGGGCAGTGTGGGGTTCCTGGATTATGAGGTTGGAAGCTGTGGGTGGGAGATCTCCTGAGGTGATGAGGTTCTGTATGGTCTGGGAGATGATGGTTTGGTGATGTGGGTTAGGGTCATGGTCGAGGGGGTGGTAGGAAGAGGTGTCCTCAAGTTGGCGTTTAGCTTCAGCAGTGTAGAGGTCTCCATCTTCAGAGACCGCAATTTCCCTTCCCACGTGGTTAAAGATGCCCTCCAACGCATCTCGTCCACATCCCGCACCTCCACCCTCCGACCCCACCTCTCCAACCGTAACAAGGACAGAAAGCCCCTGGTGCTCACCTTCCACGCTACCAACCTTCGCATAAACCAAATCATCCTCCAAAATTTCTGCCAAATCCAAAAAGACCCCAACACCCCCCACCTTTTCGCCTTCCACAAAGACCGTTCCCACCGTGACTACTTGGTCAGGTCCATGCCTCCCTATAACCCACCCTCCCATCCTGGCACCTTCCTCTGCCACCGCAGGAATTGCAAAACTTGCGCTCATATCTCCTCCCTCACCTCCATCCAAGGCCCTAAAGGAGCCTTCCACATCCATTAAAGTTTTACCTGCACATCCACCAATATCAGTTATTGTATCCATTGCTCCCGATGCGGTCTCCTCTACATTGGGGAGACTGGACTCCTCCTGGCAGAGCACTTTAGGGAACATCTCCGGGACACCCCATCAATCAACCACACTGCCCTGTGGCACAACATTTCAAATTCCCCTCCCACTCTGCCGATGACGTGAGGTCCTGGGCCTCTTTCACTCCCGCTCCCTCACCACCAGACGCCTGGAGGAAGAACACCTCATCTTCTGCCTCAGAACACTTCAACCCCAGGGCATCAATGTGGACTTCAACAATTTCCTCATTTCCCCTTCCGCAACCTCACCCCTGTTCCAAACTTCCAGTTCAGCACTGTTCCCATGACCTGTCCTACATGCCTATCTTCTTTTCCACCTATCCACTGCACCCTTCCCCCTGCCCCCGACCTATCACCTTCATCCCCTCCCCCACTCACCTATTTTACTCTATGCTACTTTCTCCCATCCCCACCCTCCTCCCACTTATCTCTCCAACATTCAGGCTCTCTTCCTGTATTTCTGATGAAGGGCGTTTGCCCGAAACGTCGATTTTTCTGCTCCTTCGATGCTGCCTGAACTGCTGTGCTCTTTCAGCACCACTAATCCAGATCAAAATTTGAAGTGCCAGGCTTCACAACATGCAGAAATGTACTCGATTGGTCTTCATGTAATTTGTTATTTTCTTGCGATCCTTTATTGTTCTTACTCTATGTACATATCCTTACCTTCATGTCATCATCAGAACTGAAATCACTTTAATGCTTCCCTCTCACGTGGTAGTAATGTCCACAATATCTTGGAGAGAGTGAGGATAGCAGATACCGGAGAGTCAGCTGGAAAACAGACACAGCTGGTCAAGCAGCATCAGAGGTGAAGATCAGATAGCTGTACTTTGTTTTTTCTTTGGTGGTTTTGATGAGTCTTCTGTTGATGACATCCAAACTTCAAGGGGTAGATTTATGAAGACAAAACTCTGAAAGTGGGTAACAATTTTAAACAGATCAATTGAATCACCACTCGACAATTTCTTATCCATGCAATAAATCCACCACCCATTGAATTGTCCCAAAGGTGTAACCTCAAAGAAAGGGAGTTAGTTTTGTCAATACACCAGCCACTTGCAGTTTTATTGTTTGATGTGAAAAGCAAAATTGCAATCAGCAGCCTAAGTACTGATCTAAGCCTATTCATACGATCATCGTTCCATCATTTCAGAAGGAATAATTCTGAGTTTCCTGTTTCATTTGCAGTTTCATTAAACTTGTTTTGCTACTAAGGTTATCTATTCACATGTAATCTTCGGTGGCCCATTTATGCGGCTATGGGGAATGACCCAAGGGTCTATTACATGAGAAAGTAATGTGAATTTTCTAAAAGGTTCTCCTGTACACAGGAAATCAGAGTTTAGGATGGAATCATCCCCTTTATGTTCTGCTGCCTCATATTATACAGCATTTGTGCTTCCTGGGAGAATGTTAGACCAACGTCCCTTTTATATAGAAATTATTTAAAAGCAAAATGCTGTGATGATAGAGCTTTAAAAGAAGCACTGAAGCTGCTGTAGAAATTGCTCAGGTCTGGTAGCGCCTATGGAGAGAGAGAAGCAGAGATAAACTTTTAAGTTCAGATATGACTCTTCTGCAGAACTCTGCACAAGCCAAGTATGATCCAGTGAGCTGTGATGCCCGCTAATATCATAGTTGTCATTATATAAATTGAGAGCTGAAAATGTGTTGCTGGAAAAGCGCAGCAGGTCAGGCAGCATCCAAGGAGAAGGAGAATCGATGTTTCCGGCATGAGCCCTTCTTCAGCATTTGCCACCTAGATTCAGAAATGAACGTTGTTTTATCATCAATTTCCAACAAAATTCCTTTCTGTTTCTTCCAGTTAATTTATTCGCAATTGTGATCCTGTCCAGAGAAAAATGCGGAATCTCCACTTGTACAAGACATTACATGGTTGCCATGGCAACTACAGATCTGCTGTTCGTTATTTTTGAGATCATACTCAGCAAAGTGGAAAATGATTATTTCCCATCAACATTCCTGAACATCACCTCTGTGTGTCGTGTACGTTATGCCTTACGTCGTGCAATCATTGACTGTTCTGTTTGGTTCAATGTCGCCTTCACCTTTGATAGATTTGTTGCTATTTGTTGTCAAAAGCTAAAATTGAAATATTGTACCAAGAAAACTGTGGCTATAGTTCTAGCGACATCAAGCATTCTGCTCTGTTTAAAAAACATTCCGATTTACTTTAGATTTAGACATTCAAAGATTATTGACAACATAGAATGGGGTTGTTCTAATTCGAAAGCATATACTGACGACCCTGTATGGAGTGGATATACATTTTTCGAAAAGATTTTAACTCCAATATTCCCATTTGTTTTTATTCTGTTACTCAACACTCTAACAATCTGTCAAATTTTAGTGACCAATCGAGTCCGCAAGAGATTGATGTGCAAGGCTGAGAATCACAGGGACCCAGAGATGGAGAGCAGGAGGAAGTCAATGATATTACTCTTCACCATATCCGCCAATTTCATATTTCTGTGGTTGTGGTACATTTTATATTATTTTGATGCTGATGAAGCCTTGGATAGTGACGGTGAATATACATTTAAACATGTCGCATATATGCTCCGCAATTTAAGTTGCTGCACAAATTCTTTGATTTATGGAGTGTCTCTGCCCAAGTTCAGAGAACACGTGATGAATGCAGCGAAATATCCACTGAAATCTATTGTTCAGTTCATTAATCGTAAAAGGAACCGAGGGGAGGTCAAAGATTAAAGTTCAGGTAATGAAACTGATCTGTTCTGGATCTGATATAAAGGTCTTGAAGGACACAAAACATGTTTTCCACTATGAGCATTTTAAACTGATGGGTATGAAGTGAAGTAGCATTAATTCTGGAACACAAAAACTTGTAGCAGTTATCAGACAATAACGGATATATGAAAGAATAATGCGTGATGAGCAATAGGAAACTTGTGGGGAACTGAGTGGAATAAAGCTGGAGCTAATGACCATATTATAGTGTCTGCGTCTCTGAGCCACGTGACGCAGGATCAGTCCCAACTGCTCCAGGGCCATATAAAAACATCTCTGAGAAGGTTGATCGGAAACAAAACAGTGATAGGGGTAGGATGGTTCAGTGAAAAGAAAGATCAGTTTGCATCGGGCATGAGCTCATCTTTCGAAGTTGGGAAATGTTCAAGTGGATGTCACATTGCGTGGTCAGTGATAGCTCAGGAATAAACAGTCCGTCTCTATCATCCTCCATAGATTGGGATTTCCGCTAATTTCATCTGCTAAGAAATTAAATTACTTAGAACATAAGAACATAAGAATTAGGAGGAGGAGAAGGCCATCTGGCCCCTTGAACCTGCTCCCCCAGTTCAGTAAGATCATGGCTGATCTTTTTGTGGCCTCAGCTCCACTTACCCGCCCCTCACCATGACCCTTAATTCCTTTACTGTTCAAACAGTGATCTATCCTAACTTTAAAAATATTTACTGAAGAAACCTCAACCACCTCACTGGGCAGTAAACTCCACGGATTCATAACCCTCGGGGGTGAAGACATTTCTTCTCAATTCAGTCCAAAATCTGTTCTCCCTAATTTTGAGGTATGCCCTCTTGTCCCAGTTTTTTTTCTGCCAGTGGAAGCATCCTCTTTAGATTAGATTACCTACAGTGTAGAAACAGGCCCTTCCTCCCAACAAGTCCACATTGACACTCTGAAGAGAAACCAACCCCCTATTTTTACCCCTGACTAATCCACTTAACACTATAGACAATGTAGCACGGCCAATTCACCTAAGCTGAATATCCTTGGACTGTGGGAGGTAACCGGAGCACCCGGAGGAAACCGCGCAGACACGGGGAGAATGTGCAAACTCCACACAGGCAGTCGCCCTGAGGTGGGAATCAAACCCGGGTCTCTGACGCTGTCAGGCAGCAGTGCTAACCACTGAGCCACTGTGCCGTCTCTTTACTTCTACCTTATCTATTGCCTTGATAATTCTATATGTTTCAGTATTATCCCCCCTCATTCTTCTAAATTCCACTGAATATAATCCCAGTTTATTCAGTCTCTCCTCATAAGCCAACCCTCTCAACCCTGGAATCAATTTAGTGAACCTCCTCTGCACCCCCTCTCCTTTCTCAAGTAGGGAGACCAAATCTGCACACAGTACTCCAGGTGTGTCTTCACCAGCTCCATTTCCAGCTCCAACATAACCTCTCTGCGTTTAAACTCAATCCCTTTTGTCAACAAAGGATAAAATTTCATTTTCTTTCTTAATTACCTGTCGTAACTCCAGACCAACGTTCTGTGATTCATGTACAAGGACTCCCAGGTCTCTTTGTCAATCACTGGCATGTTATTTGTGTCCTCCACTGTAAATCCGATGCGAAATACTTGTGCAATGCCTTGGCCATTTCCTCGTATCCCATTACAAAATCCCTCTCCTCATCCTGTAGAGAGACCAACATTTACTTCACTCACTCTTTTTGATTCGTTCAGATAAATGCACAGAACTCTCCTGTCACTAGCATCATTGTATAAATGTTATTAATTTTCAGTCATGGTTGTTTCCCTTTGTATGCATTCGGATTTCCTTTTCATTCCGAATCTCTCTCTCTCTCTCTCTCTCTCTCTCTCATGTTGCCTGACTGTCATTGTGAACATCTGGGCAGATCCAACTCAGAGGCTTACATCAGTTACCGGAAGGCGAAGTCATGATGGGAGATCTGGTGCTTCAGAATTGGGAGTGTGAAATGGCAGGCGTGTTCCCATAGTTTGTGACTCCAGCCCTCTGTGTGCAGACAGTACCAGGGTGATCTGCTCCAAAGGCTCATTGTTCACATTTTTTAAAAACTTGAGTCTCCACAAAACACAGATATGGCCTCTCATTATTCCATCTGTGACAAGATGCAATTCCACTCGTTTCCTTTTTAAAGGTAAAAACTAAAAGAATTGCAGGTGCTGCAAATCAGAATCAAAACCAACTGGTGCTGGAGAAATTCAGCAGGTCTGGCAGTATCTGTGCAGAGAAATCAGAGTTAACATTCCGAAGAAAGATCACTGGAACCAGAACATGAACTCCGATTTCTGTTCACTGACGCTGCCAGACCTGCTGAGCTTTTCAGCACCTTCTGGTTTTATTTCTGTCTAAAAATGCTGCCTGACATGAGGGCTTTGACCTCCAGAGCACTGTCTCATAGTTCATGACAGTGCCATGTGCGTTCTTCATCTGATATTGGATTGGATTCAAAAGGATCGGATGAGATCGTTTTGGGACTTGATTAGGTTATATTGTATTAGATGAGGTTGTATTAGATGGGATTTCCTGATAAAGAGCTTTTGCCTGAAACATCGATTCCCCTGCTCCTTGGATGGTGCCTGATCCCATGTGCTATTCCATTACCCCCACTCTCCACTGTAATCTCCAGCATCTATCATCCTCACCTTTGCTCAGATGGGATTGATTCAGATTGGTTTGGTGTGATTTTGGTTCTCTCATTTTAGTTTGGTTTGGAATAGATTGGATTGAACTGGATGGGCTTAAATACAAGCATTGAGAAAGGGGAAAGGAGGATATGCATGTGGTATCATAAACACACACGAATAATATTAATAGATTCTGAGCTTGTTTAAGACTCAGCAGTGGAAATGGCAAGGATATTCCCGGACCTGGTAAATTCAAATGTACTGTGAAAGTTCCATTTGATTGACACGGCAAATGCACTGGATGTAGCACTGAAAGGCAAAGCTAGAAAGACATGAATAATTTAGATTATTGAAACAACACTTTCATTTGGAATAAAATATAAAGGAGGTCATGAACAATGAACCATCACAATTAGGAGATATTCAGTCTCAGCTGAGCATAGAACATAAAACAATACAGCACAATACAGGCCCTTCGGCCCTTGATGTGCTTACCCTTTATCCTACTCTAAGATCAAACTAATCTACATACCCTTCAATTTACTATCATTCATGTGACTCTCCAAGAGTTACTTAAATGTCGCTAATGTATCTGACTCGCTGTGTCAATAAAATGGAATTTCCAAAGTTCAGTTAAATCTACCACTTCCTGTAATTTATTTGCCATTTGCATCACTGTGTCGTTAACCAGGGCCAGAATCGATCAGTATTCTTCACGTGTATTTATAACAGCAAATCTGCAACTCCTTTCGCATTTCCCAATTCTTGTATTTACACTAATCCAGTTCAATCCAATCTATTCCAAACAAACCTAAACCAATTCAATCTAAATCACATCAAACCAATCCACATCATCCCATGTAATTCGATCTCATTTAATACAATATAATCTAATCAAGTCCCAAAATCGATCGAATCTGATCTAATCCAATCCAATTCTAGTTGAAGAGTGTACTTGACCCTGTCATGATCCATGAGACAGTGCTCTGGAGATCAAGGCCAGCACGTTTAGATAGATACAAAAACAGCAGATGCTGAGAAGCTCAGCAGGTCTGACAACGTCTGTGAAGAGAAATCAGAGTTAACGTTCTGGTTCTGATGACCTTTCTTCTGAATGTGAACTGTGATTCCTCTTCACAGATGTTGCTAGACCTGCTGAACGCTTCCCCCACGATTTGTCTTTGTTTCTGATTTACAGCACCTGCTCTTCTTTCAGTTTTCACCTTTAGAAAGGAAACGAGTGGAAATGCATGCTGTCACAGAGGGATCAATGAGAGGCCACATCTGTGTTTTGTAGAGTCTCATCTTTTTACAAAATGTGAACAATGAGTCAGTGGAGCAGATCATCACAGCAATGCATTCCACGCACCCGCTACTCTCTGTGTAAAGAATAAACGTCTGACATCTTCCCTAAAACTTTCTCCAATCACCTTGAAATCTTTTTCCTTTGTAATAGCCATTTATGACCTGGGGACAAGTCTCTGAGTATTCATTCCATCAATGTATCTCATTATCTTGTCCACAACTGTCAAGTCATCTCTCACCCTTCTTCACTCCAGTGAGATAAGCCCTAGCTCCCTCAACCTTTCTTCATAAGACATGCTCTCCAATCCAGGCAGCATTCTGGTCAAATCTCCTTTGCACTCTCTCAAAAGCTTCCACATCAAGGTATCATAAAATTATAAAATCCCCAAAGTGTGGAGACAGGCCTTAGACCTAACAAGTACACACCAACTCTCTGTATAGTAACCCACTCGGTCTCATTCTCTAACCCTATTGCCCAATATTAACCCCTGACTAATACACCTAACCTATACATCCCTGAACACTATGGGCAATTTACCACACCGATTTACCTAACGTGCACATCTTTGCACTGTGGACGAAACCATAGCCTCAGGCTGAATACTATCAATCTACCACCACCTCCTCTTTTCTATGGGCCAGCCAATTCTGTATCCGGACAGGCAAATATCCAGTATCCCATGGCAGCTTACTTTCTGAATGAGCCTACTATGGTGAACGTTGCCAACGCTTTGCTGAAATCGATGTAAACCACATCCACTGTTCTAACATCATCAATAATATTTGTGAGGCATGACCTGCCACTCACAAAGCCATGCCAGCTATCTCCAGTCAAACAATGGTTTTTCAAGTAATCATAAATCGTCTCTCTCTCAGAATTCTCTCCAACAATTCACCCATCACAGGTGTAGGACTGGTGTTATGTAATTCCCAGGTTTATCTCTATTGTCTTTCTTGAAAAAGGGAATACCATCTGCCACCCTCCAATCATCTGCACTACTCCATTGGACAGTGATGACACAAAGATCATCGCAAAAGGCACAGGAATCTCTTCCCTCATTTCCTGTACAAACCTTGGTTATTCCCCATCTGGTCAAGGGGATTTATCTATCATTATGTTTATCAAGCTTTTCAGCACATCCTCCTTCTCCCCGACCCTAGGGAAAATACTTTGCCTATTTACCCTATCCATACCCCTCATAATTTTGTAAACCACAGCCTCCGATGCTCCAGGGAAAACAGCCCCAGACTGTTCAGTCCCTCCCTATAGCTCAAATCCTCCAACCCTGGCAACATTTTGTAAATATTTTCTGAACCCTTTCAAGTTTCACAGCATCTTTCCAATAGGAAGGAGACCATAATTGCACATAATATTCCAACAGTGGCCTAACCAATGTTCTGAACAGCCGCAACATGACCTCCCAACTACTGTACTCAATACTCGGACCAATAGAAGAATGCATAGCAAATGTCTTCTTCACTGTCCTATCTTCCTGCGACTCCTCTTGCAAGGAGTTATGAACCTGCACTCCAAGGTCGCTTTGTACAGCAACACTCCCTAGGAACCTGCCATTAAGTATCTGCGTCCTGGTAAGATTTGCTTTCCCAAAGTGCAGCCCCTCACGTTTGTCAGAATTAAACTCCATCTGCAACCTCTCAGCCCATCGGCCCATCTGGTCAAGATTCTGGATCAGAGTGGTGCTGGAAGAGCACAGCAGTTCAGGCAGCATCCAACGAGCAGCGAAATCGACGTTTCGGGCAAAAGCCCTTCATCAGAAATAAAGGCAGTGAGCCTGAAGCGTGGAGAGATAAGCTAGAAGAGGGTGGGGGTGGGGAGAAAGTAGCATAGCGTACAATGGGTGAGTGGGGGAGGAGATGAAGGTGATAGGTCAGGGAGGAGAGGGTGGAGTGGATAGGTGGAAAAGGAGATAGGCAGGTAGGACAAGTCCGGACAAGTCATGGGGACAGTGCTGAGCTGGAAGTTTGAAACTAGGGTGAGGTGGGAGAAGGGGAAATGAGGAAGCTGTTGAAGCCCACATTGATGCCATGGGGTTGAATTTTTCCGAGGTGGAAGATGAGTCATTCTTCCTCCAGGCGTCTGGTGGTGAGGGAGAGGCGGTGAAGGAGGCCCAGGACCTCCATGTCCTCGACAGAGTGGGAGGGGGAGTTGAAATGTTGCGCCAAGGGGTGGTGTGGTTAATTGGTCTGTGTGTCTTGGAGATGTTCCCTAAAGCGCTCTGCTAGGAGGTGCCCAGTCTCCCCAATGTAGAGGAGACTACATCAGGAGCAACGGATACAATGAATGATCTTAGTGGATGTGCAGGGGTAAAACTTTGATGGATGTGGAAGTCTCCTTTAGGGCCTTGGGTAGATGTGAGGGAAGAGATGTGGGCGCAGGTTTTACAGTTCCTGTGGTGGCAGGGGAAAGTGCCAGGATGGGAGGGTGGGTCGTAGGGAGGGCGTGGACCTGACCAGGTAGTCACGGAGGGAATGGTCTTTGTGGAAGGTGGAAATGGGTCGGGAGGAAAATATATCCGTTGTGGTGGGGTCTTTTTGGACGTGGTGGAAATGTCGGCAGATGATTTGGTTTATGCGAAGTTTTGTAGGGTAGAAGTCAGCACCAGGGGGTTTCTGTCCTTGTTACAGTTGCAGGGGTGGGGTGTGAGGGTGGAGGTGCAGGATGTGGATGAGATTCATTGGAGGGCATCTTTAACCACATGGGAAGGGAAATTGCGGTCTCTAAAGTAGGAGGCCACCTGGTGTGTTCTATGGTGGAACTGGTCCTCCTGAGAGCAGATATGGCAGAAGAAGAGGAATTGGGAATACGGGATGACATATTTGCAAGAGATAGGGTGGGAAGAGGTGTAATCCAGGTAGCTGTGGGAGTCGGTGGGTTTGTAAAAAAATAGTCTGTCGTCATTAATGGAGACGGCGAGGTCCAGGAATGGGTAGGAGGTGTCAGAGATGGTCCAGGTAAATTTAAGGTCCGGGTGGAATGTGTTGATGAAGTTGATGAATTGCTCAACCTCCTCGCGGGAGCACGAGGTGGCGCCAATGCAGTCATCAATGTAGCAGTGGAAGAGGTGGGGAGTGGTGCCGGTGTAATTATGGAAGATCAACTGTTCTACGTAGCCAACAAAGAGACAGGCATAGCTAGGGCCCATACGTGCGCCCATGGCTACCCCTTTGGTCTGGAGGGAGTGGGAGGATTCGAAGGAGAAATTGTTAAGGGTGATGACCAGTTCGGCCAAACAAATGAGAGTGTCGGTGGAAGGGTACTACTGGGGGAAGTCTGGAGAGGAAAAAACGGAGGTCCTGGAGGCCCTGGTCATGGCAGATGGAGGTGTAGAGGGATTGGATATCCATGGTGAAGATAAGGCGTTGGGGGTCGGGGAAACGGAACTCTTAGAGGAGGTGGAGGGTGTGGGTGGTGTCTCGAACGTATGTGGGGAGTTCCTGGGCTGGGGGGGGAACAGGACAGTGTCGAGGTAGGTAGAGATGAGTTCAGTGGGCAGGAGCATGCTGAGACAATGGGTCGGCCACAGTGGTCAGGCTTGTGGATCTTGGGAAGGAGGTAGAACCGGGCAGTGCGGGGTTACTGGACTATGAGGTTGGAAGCTGTGGGTGGGAGATCTCCTGAGATGATGAGGTTCTGTATGGTCTGGGAGATGATGGTTTGGTGATGTGCGGTCGGGTCATGGTCGAGGGGGCAATAGGAAGAGGTGTCCTCGAGTCGGCGTTTGGCTTCAGTGGTGTAGAGGTCAGTGTGCCAGACTACCACTGCGCCCCCTTTATCCGCTGGCTTAATGGTGAGGTTGGGCTTGGAGCAGACGGATTGGATGGCTGCGCGTTGTGAGGGTGTGAGGTTGGAGTGGGGGAGGGGGGTAGACCGGTTGAGGCGGTTAATGTCCCAGCAGCAGTTGGAAATGAAGAGGGCAGGTAATAGGCCAACGCGGGGTGTCCAGGTGGATGCAGTGTGTTGGAGGTGGGTGTGAATCCTGATTGTGAAAGTAAGTTCAGAGGCGGATGCGACGGAAGAATTGTTCAATGACACGGTGTGTATTAAATTCATTGATGCGTGGACGGAGGGGCATGAAGGTGAGTCATTTGTTGAGGACTGATCATTCGTCCTCAGTGAGGGGAAGGTCTGGAGGGATGATGATTACTAGGCAGGGCTGGGAGCTGGGATCTGGTGTGGGTGTGGAGCTGGGAGTGTGGTCAGAGCCAGTACCTATAGTGGGTGTGATGGTGGGAGGAATGGGGGTGGAGTCATGGGCAGCAGCAGTGGCCTAACCAATGTTCTGAACAGCCGGAACATGACCTTCCAACTACAGTACTCAATACTCTGACCAATAAAAGAAAGCATACCAAACGTCTTCTTCACTATCCTACTTACCTGCGACTCCTCTTGCAAGGAGTTTTGAACCTGCACTCCAAGGTCGCTTTGTACAGCAACACTCCCTACGAACTTGCCATTAAGTGTATGCGTCCTGCTAAGATTTGCTTTCCCAAAGTGCAGCACCTCACATTTTTCTACATTAAACTCCACCTGCCACTTCTCAGCCGATTGGCCCATCTGATCAAGATCCTGTTGTAATCTGAGGTAACCCTCTTCGCTGTCCACTACATCTCCAGTTTTGGTGTCATCTGCAAACTTGCTAAATGTACCTCTTATGCTCGCATCCAGAACATTTATGTAAATGGCAAAAATTAGAGGACCCAGCATCGATCCTTGTGGAGCTCCACAGGTCACAGGCCTCTTGTCTGAAAAACAATCCTCCACCACCACCCTCTGTCTTCGATCTTTGAGTCAGTTCTGTATCCAAATGGCTAGTTCTCCCTGTATTCCATGGGACCTAACCTTGCTAATCAGTCTCCCATGGGGAACCTTGTCGAACGTCTCACTGACGTCCATACAGGTCACATCTCCCTCTCTGCCCTCATCAATCCTCTTTGTTACTTCTTCAAACCTAGGGTTTTGTCGATAGAGGTGAACAGTGCCATTGCAAAAAAAAGAAAAAAAAAACACGGACAGATAGCCAGGTTTGACCTACAAAGAATGAAACCTGAAAGCAACAACACCCAAGATTCTATGGACTACCTAAAGTGCAATAACCAGACATCCCACTCAGACCCATAATATCACTACCAGGGACACCATCACACAAACTGGTTAAAGAACTACAGCAGAAACGGAAACACCTGATCAGCGGATCCAGACACTCTATACAGTCAACACAGGAATTCTTGAACATCGTCAGAAATATACATATAGACAAGGAAGAAACTATGGTCTCATTCGATATAACGGCACTTTTCATCTCTATCGACAAAACCCTAGCCAGAGAAACAATAGCCAACCTGCTGGACATACAGAACAGACAACAGGACGGTGAACCTATCAACAAAGACGGCATACTCAAACTACTGGACCTGTGCCTCACAACACACTTCACATTCAACAACCAAATATATGAACAAATCAACAGCACACCCATGGGCTCACCCACCGCTGGACTCATAGCAAAAGTGGTAATGCAAAGATTAGAACAAACAGTCTTACCGCAAATTCAACCCAAACTCTGGGTCAGATATGTAGATGATATCTTTGTAATCATGAAAAACACAGAAATAGAGAACAGACACTGGATCATCAACGCCACACTGACAGGAATCCGATTCACTAGAGAGGAAGAAAAGGACAACCAACTCGTATTCCTAGAAGTGATGGTACAGAGAACACTGAACGAAGAATTCACCACAAAGGTATACAGGAAAGCGACACTCACTGACCAAGTTCTGAACTATGAAAGCAACCACCCCATCACACACAAAAGAAGTTGCATCAAGACACTATTCAAAAGTGCCACAGCACACTGCAGTACACCAGAAAGGCAAACAGAGGAAGAAGAACACCTCTACAATGTATTCGCCAAAAATGGATACCCCCACAATTTCATCAACAGGTGCCTAAGGGAAAGGCAACGGAACGAGGACATGCCGCAACCCAACGGACTAGCCACTCTACCATACATCAAGACCATTTCTGAACTGACAGCAAGACTACTGCGACCAGTAGGATTCATAACAGCACACAAACCAACAGCCACTCTCAGACAACAACTCACCAGGACGAAGGACCCGATAACCAGCATGAGCCAAACCAATGTAGTGTACAAAATCCCATGCAAGGACTGCACAAAACACTACATAGGACAAACAGGAAGACAGCTCACGGTCCGCATCCATGAACACCAACTAGCCACGAAACGACACGACCAGCTATCCTTAGTAGCCACACGCAGATGACAAGCAACATGAGTTGGACTGGGACAATACTACTATTATGGGACAAGCCAAACAGAGAACAGCCAAGGAATTCCTAGAGGCATGGCGCTCATCCACAGATTCAATCAATAAGCACATTGATTTGGACCCAATATACCGACCACTGCAATGGACAGCTGCAACTGAAAACCGGAAGCAGCAGAGACAGACTACTATAAATGCCGGAGGAAATATCACAGAAGCGCCTCACAGGAGGCTTCCAAGCACTGAGGATGTCACCTAGACAGGGGGCGAAATGTCTGCAATACAAATTCCTAGCTCAGCAACCACAACATAAAAGGTCTCTTTATGCTCTAACCATCCTCTTGTAAGACGATAGTATCAACACTCATGTCACCCACATTAATGGTCACCTTAAATGGCTTTGCATCATCGTCATATAGTGGCTGTGGGAAACACAGATTTTAGGCCTTTAAATTCCTCCTCAGATTCACTTATCCACTGAAAATCTCTGCATTTCTTCAAAAAGACATTCCTTGTAGCAACCATACTGTTAAAATTAATAATAAACTTCCAGTAAAGAAAAGCTAACTCAAGTTCAGGAATTGCAGTACTAACATCTTTATGAATGGTATAGGGAAAACTTCAGTAAGATTTGTTCTCACGTCCTAGTGACTATCTATCCCTGTCCAACAGTACGACCAAGGTATGTGACTTGGGTTTTTTGCGAATTGATTCTTAGCCAGATCTATCGCCAAATTTGTCTCCTGACGTTGATTGAATAATTCTGCCAGATGCTCCAAATGTTCCTTCCATCTGTGACCAAAAATCAACAGATGATCGATGTTCACTATATGATCAATTAATTCCAAAATTACTGAAATAGTTCATCTTTGAAATGCTGGTGCACTTTTCAAAGAACGAAGAAAGCAAAAGAAAAAAAAATTCCAGCCCAGGATTAGGCCCTTCTGCCCTCCAAGCCTGAGCCGATCCAAATGTACTGTCGAAACCTATCGGTCAATTCCTAAGCATCTGTATGTCTCTGTTCCCCACCTACTCATGCATCTGTCCAGACACATCTTAAATGAATCTACCGTGCCTGCCTCTGCCACTTCTGCTGGCAATGCCCTCCAAACGCCCACTACCCTCTGTGTGTTAAGTACTTGCCGTGTGTATCTCCCTTAAACTTTCCACCTCTCACCTCGAAAGCGTGACCTCTCATTATTGAATCCTTCAAGCTGGGTAAACGCTGGTGTCTATCTTCTCTGTCTACACCCTTCATGATTTTATAAACCTCAGTCAGGTCCGCTTTATTCTAATGAAAATAAACCTAACCTACTCAACCTCTCTTCATAGCTAGCACCTTCCATGCCAGGCAACATCCTCGTAAACTTTCTCTGCACCCTCTCCAAACTGCGCACATCATTTTGGTAATGAGGCGACCAGAACTGTACCAGTATTCTAAATGCTGCTGAAGCAATGTCTTGTACAATTTTATCGTGGTTCTGTTCGCCGAGCTGGAAGTTGTTGTTGCAAACGTTTCGTCCCCTGGCTAGGAGACATCATCAGTGCTGTGGAGCCTCCTGCGAAGCGCTTCTTTGATGTTTCTTCCGGCATTTATAGTGGTCTGTCCTTGCCGCTTCCGGGTGTCAGTTTTAGCTGTCCGCTGTAGTGATTGGTATATTGGGTCCAGGTCGATGTGTCTGTTGATGGAATTTGTGGATGAATGCCATGCCTCTAGGAATTCCCTGGCTGTTCTCTGTCTGGCTTGCCCTATGATAGTAGTGTTTTCCCAGTCGAATTCATGTTGCTTGTTGTCTGAGTGTGTGGCTACTAGGGATAGCTGGTCGTGTCGTTTCGTGGCTAGTTGGTGTTCATGCATGCGGATTGTTAGCTGTCTTCCTATATAGTGTTTTGTGCAGTCCTTGCATGGTATTTTATAAACTACATTAGTTTTGCTCATGTTGGGTATTGGCTCCTTTGTTCTAGTAAGTTGTTGTCTGAGCGTGGCTGTTGGTTTGTGTGCCGTTATGAGTCCTAGGGGTCGCAGTAGTCTGGCTGTCAGTTCTGAAACGCTCCTGATGTATGGTAGTGTGGCTAGTCCTTTTGGTTGTGGCATGTCCTCGTTCCGTGGTCTATCTCTTAGGCATCTGTTGATAAAGTTGCGCGGGCATCCGTTTTTGGCGAATACCTTGTATAGGTGTTCCTCTTCCTCTTTTCGCAGTTCTGGTGTACTGCAGTGTGTTGTAGCTCTTTTGAATAGTGTCCTGATGCAGCTTCGTTTGTGTGTGTTGGGGTGGTTACTTTCATAGTTTAGGACTTGGTCTGTGTGTGTTGTTTTCCTGTGTACATTTGTGGTGAATTCTCCGTTCGGTGTTCTCTGTACTATCACGTCTAGGAATGGGAGTTGGCTATCCTTTTCTACTTCTCTCGTGAATCGGATGCCTGTGAGTGTGGCGTTGATGATCCGGTGTGTTTTTTCTATTTCCGTGATTTTGACGAAACAACACGACCAGCTATCCCTAGTAGCCACACACTCAGACAACAAGCAACATGAATTCGACTGGGAAAACACTATTATCATAGGGCAAGCCAGACAGAGAACAGCCAGGGAATTCCTAGAGGCATGGCATTCATCCACAAATTCCATCAACAGACACATCGACCTGGACCCAATATACCAATCACTACAGCGGACAGCTAAAACTGACACCCGGAAGCGGCAAGGACAGACCACTATAAATGCCGGAAGAAACATCAAAGAAGCGCTTCGCAGGAGGCTCCACAGCACTGATGATGTCTCCTAGCCAGGGGACGAAACGTTTGCAACAAAATCTTCCAGCTCGGCGAACAGAACCACTACAACAAGCACCCGAGCTACAAATCTTCGCACAAACTTTGTACAATTTTAACATGATTTGCCAGCGTTTATACTCAGTACCCCGTCCAATGAAGGCAAACATACTATATCCCTACTTGACTAGTCTATCTACTTGTGCAGCAATCTTCAGGGTACAATGGACCTGCGCTCCCAGATCTCTCTGCCCATCAACATTCTCCAAGGCTGTTCCGTTCATTGTATAATTCGCTCTGGAATCAGTCTTGCCTAGATGCATCACCTCACATTTGTCAGGACTGAAATCCATCTGCCATTTTTCCGCCCAACTGTCCAGTCTATCTATATACTTCTGTATTATTTGATAGTCTCTTATGATTTCTCCACCAATCGTCGTGTCATCTGTAAACTTTCTGCTACTCCAACAATCTTTGTATCATCTGCAATTTTCATATCAAATTGCTTGACTTTAAACTGGCAAAGTCCATTTGGTGACATGAAATCTGGAATGTCATTCGCTGTCTAAAGTTAAGTCTGTAAGGATGTTGTTTAGTTGGAAAATCATTTCCTATATCTACTTCACGCACAATTATTCTAGTACTTCCCAGTTTAATGTCATAAAGGGAGCCATGTGATTGTCTTAGCTCTTTTTGGTCATGTTGATTTTCCGATGGAACTTAACTCAACAATTTATTCCAGTTTCTGAGAACTTCCTTATAGCCTGATTGAATCGACGAATGCTAAAATCAGTATCTTCTGAGTTTGGTTCTTCACGTTGTGTTGTAAAAATTAATATATTTTCTATTTGGTATCCTTCCCCATCAAAATACATTTGAGCAAAATTAGGCAACACACTCTGTGTGAGTTTCCCTTCTATGTTGCGTTCTAATCAAATAATTGGCCTCACTCAATTTACTTTCAGTTTGACAAGGTGCATTAGACCTTGCTTTTAAACTGGAAGTAACTCTAATTCTTCAGCTCCATGAGCAAAATTGAGACTTTTTGACAGTGTGAGCTGTGACAAGAGGTTAACAAAAATGTATCACTGCCAAAAAAGCCAACTGCAGAAATTAAATGAGATCACCCTGCTCAAATCTGGCAGGTTGACTATCATGGCTCATTACCATTACAACAATAGTTACAGTATCTGCTAACCAAGGTGGACATTTGCACTGGACAAACATTAGCTTTCCCGACAACCAAAACAAATCAGAGTAACACTGTTCAGGGACTTGAACAGTTGATATCCTACGACAGTGAACCATCAGAAATAGCTGCAAATGTGTTGCTGGTCAAAGCACAGCAGGTTAGGCAGCATCTCAGGAATAGAGAATTCGACGTTTCGAGCATAAGCCCTTCATCAGGAATAAGAGAGAGAGAGCCAAGCCGGCTAAGATAAAAGGTAGGGAGGAGGGACTAGGGGGAGGGGCGATGGAGGTGGGATAGGTGGAAGGAGGTCAAGGTGAGGGTGATAGGCCGGAGTGGGGTGGGGGCGGAGAGGTCAGGAAGAGGATTGCAGGTTAGGAGGGCGGTGCTGAGTTGAGGGAACCGACTGAGACAAGGTGGGGGGAGGGGAAATGAGGAAGCTGGAGAAATCTGAATTCATACCTTGTGGTTGGAGGGTTCCCAGGCGGAAGATGAGGCGCTCCTCCTCCAGCCGTCGTGTAGTTGTGTTCTGCCGGTGGAGGAGTCCAAGGACCTGCATGTCCTCGGTGGAGTGGGAGGGGGAGTTAAAGTGTTGAGCCACGGGGTGATTGGGTTGGTTGGTTCGGGCGGCCCAGAGGTGTTCTCTGAAGCGTTCCGCAAGTAAGCGGCCTGTCTCACCAATATAGAGGAGGCCACATCGGGTGCAGCGGATGCAATAGATGATGTGTGTGGAGGTACAGGTGAACTTGTGGCGGATATGGAAGGATCCCTTGGGGCCTTGGAGGGAAGTGAGTGTGGAGGTGTGGGCGCAAGTTTTACATTTCCTGCGGTTGCAGGGGAAGGTGCCGGGGTGGAGGTTGGGTTGGTGGGGGGTGTGGATCTGACAAGGGAGTCACGAAGGGAGTGGTCCTTGCGGAACGCTGATAGGGGAGGGGAGGGAAATATATCCTTGGTGGTGGGGTCCGTTTGGAGGTGGCGGAAATGGCGGCGGATAATACGTTGTATGCGCAGGTTGGTGGGGTGGTAGGTGAGAACCAGTGGGGTTCTGTCTTGGTGGCGGTTGGAGGAGCGGGGCTCAAGGGCGGAGGAGCGGGAAGTGGAGGAGATGCGGTGGAGGGCATCGTCGATCACGTCTGGGGGAATCTGCGGTCCTTGAAGAAGGAGGCCATCTGGGTTGTGCGGTGTTGGAATTGGTCCTCCTGGGAGCAGATGCGGCGGAGACGAAGGAATTGGGAATATGGGATGGCGTTTTTACAGGGGGCAGGGTGGGAGGAGGTGTAGTCCAGGTAGCTGTGGGAGTCAGTCGGTTTATAATAGATGTCTGTGTTGAGTCGGTCGCCCGAGATAGAAATGGAAAGGTCTAGGAAGGGGAGGGAGGAGTCTGAGACAGTCCAGGTGAATTTCAGGTCGGGATGGAAGGTTTAACCATCAGAAATACAACTGTACGCTGCCTCACACTTTTCTGGTCAACAGGTGTAACAATGGGTTCAAGACAGTGGGATCCATTGGATGTTCCACATTCCTTCTTACCCTCAAACCACTGGCCTTGGAGAACCATGTGACTTTATTATGGATGGAAGCTGCTGTGAATGATCCGTCAGTTGGCAACTGCTGTATCTAATCTCACGAAATAGGCCACTGTGGTCATTAATCTGATGATAAACCCTATTTTGTATTATTCATGTTGATGATGGTTAATTTTATTACCATTTCTAATTTTCTGGTGTAGGTTATATAATCTTACTATACGTTCTCGTGCAGATACCTCTGATTTGCAATTGTAACATGCACTGTCAACTATCATCAACAGTTCCACTGCGTTAAGGACTTAGATGGGGTGGAATTTGTTAAAAGCATTCAGAAAACTTTCCTCAGGTAGAGGGTTCAACTTGGGAAGGGGCAAAACTCGAAAATAAGGTGGGAAAGGTAACGATGACATTGAAAGATTCATGTGAACATTCCTTTAAGGGCTGAAGATAGCACCTGCAATTTGGTTTTGTTCGGAAGCTGTTTTCTGTGTTGGCTGTTTTTCGACACTGTATGAGAGACAGAGACTTTTTATTTCAAGAGTTGGACTTTACCTCATGCCAGGACGAGGAAAGGTGCCAGGAACAAACCTTATCCTCCAGATGAGCCATCGATTGAGAGGACTCCGATGGATAGCAGGGTGTGCGACTTATTGGTTTTTCATTTCTTTTCCATTTACTGCTCTGACTAAGATCATTATTATTATTACTTAATAAGAGCCAGGAGGTGACATGAGAAGTTGTTGGTGGATAGGATCAAGGAAAAGCCTAAGGATGTCTATCGGTATATTGGGAATAAAATAATGTCTGGAGTAAGATTAGGGGCAATCAATGACAGAAGTTAGAAGTTCTGCATGATGTCAGAGGAGATAGGGGAAGTGCTAGGTGAATACTTTTCACAATTAGAAAAAGACAGCATTGCTGAGAAACCTACTGAGATACAGGCTACTAGACCAGACGGGATTGAAGTTCACAAAGAGCAGGTGTTAGCAATTCTGGCAAGTGTAAAAATATATAAGACCCCTGGGCCAGATGGGATTTATCCTAGGATCTCTGAGAAGCCAGAGGGGAGATCGCTGAAACTTTGGCTTTGATTTTTATGTCGTCATTGTCTACAGGAATAGTGCCAGAAGACTGGAGGATATCAAATGTTGTTCCCTTGTTCTAGAATGGGAGTAGAGACAAGCCTGGTAATGATAGAACATAGTTAAACATCACACAACACCAGGTTATAGACCAACACGTGTATTTGGAAGCACAACTTTCATGCTCTTTCATTTGCTGCTTGTGCAGTATAAGATCGTAGGACACATAACTTATAGCAAAAGTCTACAGTGTGTTGTAACTGAAATTATATATTGAAAAAGACCTAGATTGTTTGTTAAGTCTCTCAAACGTAAGAATGACAATGTTGGTTTCTTTTTTTTCATATGTAAATCCAGAACTAACTTAAAGTTACATTCTCAAGTCAGCTTCAACAATAGGTGTAGTGTCAGCCCAGATTATGCATTGAAGGTGCGAGGTGTCTGTGTGAGGCTGTCTTTGTCCCAATGTTAAGACTGATTCTAATTTAAACAAAAGGGATTGACCGAATCTTCCATGGATTCATGCAGTTTTTGAACAAAGTACAGTGTAATTCTAAAGTACAAATTCACCCCACAAATTAATATGCGTGTGTTTACATGTGAATGTATGTATGTGGTGTTGGGGGTGCGGGGGTGCTATGCGTGTCTGTGAGAGAGTATATGTGAGTGTGGGAGTGTGTGTGTGAGCGTATGAGAAAGAGCTTGTGCGAGAGTGTATGGGTCTGTAGGTCTGTGTCTGTGTGTGTATGCACGTGCATATGTGTGTGTGCGTGCAGAATAGTGGGGTCCCTGTAGTGTGACATGCGCCCAAGGTCCCATTTGAGGCCATCCCCATTGGGACCGAACTTGGCTATCAGCCTCTGCTTGGCCACTTTGCGTTTGCCTGTCCTGAAGTCTGCCTTAGAGGATGGTCACCTGAATGTCCGAGATCAAATGTCCCAGACCGCTGAAGTGTTCTCGGACTCGGAGAAAACCCTCCTATCTGTTGATTGTTCTGCGGTGTCCATTCATCAGTTGCTGTAGCCTCTGCTTGGTCTCGCCAACGTACCATGATTCTCAGCATCTTTGCCTGCAGCATATGAGATTGACAACATTGGCTGGATCACATGAGTACCTGCCATGCACATGTTGGGAGGTGTCCCCACGCATAATGGTGGTATCCGAGTTGACATTCTGAGACGTCTTGCAGCATCTATCGCGACGAGGTTGTATGGTATTGTCCTGAAAGTGGGACATTTTGCTGCGAACAATGAAATATTTGAGGTTTGGTAGTTGTTTGAAGGCGAGAAGTGGAGGTGTGGGGAAAATCTTAGTGAGGAGTCCTGCTAAGATTGATAATGTGCTGCAGGCAGAAGAAAATGACGTAGTTTTTCGACTCCTTGGGAAGTATTGGACAACAAATGGTACCCTGTCGGATGCTGCTCGTGTATATTTCCTGAGGAGGTCGTTACAGTTTCGTGCTGTGGCAGTTCGGAACTGGTGGTTGATGAGTTGAGCATTGTACCCATTCTTATGAGGGTATCCTTGAGTACTTTGAAGTGCCCGTGACATTCCTCCTCAACTGAACAGATCCTATGCATGCGTAAGGCTTATCCACAGGGGACGGTAGTTTTAAGATGTTTCCAGTGGAAGATGGAGAAGTGCAGCATGGTGAGGTTATCTGTGGTTTTGCAGGAAAGTGAAGTGCTGAGGTGCCAAGAATGAGACAGATACTATATTAGATTCCCTACAGGCTCTTTGACCCAACAAGTCCACACTGACCCTCCAGAGAGTCACCCACCCTCCCTTAACTAATGCACCTAACACCATGTGTGATTAGAATGGCCAATTCGCCTGACCTGCAATTCACCTGACCTACGAGAGACAAAGTGTTGGAACGGGTGATAAGAGATAGGATTTATAATCATCTAGAAAGGAACAAGTCAATTAGGGCCAGTCCACACGGTTTGTGAAGGGTAGGTTGTGCCTCATAATTTTCCTCATTCCTGATGAAGGGCTTTTTCCTGAAATGTCGACTTTCCTGCCCCTCGGACCTGCTGTATATTTCCAGCACCACTCTCATCTCGACTCTGATCTCCAGCATCCGCAATCCTCACTTTAGTCTGCTTCATAAACCTTATTGAGTTCTCTGAATAGGTGACCAAACAGGTGGATGAGGGTAAAATGGTATGATTATGGATTTCAGTAAGGCGTTTGATAAGGCTCCTCATGATATATTGTACAAAATATGGAAGCATTGGATTGAGGGTGATTTAGCAGTTTAGATCAGAAATTGGCTAGCTGAGAAAAGAGTGAGGATGGTGGTTGATGGGAAATATTCACCCAGCAGTTCAATTACTAGTGGGGTACTGCAAGGATCTGTTTTAGGTCCACTGCTGTTTGACATTCTTATAAATGATCCACATGTGGGTGGAGAAGGATGGGTTAGTAAATGTGTGGATAACACTAAGATGAATAGAGTTGTGGACAATGCCAAAGGATGTTGTAGGTTACAGAGCTGCAGAGCCGAGCTGAGAGGTGGCAAATGGAGTTTAATGTGGAAAGGTGTGAGCTGATGTACTTTGGAAGGAGTAATAAGAATGTAGAGTACTAGGCTAATGGTAGGTTTCTTGGTAGTGTAAATGAGCAGAGAGATCTCGATGTCCATCCTTGAAAGTTGCCTCCCAGGTTGATAGGGATGTTAAGAAGTCATACAGTATGTTCGCTTTTATTAGTCGAGGGATTGAGTTTCGGAAACATGAGGTCATGCTGCAGTTGTAGAAAAGTCTGGTGCCGCTGCACTTGCAGTATTGCTGATAGTTCTGGTCACTGCATTATGGGAAGGATAGGGAAACTTTAGAAAGGATTCAGAGGAGAGTTACTGGGATGTTGCCTGGAATGAAGGGAAGGTCTTACGAGGAAGACTGAAGGACATGAAGATATATTCGTACGGGAGATGAAGGTTGAGAGGTGAATTATTTGAGACGTATAAGATAATCAGGGAGTTTGATGAGGTGGACAGTGAGAACCATTTTCCTTGCATGGTGATGGCTAGCACGAGGGGACATAGCTTTAAATTGAGGGGTGATAGATACGGGACAGATGCCAGAGGTAGTTTCTTTACTCAGAGAGTAGCAATGGTGGTGAACACGCCTGTCAAATCGTTTCAGCCATATTGTGTTAGATAAACATGCCCCAAGGGGTCACCTTGTTAACATTGTCGTGTGCCTCTGCAGCACCTCCAACCGCCCAAAACTAGATGGATTCACAATTAGCAATGCAGGTTTACAGTGATGGAGTACGGGGGTTAGCTATTCTTCAGAGGACCCGACGTGGAGTTTATGGGCGCCTGAAGCAGGCCATTTGGCCCAACAAGTCCACACCAACCCTCCACAGAGCATCCTACCCCTATTACTCTGCATTACTTCTGGCTAAAGAAAATGTGTTGCTGGAAAACGCAGCAGGTCACGCAGCATTGAAGGAGCAAGAGAATCGATGTTTTGGGCATGATCGCTTCTTCAGGAATGAGGAAAGTGTGTCCAGCAGGCTAAAATAAAAGGTAGGGAGGAGGGAATTGGGTGGAGGGGCGTTGGAAATGCGATAGGTGGAAGGAGATTAAGGTGAGGGTGATAGGCCAGAGTGGGGGTGGAGGCAGAGAGATCAGGAAGAAGATTGCAGGTTAGGAAGGCGGTGTTGAGTTAGAGGGTTGGGAGTGAGACAAGATGGGGGAGGGGAAATGAGGAAACTGGGGAAATCTGAGTTCATCCCTTGTGGTTGGAGGGTTCCTAGGTGGAAGATGAGGCGCTCTTCCTCCAGCCGTCGTGTTGCTATGGTCTGGTGATGGAGGGCATCACCTTCCTAACCTGCAATCTTCTTCTGTCCTCTACGCCCCCACCCCCACACGGGGCTATCAACCTCACCTTAACCTCCTTCCACCTATCGCATCCACCCCCAAGTCCCTCCTCCCTACCTTTTCTCTTAGCCTGCTTGGCACACTTTCCTCATTCCTGAAGAAGGGCTCATGCACGAAACGTCGATTCTCCTGCTCCTTGGATGCTGCCTGACCTGCTGCGCCTTTCCAGCAACACATTTTCAGGTCTGATCCCCAGCATCTGCAGTCTTTACTTTCTCCTCGAAGATTTTAAGCTGCTGCGAATCCTCTAGCATGGATGCCTTCCTTGAAGAAGCTCTCTTCCTCCCTCTACAAGGATTTCAGTGAGTCCCTCTCTCACTGCACCCTCCAGGTCATCTTCTCTGCCCAGAAGCTCTTCAGCCACGTTCTCAAACAGACTCGCTACCACAGCCACATCTCCTGCCTCAGCACCTGCCTACGGAACCGACTGACCCCGCACGGACTCCGGACTACGTTCAGACCAACACAATTTGGACCCAACCAGGACAACCAGTACCTACAACAAATTTGAAGCCTGCAGCAACAGATCTCCCTCCGGACGCTCCACACCACACTTGCAGCCATGCGCCGCTTCCTACATTCCCTGCAATCAGCCCTACCCCAGCTGAGGACAACAGTCTCACAAACCTGCAAAGTACCTCTACTGTTCTTCATCCACAGAAGAATCCATGCACTAAACAAACAATTCTTCCTAGCTATATTGGAAATTAAACATAGTAAGTACCAAAAACTTTCATGTACTTACCCCCACACTCTGGGTTCCTCAACCATTCCAGAATCTTCCATTTGCCTCCGGAACCGCTTGGGCACCATTAACCACGCGGCCCGTGCAACAACCGCCACCGCGAACCATGACGTCACTTCCTCCCCCACTGCAGCCGCCATGATCGCCGCCCAGACAACCGCCTCCATGATTGCCAGGAATACCATCGCTGACAGATTTGCGGCCTTCGCGGGGTCCATGGCTATCGGGACAATAACGCTTCTGCCGTCACCGCAGCCACTTCCGCCCACAGTGACATCACTCGGCTGCTCAACGACCACGTCGATATCCGTCACCACGCCGAACCCCACCCCCGCCCCGATCTCCGTCCCCATGCCTAAACCCGCCCCTAACCCAGCCCCCACTCCCAGCTCCAGCCCCACACCAGGTCCTAGCTCCCAGCCCTGCCGTATTTTCACCATCCCTTCAGACCTCCCCCTCTCTGAGGATGAAAGATCAGTCCTCAGAAGAGGCCTCACCTTCATTGCCATACGCTCTCGGATTAACGAGTTCAACACGCGGTGAGTGATCGAACAATGTGGGCGTAACGGTGGCGCAGTGGTTAGCACTGCTGCCTCACCGTGCCAGAGACCCGAGTTAAATTCCCGATTCAGGCAACTGACTGTGTGGAGTTTGCACGTTCTCCCCGTGTCTGCGTGGGTTTCCTCTGGGTGCTCTGGTTTCCTCCTACAGTCCAAAGATGTGCAGGTCAGGTGGATTAGCCATGGTAAGTTTTCCGTAGTGTTAGATAAGGGGTAAAGGTAGGGCTATGGGTGGGTTGCGCTTTGGCGGGTTGGTGTGGACTTGTTGGGCCGAAGGGCCTGTTTCCACATTGTAAATAATCTAATTCTTCCACTACCTTCGCCTCCGCGCCTACTTCTTCAACCAGGATTCTCACCCACCCTCTGACGACCCCTTCTCCCGCCTCCAACACACCCCTATCCACCTGGACACCCCGTGGTGGCCTCTTACCTGTCCTCGATCTCTTCATAGCCAACTGCCGCCGCCACATTAACCACCTCAGCCTCTCCACACCTCTCACCCACTCCAACCTCTCACCCTCGGAACGTGCAGTCCTCCACTCCCTCCATTCCAACCCCAACCTCACCATCAAACCAACAGACAAGGGAGGCGCGGTAGTAGTTTGGCGCACCGATCTTTATACCGCTAAGGCTAAATGCCAGCTCGTGGACACTTCCTCCTATTGCCCCATTGACCATGACCCCACCTCCCACCACCAAACCAGCAGCTCCCAAACCATCCATAATCTCATCACCTCAGGGGATCTCCCATCCACCGCCTCCAACCTCATAGTCCCACAACCCCGCACCGCCCGTTTCTACCGTCTACCCAAAATCCACAAACCTCACTGCCCCGGCCGACCCATTGTCTCAGCCTGCTCCTGCCCCACCGAACTCGTCTCTGCGTACCTCGACATGGTCCTGTCCCCCTTAGTCCAAGAACTCCCCGCCTACGTTTGGGACACCACCCACGCCCTCCACCTCCTCCATGATTTTCGCTTCCCCGGTCCCCAATGCCTTATCTTCACCATGGACATCCAGTCCCTATACACCTCCATCCCCCATCATGAAAGACTCAATGCCCTCCGCTTCTTCCTTTCCCGCCGTACCAACCAGTACCCTTCCACTGACACCCTGCTTCAACTGACTGAACTGGTACTCACTCTGAACAACTTCTCTTTCCAATCCTCGCACTTCCTCCAAATCAAAGGTGTTGCCATGGGCACATGCATGGGCCACAGCTATGCCTGTGTCTTCGTCGGATATGTGGAACAGTCCATCTTCCACAGCTACACTGGCACCACACCCCATCCTCTCCTCTGCTACATCGATGACTGTATTGGCGCTGCCTGGTGCTCGCACAAGGAGGGTGAACAGTTCATCCACTTTACTAACACCTTCCACCTCGACCTCAATTTAACTGGACCGTCTCAGACTCCTTCCTCCCCTTCCTAGACCTCTCCATTTCTATCTCGGGCGACCGAATCAACATGGACATTTACTATAAACCGACCGACTCCCACAGCTACATAGATTACACTTTCCCCCACCCTGCCACCTGTAAAAACGCCATCCCATACTCCCAATTCTTTTGTCTCCGCCGCGTCTGCTCCCAGGAGGACCAGTTCCAATACCAAATACCCCAGATGGGTTCCCTCTTCAAATTTCCTCCCAGACATGGTTGACGATACTCTCCACCACATCTCCTCCACTTCCCGCTCCTCCGCCCTTGAGCCCCGCCCCTCCAATCACCACCAGGACAGAACCCCACTGGCCCTCACCTACCACCCCACCAACCTCCATATACATTGTATCATCCGACATCATTTCCGCCCCCTCCAAACGGACCCCACCACCAGGGATATATTTCCCTCCCCTGTCAGCATTCCGAAAAGACCACTCCCTCTGTGACTCCCTCGTCAGGTCCACACCCCCCCACCAACCCAACCTCCACTCCCAGCACCTTCCCCTGCAACTGCAAGAAATGCAAAACTTGCGCCCACACCTCCTCCCTTACTTCCCTCCAAGGCCCCAAGGGATCCTTCCATATCCGCCACAAATTCACCTGCACCTCCACACACATCATTTACTGCATCTGCTGCACCCGATCTGGCCTCCTCTACATTGGGGAGACAGGCTGCCTACTTGCGGAATGTTTCAGAGAACACCTGTGGGACGCCCGGACCAACCAGCCCAACCACCCCGAGGCTCAACACTTCAACTCCCCTCCCACTCCACCAAGGACTTGCAGGTGCTTGGACCCCTCCATCGCCAGACCTTAGCAACACGACAGCTGGAGGAAGAGCGCCTCATCTTCCACCTAGGAACCCTCCAACCACAAGGGATGAACTCAGATTTCTCCAGTTTCCTCATTTCCCCTCCCCCCCGACCTTGTCTCAGTCCCATCCCTTGAACTCAGCACCGCCCTCCTAAACTGCAATCTTCTTCCTGACCTCTCCATCCCCACCCCCTCTCCGGCCTATCACCCTCACCTTAACCTCCTTCCACCTATCACGTTTCGAATGCCCCTCCCCCAAGTCCCTCCTCCCTACCTTTTATCGTAGCCTGCTTGGCACCCTCTCCTCATTCCTGAAGAAGGGCTCATGCCCGAAACGTCGATTCTCCTGCTCCTTGGATGCTGCGTGACCTGATGTGCCTTTACAGCAACACATTTTCAACTCTGAACTCCAACATCTACTGTCCTCACTTTCTCCTTAATTTGGCTGAGTTAATTAAGTTGTCAGTCAAGGCATTCCACGCCCTTACCGCTCTCGCAATAAAGAAACTGCCTCTGACATCTGTCCTAAATGTATTACCCCTCAATTTGTAACTGTGCCCTCTCGTACAATTTGACATCATCATCCTAGGAATAAGACTTCCACTGTCTACCCGATCTAATCCTCTGATCATCTTGTATATCTCTATTCAATCCCCTCTTATCCTTCTTCTCTCCAATGAGAACAGACCCAATTCCGTCAGCCTTTCCTCATAACAAGTAGATAAAGTTGTTACAGTGTTTTAGCTTTCATTAACAGGGGTATCGAGTTTAGCAGCCGCGAGGTTTTCCTGCTGCTCTACAAGACCCTGTTGAGACTATACTTGGAATATTTCGTCCAGCTTTGGTCACCCTACTATAGGAAAGATGCAGAGGCTTTGGAGAGGGGGCAAGGAAGTTTTACAAGGATGCTGCCTGGACTGGAGGGCTTACCTTAGGAAGAAAATTTGAATAAGCTTGGACCTTTCTCTCTGGAGAAAGGAGGAAGAGAGGACACTGATTGAGGTGTACAAAATAATGAGAGGAATAGATAGAGTCAATAGCCAGAGACTTTTCCCCAGGGCAGGATGGATTGGTATGAGAGTCATAGTTTGAAAATGTTAGGAGGAAGATATAAAGGAGACGTCAGAGGTAGGTTCTTTAAACAGAGAATTGTGAATGCATGGAATGCGTTGCCAGCTGAGGTGGTGGAAGTGAAGTCATTGGGGACATCTAAGCGACTGCTGGACATGCACAAGGATAGCAGTGAGTTGAGGGGTGCGTCGGTTAAGTTACTATGTTTAACATTAGGATTAAGTCTCAGCACAACATCTTGGGCCTAAGGGCCTGTTGTCTGCTGTACTTTTCTATGTTCTAAGATCTTCACTCCAGAGAAGACAACATCTTGGTAAATCTCCTTTGCACTTTTCCAATGTTTCCACATCCTTCCTGCTATAGGACGATCAGAACTGGCCACACTATTCCAAGTGAGGCCACATTAGTGTTTTCCATATTTGCAGAATGACAGCACGGCTCTGGAACTCAATCTCTCCGTCATTAAAAGCTAACACACTGCATACCTTTTTCATGGCACTATCAACTTGGGTGGCAACTTTCAGGCATCTATGTACATGGATACCAAGGTCCCTCTGCACATCCACATTACCAAGAAACTTTCAATTGACCCAGTATTCTGCCTTCCTATTATTCTTCCCAAAGTGAACCACCTCACATTGATCGGCACTGAACTCCATTTGTCACCTCAGTCCAATTCTGCAGTTTACACAAGTTTCCATGCAACCAGTAACATTCTTCCATACTTTCCACCACTCCACCGACTTCAGCATCATCTGAAAACTTGCTAATCAAGTATAATAGCCCGTCTCTCGTCTTTTCCTCTACATATTCTCCTTATCCAGATTGAACACAGATGAGAAATATTCGTTTAGCACCTGTCCGATTTTCACAGGTTCCACACACAGCTTCCCACTTCTGTCTTTGACAAGGCCTATTTCTACACTAGTCATTCTTCTAAATTCACTCGTACTGAATGAAAGCTTTACCGTTCTCCTCTATTCTACCTGCTAAAGACTGCTCATGTCCCTACTTTACTCATCTTAACTGTCTCTTTAAATCCTTCCTAGCTACTGTGTAAGTCTCCATCACCACATCTGAGCCATCTCATCTCATCGTCATATAACAAGAGATACAATTTATTTAATAAGCCACGGTCCCTCAACCTTATCACTTACTCCCTGCCTGACAGGGAGATATCCATCAAAGACACGCGATATCTGTTCCTCAAACCATTTGATTGTTACCATCCCTGCATTTTGCGGCCCCATTGTATGCCTCCTAAGTCTTGCCTAATCGCATTGTAGATGAGCTACATTTAGTGTTAATAAGTAGGGGAGTCAAGGATTATAGGGAAAGAGTAGGAAAGTGGACATGACAAGTGTCGGAAGAGTCATGGTCCCATTGAATCCTGTATAAATCTCAAGGGACAGAACCTTGTATGCCCATCCATATTTCTTGAGGTTGTATGACCTTTTGGAAATGTAGTACTTTCAATTGAAACAGACGCTGATCACATATTAAATTATGAGTAAAGTATTGGAAAGAATTCTGAGGGATAGGACTTATGACTATTTGGAAAAGCATAGCGTGATTAAAGGCAGTCAACGTGGCTTTGTGAGGGGCAGGTCGTGCCTCACAAATTTTATTGTGTTCTTTGAGGAGGTGACAAGACAGGTCGACAAAGCTCGAGCAGAGGTTGTGGGATATATGGATATTAGCAAGGCATTTGTTAAGGTTCCCATTGGTCGGTTCATTCATAAAGTCAGAAGTTGCAGGATAGAGGGAGATTTGGCTATCTGTATTCAGTATAAATAACTTGGATGAGGAGGCTGAGGGGTGTGTTAGTAAGTTTGCAGATGACACAAATGTTAGAGCAGCTATTGATAGTATCAAGGGCTATTGCAGGCTGCAGTGTGACATAGACAGGATGCAGAGCTGGGCTGAGAAATGGCAAATGGAGTTCAACCTGGATAAATGCAAAGTGATGCATTTTGGAAGGTCGAACTCGAATGCTGAATATCGGATTAAAGACAGAATTCTTGGCAGTGTGGAGGAACAGAAGGATCTTGGTGCGCAAGCACATAGATCCCTCAAAGTTGCCACCCAAGTGGATAGAGTTGTTAAGAAAGCACATGGCGTTTTGGCTTTCATTAACAGAGGAATCGAGTTTAACATCCATGAGGTTTTGCTACAACTCTATAAGTCCTTGGTGAGGCCACACTTCGAATATTGTGTCCAGTTCTGGTCGCCCTACTACAGGAAAGATGTGGTGGCTTTGGAGATAGTGCAAAGAAGGTTTACCAGGATGTTGCCTGGACTGGAGGGCTTGCCTCATGAAGAGATGCTGACTAGGCTTGGACCTTTCTCTCTGGAGAGAAGGAGGAAGAGAGGTGACCTGATCGAGGTATCCAAGAAATTGAGAGGAATGCACAGAGTCAATAGACAGAGTTTTCCCCTGGGCAGGATTGACTGGTACGAGGCGTGATAGATTGAAGATATGTGTACAGTTATGGTCGCCACATTCCCTAAAGGATGTGGACACTTTTGAGAGGGGGCAGAGAAGGTTTACGAGGATGTTGCCTCATGTGGAAGATGCTAGCTATGATGATTGTTTGAGTAGCTTAGGTTTATTTTCATTTGAAAAAAAAAGATTGAGGGGGGACCTGATTGAGGTTTACAAAATCATGAAGGATATAGACAGGGTGGATAGAGACAAACATCTTCACAGGGTTAAGTATTCCATAACGAGAGGTCACGATTTCAAGGTGAAAGGTGGAAAGTTTAAGGAGGATACACGCGGTAAGTACTTCACACAGAGGGTGGTGGGTGTTTGGAACGCGTTGCCAGCAGAGGTAGTAGAGGCAGGCACGGTAGATTCATTTAAGATGCGAATAGACAGATGCATGAGTAGATGGTGAGCAGAGGGATACAGATGCTTAGAAATTGAGTGACAGGTTTAGATAGTACACATGGATTGGCTCAGGTTTGGAGGACCGAAGGGCCTGTTCCTGGACTGTAAATTTTCTTTATATTATGAGGAAGGTACAGAGGAGATGTCAGAGAAAGGTTCTTTATGCAGAGAGTTATGAATTCATGAAGTACATTGCCAGTGATGGTGGTGTAAGCAGATTCATTCGAGATATGTATGTGACTGCTGGACATGCAAAGGAATAGCAGTAAATTGAGGGGTGCGTAGCTTAAGTTATTTTATTTTACATTAAGATTAATTCTCGGCACAACATTATGGGACAAAGACCCTATTCAGTGCTATACTTTTCTATGTTCTATGTTTTATGTAATGACAAATATGGTTCTTTGATCACTCAACCGAATGTTCGTGATGAAAGACAGCAACCACAACTATCAGTGTAGTTGATGAGTCATGAACAAGGTATCAAGCGTCTGTCTGTTAGTTACTTAGTCATGGATTCATCGAGTCAGAGAGACATAGAGACGTACAGCATGGAAACACACCCTTTTGTCCAACCCATCCAGGTCCACCAGATATCCCAAAGCAATCTAGTCCCACCTTCCAGCACCAGGCCCATATGCCTCCAAATCCTTCCTATTCATATACCCATCCAAATGCCTTGTAGGCTTACCAACCTCCTCCACATCCTCTGGCAGCCCATTCCATTCATGTACCATTCACTATGTGAAAGATTTGCCTCTTAGGTCACTTTTATATCTTTCTCCGCTCACTTGCCCAACAACTTGCCCACCACTGAAGTCAGGCTCACTGGTCTATAGTTCCCTGGCTTGTCCTTACCACCTCTCTTAAACAATGGCACCACATTAACCAACCTCTATTCTTCCGGCACCTCACCTGTGATTATCGATTATGCAAGTATCTCAGCAAGAGGCCCAGCAATCACTCCTCTAGCTTCCCACAGAATTCTAGCGTACACCCAATCAGGTCCTGGGAATTAATCCACCTTTATGCGTTTCAAGACATCTAGCACTTCCTCCTCTGTAATATGGACATTTTGCAAGGTGTCACCATCTATTTCCCTACGTTCTGTATCTTCCATACTCTTCCACAGCAAATACTGATACAAAATACTCATTTAATATCTCCCCCACATCCTGCGACTCCACACAAAGGCAGCTTTGCTGATCTTTGAGGGGCCGTATTCTCTCCCGAGTTACCCTTTTGTCCTTAATGTATTTTTTTTTGAAAACCCTTTAGATTCACCTTAATTCTATTTGGCAAAGCTATCTCGTTTCCCCTTTTTATCGTCCGATTTCCCTTTTACGTATATTCCGACTGCCTTTATGCTCTTCCAAGAATTCACTCAATTTATCTTGTCTATACCTTACACATGTTTCCTTCTTTTTCTTAACCAAGCCCTCAATTTCATTATCAATCAGTATACCCAATACCTACCATCATTTACTTCCACTCTATCACAAATATACTTTCTCTGGATTATCGTTATCTCATTCCTGAAAGCTTCCCATTTTCCAGCCGTCCCTTTACCTGTGAACATCTGCCCCCTATCAGCTTTTGAAAGTTCTTGCCTAGTATCGTCAAAATTGGATTTCCTCCAATTTAGAACTTCAACTTTTAGATCTTGTCTATCCTTTTCCATTACTATTTTAAATCTAATGGAAGTATGCTTTCTGGCCCCGAAGTGCTCCCCCGCTGACACCTCAGTCCACTGTCCTACCGTATTTCTCAAGAGTACGTCAGGTTTTGCGCTTTCTCTAGTATGTACATTCACATACTGAATCAGAAAATTGTCTTGTACACACTTAACAAATTCCTATCCGTCTTCACCTTGAACACTGTGGCAGTCCCAGTCTATGTTTGCAAAGTTAAAATCCCCTACCATAATCGCCTTATTGTTCTGACAGATAGCTGAGATCTCCTTACAAGTTTGTTTCTCAACTTCACTCTGACTGTTAGGGGGTCTATAATACAATCCCAATTAGGTGATCATACCTTCCTTATTTCTCAGTTCTACCAAATAACATCCCTGGATGTATTTCTGGGAAAATCACCCTTCAGTACAGCTGTAATGCTATCTCTTATCAAAAACACCACTCCCCCACTCTCTTGCCTTCCTTTCTATCCTTCCTGTAGCATTTCTATCCTGGAACATTAAGCTGCCAGTCCAGCCCCTCCCCTCCCCGCCCCTGAGCCTTACTTCTGTAATTGCTATGATATCCCAGTACCATGTTTGTAACCATGCCCTGAGTTCATCTGCCTTCTCCCCTTGTATTTAAATAAATGCAAATTAATTTGCTAATAGTACCTTGTCCCTGCCTGCCCTGACTATTTGACGCATTTCTGTTCTCAACTGTACCAGTCTCGGATTGATCTCAATCATCACTATCTCCCTGGGTCCTCCACCCCCACCCCCACCCCCACCACACCCCCACCGTACTAGTTTAAAGCCTCCTGAGATGCTCAAGCAAATTTCCCTGCCATATATTAACCCCCTTCCAATTTAGGTGCAATCCGTCCTTCTTGTACAGGTCACATCTAGCACAAAAGTGATTCCAATGATCCAAAAATATGAATCCTTCTCCCATACACCAGATACTCAGCCATACATTCATCTGCTCTATCCTCCTATTCCTGCCCTCAGTAGCTCGTAGCACCAGGAGTATTCCAGATATTACTACTCTGGAGGACCTCCTTTTAAAAATTCCTGCCTAACTCTCTGTAATCACGCTTCAGAATCTCAATATTTTCCCTTCCTCTGTCGTTGGTTCCAATGACCTCTTGTTGGCCACTCTCCCCCTTGAGAACATTCTGCACTCTCTCTGAAACATTATTGAACCTGGCACCAGGGAAGCAACGCACATTATGGCTTTTCGCTGCTGGTCACAGAAACGTCTGTCTCTACCTCGGACTAGAGAATCACCTTACACAATTGGAACCCAACGTAACCTTCATTGCATTGGAGTGTGTCTCAATACCAGAAACTTGGCTGTTCGTGCTGACAATCCATCACCACCTACATTTTCCAAAACAACATACTTGTTTAAAATGGGTATAGCCACAGAAGTCTCCTGCACTCAGTGCCTACCTCTCTTACCTTTCCTGGAGTTAACCCATCTATGTGACTGTATCTGTGACTTGCCCCCTTCTTTTCACTGCCATTCATCACATACTGTTGCTGTTGCAAATTCCTGATTGCTTCTAACTGTCGCTCCAACCGATCCATTCAATCTGATTAGATTCGCAACCAACAGCATTTATTGCAGATATAATCCTCAGTTGGCCCAAATCCCGCTACACCCTTCGTATTCATATCCTCATCCAAATGATTTTATATGTTGTAATTGTACCAGCCTCTACCACTTCCTCTCAAAGCTCATTGCAAACATGCACCATCCTCTGCATGAAAAAGTTACCACTTCATTCCCTTTTAAATGTTTCCCTCTCTCACCCTAAACCTTCGCCCTATAGTTCTGAATGGGCAGCAGTACATTGTTGTTCAAAATACAAATCAAGAGAGTGAGATGTCACTGAAAGAAAATGCAACTTCATTGCTGGTTCTAATGTTCAACCAGTAACTGACACAATCAGAATTATTCAGTCTTTCAAGTTTTCCAGCTCAAATTAGTAACAATGTTTTGTATCTCAACATGGGCTTAATGTGATGTCGTAATCTGTTTGTTCACCGAAACTAATGTTGAAATATTTAGTGTCACAGTTTAAAGGAAAGGTTCTAGTAAAGTATCAACTCAGGGTTTGACACAGAGAGATTGCTAAAAGCACTGAAGGACAAGTCACTTCAGTGACACTTGAAAACGCGTGCAAGGTTTCATGGTGTGGAGAAATTATGCTATCTGATTCCCGGTAAGTTATTCTAAGCATACAGTGAAAAGAAAGAGTGAGCGTTCCAGTTATAGAACATAGAACATAGAAAAATACAGCGCAGTACAGGCCTTTCGGCCCTCGATGTTGCGCCGATCCAAGCCCACCTAACCTACACTAGCCCACTTTCCTCCATATGCCTATCCAATGCACCTTTAAATGTCCATAAAGAGGGAGAGTCCACCACTGTTACTGGCAGGGCATTCCATGAACTCACGACTCGCTAAGTAAAGAATCTACCCCTAACATCAGTCCTATACCTACCACCCCTTAATTTAAAGCTATGCCCCCTCATAATAGCTGACTCCATACGTGGAAAAAGGTTCTCATGGTCAACTCTATCTAAACCCCTAACCATCTTGTACACCTCTATCAAGTCACCCCAAACCTTCTTTTCTCCAATGAAAACAACCCCAAGTGCCTCAGCCTTTCCTCATATGATCTTCCTACCATACCAGGCAACATCCTAGTAAACCTCCTCTGCACCCGTTCCAGTGCCTCCACATCCTTCCTATAGTATGGCGACCAAACCTGCACACAATACTCCAGATGCGGCTGCACCAGAGTCTTATACAACTGCAACATGACCTCAGGACTCCGGAACTCAATTCCTCTACAAATAAAAGCCAGTACGCCATATGCCTTCTTCACAGCACTATTTACCTGGGTGGCAACTTTCAGAGATCTGTGTACATGGACACCGAGACCCCTCTGCTCATCCACACTACCAAGTATCCGACCACTAGCCCAGTACTCCATCTTCTTGTTACTCTTACCAAAGTTAATCACTTCACACTTACCTACATTGAACTCCATTTGCCACCTTTCTGCCCAGCTCTGCAGCTTATCTATATCCCGCTGTAACCGGCCACATCCTTCCTCACTGTCAACAACTCCACCGACTTTCGTATCATCCGCAAACTTGCTCACCCAACCTTCTAGCCCCTCCTCCAGGTCATTTATAAAAATGACAAACAACAATGGTCCCAAAACAGATCCTTGTGGAACACCGCTGGTAACTGCACTCCAAGATGAACCTTTACCATCAACTACTACCTTCTGTCTTCTTCCAGACAGCCAATTCCTAAACCAAACCTCCATCTCACCCTCAATGCCATACCTCAGTATTTTTTGCAGTAGCCTACCATGGGGAACCTTATCAAACGCCTTACTAAAATCCATATCCACCACATCTACCGCTTTACCCTCATCCACCTCCTTAGTCACCTTCTCAAAGAATTCCATAAGGTTTGTGAGGCACGACCTGCCCTTCACAAAACCATGCTGACTATCCTTGATCACATTATTCCTATCCAGATGTGCATAAATCCTATCCCTTACAATTCTCTCTAAGATTTTGCCCACAACAGAGGTAAGACTCACCGGCCTATAGTTACTAGGGTTATCCCTACTCCCCTTCTTGAACAAGGGAACCACATTTGCCATCCTCCAGTCTTCTGGCACGATTCCTGTAGACAACGAGGACATAAAAATCAAGGCCAATGGCTCTGAAATCTCCTCTCGTGCTTCCCAGAGAATTCTAGGATAAATGCCATCAGACCCAGGGGACTTATCTACATTCACCCTTTCCAGAATTTCCAACACCTCTTCCCTAATTATCCATTCTAATTAATTGTGACTCAATATTCACATCGGCAACAATGTCCTGTTCCTGAGTGAATACTGACGAAAAGTATTCATTCAGTGTCTCTCCAATTTCTTCAGCCTCCACACGCAACTTCCCACTACTCTCCTTGACTGTACCTATTCCTGCCTTCTCATTCTTTTATTCCTGACATACCTATAGAAAGCCTTTGGGTTTTCCCTAACCCTACCAACCAAGGACTTTTCATGTCCCCCCCTTGCTGCTCTTAGCTCTCTCTTCAGATCCTTCCTGGCTACCTTATAACTCTCAATCGCCCCAACTGAACCTTCACGCCTCATCTTTACATAGGCCGCCCTCTTCCCTTTAACAAGGGATTCCAATTCCTTTTTAAACCACTGCTCCCTCACACGACCCTTTCCTCCCTGCCTGACAGGTACATACTTATCAAGTACACTCAGTAGTTGCTCCTTGTACATATCGATTGCACCCTTCCCTTGAAGCCTACTTTTCCAAGCCACACATCCTAAGTCATGCCTCACCGCATCATAATTTCCCTGCCCCCAGCTATAACTCTTGCCCTGTAGTGCACACTCATCCCTCTCCATCACTAAAGTAAAAGTCACCGAATTGTGGTCACTGTTCCAAAGTGCTCACTTACCTCCAAGTCTAACACCTGGCCTGGTTCGTTACCAAGAACCAAATCCAGTATGGCCTCACCTCTTGTTGGCCTGTCTACATATTGTGTCAGGAAACCCTCCTGCACACATTGGACAAACACCGACCCATCTAACGTACTCGAGCTATAGCTTCCCCAGTCAATATCTGGAAAGTTAAAGTCCCCCATAACAACCACCCTATTACTTTCACTCTTCTCCTGAATCATCCTCACAATCCTTTCTTCTCCGTCTCTGGGACTATTAGGAGTCCTGTAGAAAAGGCCTAACAGCGTGACCTCACCTTTCCTATTTCTAAGCTCAGCCCAAACTCCCTCAGATGGCGAGTCTTCATCCATCGTCCTTTCCACTTCCGTAATACTATCTTTATCAAGCAATGCCACACCTCCCCCTCTTTTACACCCACCTCTGACCCTACTCAAACATTTAAACCCTGGAACCTGCAGCAACCAATCCTGTCCCTGTTATACCCATGTCTCCGTAATAGCCACAACATCGAACTCCCAAGTACTAACAAACGCTGCAAGTTCACCTACCTATTTCATATCCTTCTCGCATTGAAGTATACACACTTCAAGCCACCTTCCTTTTTACAGGCACCCTCCTTCGAGATTGATGCCATGTTCCTAACCTCCCTACACTCCAGGTCCTGCACCCTAAAGCTACAGTCTAGGTTCCCATGCCCCTGCAGAGTTAGTTTAAACCACCCGAAAGAACACGAGCAAACCTCCCCCCAAGGATACTGGTGCCCCTCAGGTTCAGGTGTAGACCATCCTGTTTATAGAGGTCCCACCTTCCCCAGAAAGAACCCCAGTTATCCAGAAACTGGAATCCCTCCCTCCTGCACCATCCTCTCCTGCGCGCCTTTATAGGGGAAAAAACAACTTCCCCAGGGAAGCTTGCACTACACTAGCTTCCGGGTCCACTTTCTAAAAAAAAACCTTCAAATTTAAACCGTTAAACAAACGTCACCAAGCCTTCAAGCAGCCACTGCCAAACAGCCCTTACCTGCTCCGCTGAGGGAGTGAGTTAACTATGTATAGTTAAAATCGATTTAAGTTGATAATTGGACTCAAGGATCTGACACCTACCATGAAGTAGCACAATTTTATAAGATTATTCAATTTTCACGAGTGAATATGAAGTGTTGTTTCTTTATAATTTACAGATTCTCTCTATTATCTAGCATTGTCTCGAGTACAACATTGTTAATGTTACAATTATAAATCGCTGCATTTACATTTTAGATGAAGATATTATTAGATTTGCTTGTAAAGCTATATTTATGTATAGTGTGGATCAGAAAGTGAAGTGCAATTTCTGAGTCAGTAATGATATATTACAGTGACAATGCGTCTGTATAATACTTCCTAGAATCTAAGTTATTTCCCAGTTTCTGTCACTGTTCGTCCCGTCATTGGCTACTGTGAACACAGTACCCTCTGCCATTTCTGTCTATCCAGCTTAAATAAAACACACAGGGAGGAGGCTGGAAGAACACAACAAGCCAGTCAGCATCAGGAGGTGAAGAGGTTGACATCGGGTTACAGCACCAACGAGAATTCTGCTCCTCGCCCAATTTACCCTTTTAATTACAATGCACTGATTTTGACAATCACACCAGACGAGCAGTTTTCTGCATACACACGTCATCTCACACTATTGCTTTTAACTCCCATATTCGCAATTGATACCCATATACAGCTTGCGAGTGATCCAACGATTTCCTATTGCAATGATTTCCCACCGCTGCTGACAATTCGGTAACAGCATTATCTCTCACGTAAAAGTTGCCTATACATTCAGAGAACAAAATGAAAATCCAGCTTCTAATTTTACGACTGTCCAATCTGTTTGGATTGCAGATTCTAAAGTGGACTGCTAAAGTGAACATTGTTTTTTACAGTCTAAATCGGACTTCCATTTTGACAACTTAAACGTATTAACCAAAACTAAGTATGAATTCTACAATAGTTGTTCCGTGAGCCAAATTATTTTCCTAGGTGGTCAATATTGAAAGTAAGCGCGAGGTAATAAGTGACAGAAAAGGATTTTTTAAAAGCCAGTCCGTGTTTGTAATTGAAAATGGAAACAGTAGTATCACTGCAAATGAAAGTGGATGATGATGGTGTTCGGATTGACAAATTCATAAACACTTAGAAGAATGCAAAGTAATGTTAATATCATAGCGAGCTACCCAGCATGACAACCTTCCTTTCTACATCACTGTTCATAACTATTGGAGTCTACTAATTTTACTGCACGTTTAAGAAAGCTGTTCCAGAATAACTATTTCTTATTTCTCTGATTTCAAGTTCAGTTTCTTCTATTGCCATTTTTTACCGTATTCCACCATCCATTTCTTTTGTCAAAGAGTTCTTGTATTCCACTGCATTATATAACATGGAGATCCCTTACAAATGACATTGTCGGTTAACCCGAATCATTGATTTTTCTCGGCGCTGCAAGACAGCAGCTGATTAATGCCCTCTGAAGTCCAATTGGTGATGAACAGACACCGAATCAACAGTGCTAAAACTCATGAATGTATAAAAGTCAACTTCTGAGAAAACCATGGCTTGCAGAATTTTATTGCAAACATCGTGTCTTACTCTGTTGCATACAAGGAGAATGTTTGATAATTAATTTGCAAAAAAAAAATTCTTTTCACTCTGTTGCAGTAAATTTGCTGGCGATTGGTATCCTGTCCCAAGGAAAATGTGATCTTTCTACCTGCACCGCATGCTATCTGGTGGCTCTGGCAATATCAGATCTGCTTGTCATTTTCACTGAGGTCATACTCTGGTGAATCAGTAATTACTATTTTCTGCAGTCCTTCCTTAAAATTACGCCTGTATGTAGTGTCATCATTGTCCTGAGCCAGGCAGCTACGGACTGCTCTGTTTGGTGTACCGTTGTGTGCTCCTTTGATCAAGTTGTTGAAATTTGCTGTCAAAAGCTGAAAATAATTTATTGCATGGAGAAAACTGCAGACGTGGTTATCGCGACAATCTGCACTCTACTGTGTTTCAAAAACATACCTTTCTACTTTCCACAGGAACCTGGACAGATAATTGACAATGTAGAATGGGACTGTTTTATGAAAAGTAGTTATTATACAGAGACAGGATGGATTGTATTTGATTGGTTTGATACAATTCTAACACCATTGCTGCCATTCACATTAATTTTGTTGTTCAACTGACTGTCAGACATATTTTAGTGGCCAGTCAAGTCGGTAAGGTCTCAGAATAAGGCAAGTGTCTTGAGTGATCCAGAGATCAAGTGCAGATTGAAATCTGCTATATTGCTCTTCACAATATCTGGCGGTTTCATTCTTCTCTGGTTGACAATTGCTATAGAATTCATATACTATACCGTCAAAGGAATTGACCCAAGGGAATACACCGATTCTGAGTATATATTTCAAAAGGTAGGGTGGCTGTTCCGTAATTTAAGTTGCTGCACAAGCACTTTTATTTACGGGGTGACTCAGTCTAAGTTCAGGGCGCAGGTAAAAGGTATGGTGACATAATTGATTGCCTCAATCATTGCATCATATCATAAATATAATGAAAGTGCAGATTGTCCCAATGCCTCCATTGTGCAACATGGATAAAATATAGCAGTGCACCTTTGGGTAACAGATGAAGACTGGGAGGAGGTCATTTGAAGGGGCATGGGGAGTACCAGAACAGCCCATGAATGACAGAAATGGGGTCCGGAATGCTGTCTTTTTGCAAGCTGCAGTGATTCCATTCTTATAGATTCATCAACTCATATCGTGCAGACAATGTCTTTTTTCCCATCGATTCTGAACTGACGTAATGATTACTCGAAGTGTGATAACCTCAATCTCAGCACTTGAGAGTTATGGTATTAGAAAGACACACTATTTTATTTTTTTAAATTTGCAACTACTCCAGCCTACATGACGTTCTCAGGCAATGCTTCCAATTCTCACCAAACGCTGAATGAAAATGACATTTTTTTCTCACATCCGCATTGAATTTCTTGCCCCTTGCCCTAAAGCATGCCCTCTCGTGATTGAGCCCACAACCAAGGGGACCAGTTGCACTTTATTCGTCTTGTCCATACCCCTCAAAATCTGATATGCCTAAGAGTATAAGGCCATAAGACATAGGAGTGGGAGTAAGGCCATTCGGCCCATCGAGTCCACTCCGCCATTCAATCATGGCTGATGGGCATTTCAATTCCACTTACCAGCATTCTCCCCATAGCCCTTAATTCCTTGTGACATCAAGAATCTATCAATCTATGCCTTGAAGACATTCAGCGTCCCGGCCTCCACTGCACTACTCTCTGGCTGAAGAAATGTCTCCACATTTCTGTTCTCAGTTGAACCCCTCTAATTCTAAGGCTATATCCACGGGTCCTAGTCTCCTCGCCTAACGGAAACAATTTCAGAGCATCCACCCTTTCGAAGCCATGTATCATCTTGCAAGTTTCTATTAAATCTCCCCTTAATCTTCTAAACTCCAATGAATACAATCCCAGGATCCTCAGCCGTTCCTCGTATGTTAGACCAACCATTCCAGGGATCATCCGTGTGAATCTCCACTGGAAATACCTCCACAACGTATCCTTTCAGAATGCTCTGCTCTGAAGAAAGTATTCCAAACTTATGAAATCTCTCCTTATAACTCAATTTCGTCACCTGAGGCAAAGTCCTGATGAACACACTCGGTACCTTCTCTCGTTCTATCACAGCCTTCCTGTCGTGAGGTGGCCAGAACCAGTCGTGACCTCACAACGCTCTCTACAACACCAGCATAACCATTTTGCCCTTATACTGTATGCCACCACTGAAGAAAACAAGTGTCCCACATGCCTTCTTAACTATCCTAATCACGTGCTCTTCTGACATCAGAGATCTGTGAATAATTATTCCAAAATCTTTCCGTTCCTCTAAACTACCGAACGTCGTGCCATTTATTAAGTAATCCCACGTGTTTTGTTTTAGAATGTGCTACACCCTGACCTTATCAGAGTTAAATATCATCTGCCAATAGTCTACCCATGTGATCAACCCATCTCTATCTTCCTGTAACTTCCAACCATCTACATTATTATTAACAACTCGTCTGCTAAATTTCCTCACATCTCTACATGTTTTCATCTATATTGAATATGTATATAACAAGCAAGAAGGGTCCAGTACTGAATCGAGTGATCCATCACTGGACAGCAGGCTTCAGTTGCACAAACAACATTTTGCTAGTATTGTTCTGTGCTATTACTAATCCAGCTTCTGATCCATCTCGCCATGTTTTTCTCAAATCCAAATGTTTTAACCTTCTCAATCAATCTCTCATTTGAGACATTGACAAAACTTTTGCAAAAATTCATATAAACTACATCAACTGGACTCCGCCTCCCCCAGCCCCTCATCCACACCCACGATCACATTTCCAAATAAATTCTAACAAATGTGTTAAACATGAACTCTCCCTGATAAGACCATGCTGCATGACCCGAATTGACCCATATCATTCCAAATGGGTATTAACTCGCTCCTTGAGAACGTTCTCCAATCATTTCCATACCAATAACTTAAGATTCACCAGCCTTAATTTCCTCGATCATGTCAATCACCCCTCTTAAAAAGGGGAACCATATTAAACATGCTCCAATCTCCCTCACACCTATCGCACCAAATTTTGTTATGCAGTACTAAACTCATTTAAGAATGAAAAGCTTTAATTTATTTTAAAATGTGATTTTTAAATTTAATCTATCAGGCACATTTTTGTCGATTAGACACCACTTTAACTTTCTCGGTTTCTGCCATCTGCCTGGGGTTCTCCATCAGATGACCCGAAAAGAGCTTTTCATATCTTGGCAAGTTGATCCAAGTGGACTGTCCTCAACCTGTAATAAGAAGTGATACAGAATGTGGAAATAGGTGTATTCCCTTATCAACTCAACTTCATTCCAGTCAGTTTCGTTTCCCCATCTTTGCTGTAACAAAACGGTTCTTCTTAAAGGCACAAATTGCATGATGTGTATCTGTTTTTAAAATGAATGATATCAACAACTCGACTTTCTCGATCGGATTGCAGTGTTTGACACTGTTCACGACACAATTGTCCTTCAAAATCCCTCCATAAATTAGTTCTGTTACTAATTTCACAGATATAATGACTCAAAATAGATCCAGACTTGAACTTCAATCTTATTTTATTTCTCCCTCAGTAATGAAATCTGTATTAAAGCAAATCCTGCAGATGCTTCCAGTAAGATGGCGGTGGAGCAGGGATTCTCAGCCGAGGGCTCGATCACTGACTCCGATTGTCTCTTCATTTCTTTTCTTTTTATTCCACCTTCCTTCTCGTTCTTTCTTTTTCTTTTAGTATTCATTTATACTTACCTCTCACTGAAGCGCTCGTTCGCTGTGACAGCATCAGCTGCAGTAAGTCAGCCCAGCACAGACTCCTGACAGTCAGGGAGCGAGCCGAGTGAGGACACCAGTGGGCCCAGCGTGTACACCAGTGGGCCCAGCGTGTACACCAGTGGCCCAACGTGTACACCAGTGGGCCCAGCGTGTACACCAGTGGGCCCAGCGTGTACACCAGTGGCCCAACGTGTACACCAGTGGGCCCAGCGTGTACACCAGTGGGCCCAGCGTGTACACCAGTGGCCCAACGTGTACACCAGTGGGCCCAGCGTGTACACCAGTGGGCCCAGCGTGTACACCAGTGGGCCCAACGTGGATTTCCTTTTGGATGAAGAGTTTTAAGTTAGCTTTTTAAGTTCAAAATTTGTAATGTAAAACAACAAGATGAATTGAAACCCAGGGTCAGAGGCCAGCATAAAGCAATGAGTGACATCATACGTCAGCCACATTGTGGAGGTACTCACTGGATATTGAACTCTTGAAGCACATCCTGCGGGAGACAGGTTACAATGCTTAATTCTGAACACGGGCAATCAATCCGATAGAGATTGCATGGACATGGTGTGAGGATTGCTTGCTTAGGTGCTGGTTTCAGGGCCTGAGAGAGTAGTATCAGAAGGGAGATAGAGTGAATAGTTCTTAATTTTGGAGTTTGGAGTTTGTTAGGAATATGGAGAGGGAAATAATTGTGCGTGTGTGAGAGATAGACAGATATGCTTCGATATAGAGACGTGGATAGAGACGCTGACTTGGTGTGTTGGATAGGATTTGAACAATTTGTTCCTAATTTATTGTTTGTCGTTACTGAGGATCACAACGGTATGAGAGGAGGAGAATTCGGGTCTGCGGAATACTCCTCTTGTGTTGTGTGACAAATCAGGGACAGTTCCAACAGCGAAGTGTCCATGCATGCAGCAAGTATGTTTACCAACAGTTCCTGATTAACTATATGGAACGGCTGGAACTGAAGGTAGGCTCAATATAGAGCACCTGTAATACCGAGGACCTCCGGGACAGAATGCTCCGTCAGTTTGTAACACCACAATAAGGGCTATACAAGCAGAAATGTGCTGAGTGGCCTCAAGGAAGACGAGCATATAGTACAAGTATCCAACGGTGAATAAAATATATCGTGTTGGATCCTATTGGAGGAGTTATGGCCTGTCAGGGGAAAGCATCAGCAGCCACGCTTGTGGCATCATGTTTGACTCTGCTCCACAGCAGGTGTGGAAAAAGAAGAGGAAAGCTTTAGAGATAAAGGTCACCATTGTAATGGTTAATGGTTCACTAATGATTTTTAGGGAAGGAAATCACCATCCTTATATGGTTTGGACTACACGTGACTTCAGATCCACAGAAATGTGGTTACTTCTCAGTTGCCATCTGGGAAATTGTGAATGGGCAGTGATTGCTGGTTTTGACAGCAACACCTTCATCCTGCGAGTGAATATTAACGGATAGATGGTCTGTGGCTGCAACAAGACTCTCAAATGGTATCTTAACTCCCTTGTGCTAAGGTCGGGGATGTCTCACAGCGGCTGTAGGGAATTGTTAAAAGAATTGGCAACAGACAGCAGTTGTGATACAAGTGGGTAACAGGAATGAGTGTTTTCAAAAAAAGTTGTACCCTGCAAAAAGACTTCAGAGAATAGGAAGTGCAATAAAGAGGAGGATTACTAACTTTATAATGTAGAGCGCAGAACAAAGAACAGAGAACAGTTCAGCACAGTTAGGTCCACGATGTGGTGCCGATCATTTATCTTAATCTAAGATCAGTGTAACCTGCACAGCCCTCATTTTACTGCCATCCATGTGCTTGTCCAGTAGTCGCTTAAATGTCCCTAATGTCTCTGACTCTGCCACTACTGTTGGCTGTGCAATCCACACACACAATATAGAACATTGCAGCACATTGAAGGCCCTTCAGCCCTCCATGTTGCACCAACCTGTGGAATTAATCTGAAGTCTATCTATCCTACGCTATTCCATTTTTGTCCATATGTTGATTCAGTGACCATTTAAATGCCCTTAACGTTGGAGAATCTACTCCTGTTGCAGACAGAACATTCCATATTCCTGCTCCTCTCTAAGTAAAGAAACCACCTGTCCTATATCTATCATCCCTCATTTTAAGTCTATGTCCCCTTGCACTAGCCATCACCATCTAAGTAAAAAAGGCTCTCACTGTCCACCCTATCTAGCCTCGGATTATCTTTTATGTCTCAACAAAGTCACCTCGTAATTTTCATCTCTCCAAAGAAACGGCCTCATTTCCCTCAGCCTCATCTTGAGACCTCCCCTCCATACCAGGCAACGTCCAGGTAAATCTCCTTTTCCGAAGTTTCCACATTTTTCCCATAATGCAGTGACCAGAACTATATGCAATACTCCAAATTTGACCACACCAGAGTTTCACACCATCTAGAATTGATTACACCTCCTCCTTACTAACCTCAGCCCTTTCAAGTTTAATCCCGTCTCCACACGCTCCACACACAACTTGCCACTTCTGTCCTTTATTGCCCTATTCTGACAGTAGTCATCCTTTTATTCCACACGTGCCTATTGAAAGCTTTATAGTTCTCCTCTACTCTACCTGCTGAAGACTTCTCATACCCCTTCTTGCTCTTCTTAATTGCCTCTTTAAATCCTTACCAGCTACTCTGTAAGTCTCCATCACCTCATCTGATACAAGTCGCCTCATCGTCACATAAGCCTCTCTCTTCCACTTAACAAGAGACAAATTTTCATCAGTAAAACCCGGTTCCCCAAACTTATCACTTACTTCCTGCCTCACAGGGACGTATCTATCGAAGACATCCAATATCTGTTCCTAAAACCTGCTCCACATTTTGATTGTCCCCATTGCTGTATTTTGCTGCCCCATTCTATGCCTCCTAAGTGTTGCCTAATCGCATTGTAATTGCCCTTCCACCATCTATACCTCTTGCTCTGTGGCATGTACCTATCCCGTTCCTTCACTAAACTAATTGTAACCGAATTATTGTCACTCTCTCCTAAGTGCCCACTTATCACGAATCAAACACCTGGCCTGGTTCATGACCAAGTATCAGACCAAGTGTGGCCTCCCTTCTTGTTGGCCCTTTGACAAACTGTGTCAGGAAACCTCCTGCGCACATTGGACAAAAATTGATCCATCAAAAGTACCGGAGTTATAGCATTTCCAGTTCATATTAGCGAAATTAGAATCTCCCACAATGACCACCCTTTTCCTTTTAATCCTGCCTAGAATCGATTTGCCAATCCTCTCCTCCACATCCCTGGAACTCTGTGGAGGTCTATAAAATGCTCCCAGCAGTGTGACCTCTCCTTTTCTGCATCTAACCTCAGCCCGTACACCCTCAGTAGACGAGCCCTCATCAAATGCTTTTTCAGCCATCATTATATTGTCCTTGACTAACAAAACTACGCATCCCTCTCTTTTACCGCCTTCCCTGTTCTTAATGAAAGTTCTTAATCCCGGGACCTGCAGCATCCATTCCTGTCCTTGCTCTATCCATGTCTCCGAAATGGCCACAACACTGAAGCCTCACATTTGCCAAGATTGAATTCCATTTGCACTGATCAGACCACCTGACCAGCCTTTATTATTGTACTTGTAGTGGAACGCTGCAGTCCTCATTATTAACCTGCCTACCGATGTTTGTGTGAGCAGTCAACTTACTGATCAGCACTCCTGCTTTCAATTCTAACTACATTTTGTTTCTAAACCACAAACGAAAAGAGCTCCAACACTGACGCCTGTCCAACTCCCACTGGACTCAGATGTCCAGTAAGAACAGCATCCTTTATTCATGTCCTCTGCTTCCTGCCACTTAGCCGATTATGGATCCAAATGGACAAATGCCCTTGCTTCCCATAGGTTTTAAGTTTTGTGACCAGTCTCCTGTCTGGGATCTATGAAAGAAAATACGTTGCTGAAGTCCAAGTAGACGGCATCCAAAACGTGCCCTCATCGATGCCACTGTCATGTCATCAAATAAGACAGTCAGTGTGGTCAGAAATCGCCACATCAAATGCAGTGTAATCCTGTCCCTCAGAAATGCTTCCAACAGTTTCTTTACTACTGAGTTTAGACAGATCCGCCTGGAGGTTTCTGCTTTCTCCCTTCCTTCCTTCCTTCACGACTGAAGGTACCACATCGGTTGTCCTCTCGGCCACTGGCACATCTCCTCTGCCCAATGCAAGTGAAACTGTTTGCAAGATCATTTCCCTTTCTTCTCTTGAGTACGCTCAACAGTATAGGATATATTTCACCTAGCTCTGGTAATCTATCTACTTTTAAGCCTGCCAAACCAGTCTGAATCACGTCTGTGTCTGTGCTAACATATTTAATTGTATCACAGATTTTGCCTTAATTTCGGGACCTACATCGACTTGTGAACAAGTATCCAAAGTATCATCCCACACTGATGTATATGATTAGACTACTTACGGTGTGGAAACAGGCCCTTCGGCCCAACAAGTCCACACATACATTTACCCCTTCACGTAACAATGGCATTTTAGTATGGCCAATTCCCCTAACCTACACATCTTTGGACTGTGGGAGGAAACCCACGCAGACACGGAGGCAATGTGTAAACGCCACGCAGTCACCTGAGGCGGGAATTGAACCCAGGTCTCTGGTGCTGTGAGCCAGCAGTGCTAACCATTGTGCAACTGTGCCACCCACATGTATCTTGCTTTTATGGACAATTTAATGCTATGATTCAGGATGTGGCCCACTCAATTTCTGGTTATTCTTTTAGCGCTAGTGTATCCTAAAATACAACTTTTGATTTTCTATCATTGCAGCCGCCAGTAACATTTCATACCACTTTTTACCATCCTGAAGTTTTCATTTAGATACCCTCTTGCAGATTCCATATTTCTCCTCATTCTTTTGCTGTTTTGAGAGCTCAGTATCTGTCATAAGCACCCATTTTGCTTTTAATCCAATCTTGTGCATACGTTAATATTCTGGGTTGCTGGTATTTGATGTCTCATTCCTTTTCTTTCGTGCAATGTTTCAGTCCTATGTTCTGCATATTTCCTTCTTGATTGCATCCCACTGCACTGAGACAGATTTATATGAAGGTTTCTTGAAATATATAAGTTTTTTGATACTGTACAACAGATAATCAAGAAACTGTTGGAATGCTAGCACAGTTTAAGACATTGAAGTGTAAGAGTATGAAAGTCTTATAGCAATCATCTAAGATACTGGTGAGGCACATCAGAAGTGCTTTGACCAGATTTGGTTCTCTTAACTAGTCCAGTTTGATAACATCATGAAAGGCATCATTCCACTGAAGTCCATTCAGAGACGGTTCATGAGGATAAATTCCAGTTTGGAGAGATTGTCTCCTGAGAAAGTTTAAATAGGATGGGTTACGTGATTTTAATTGATGCAATTTGGAAGAATGGGAAGTGTTCCAATTTAAACATACAAGGTACTGGATCGCGTCAATTTCAAGGTGAAATGGTGATTACCCCTATGGGAACGTCCAGGAGCAGGAAACATTTTCTCATAATAAACAGGCATTTCTTTAAAACTGAGGACCATATTCTCTCAGAGGTTTGTGATTTAATGCAATCTCTTGCACAGAGAGCTGTGTGGAAAGAGTCTGTGTTCAGAATTGAAGATGTGATACATTTACTTTTAATAATTAGGGGAGTCAAGGATTATAGGGAAAGTGCCGGAAAGTGGACGTGACAAGTGTCAGAAGAACCATGGTACCATTGAATGGTGGATCAATCTCAAGTGACCGAACCTCATACAGTAATTCACATTACTTTATGTTGCAGAATCTTTTGAAATTTTAGTATTTTCATTTGAATTAGACTCTAATCGCATGTGACAGATTTAGTTCTTTTATCACTTAACCAAATGTTCATGATGAAAAAGAGCAACCACATCTCTCATTGTAGTAGATACGTCATGAACAAGATATCAAGCATCTGTCAGTTAGTTAGCCATGGAGTCATAGAGATGAACAGCATGGAAACAGAACATTCAGTCCAACTCGTCCATGCTGACCAGGTATCCTAAATCCAGTCCCACTTGCCAGCACCTGGTCCAAATCCCTCAAAACCCTTCATATTCTTATACCCATCCAGATGCTTTTAAATGTTGTTGTTGTACCAACCTCTACAACTTCCTCTGGAAGCTCATTCCAGACAGGCACCACTCTCTGCATGAAGAAATTGCCACTTGGGTCCCTTTTAAATGTTTCCCTTTCTCACCCTAAACCTACGCCCTATAATTCTGATATGTCAGAAGTGCATTGTTGCTGAAAAAATAGAGAGCGAGATGTCACTGAAAGAAAATGCAACTTCATTGCTGTTTCTAATGTTTAACCAGTAACTGATACAATCAGAATTCAGCTCAAATACGTAACAATGTTTTCTATCTCAACATAGGCTTAATTTTATGTCGTAATATTTTTGTTCACCTAAAATAATTGCCTAATGTTGAAATATTTAGAGTCACAGTATAAAGGAAAGGCTCTGGTAAGGTATCAATTCAGAGTTTGACACAGAGAAATTGCTGAAAGCACTGAAGGACAATCCACTTGACACTTGAAATTGTGTGCACGTTTTCATGGTGTTGAGAAAATATGTTAACGCTTTTATTTGTGTTCCCGGTAAGTTATTCTGAGCACACAGTGAAAATAAAGGGACTGGATTCCAGTTATGCTAATTTATACTGATTCTAAATGGATAATTGTACACAAGGATCGGACAGCTAACATAAAATAGCCTAATCTTATAAGATTATTCAATTTTCGCAAGTGAATATGAATTGTTATTGTTCTATAAATTACAGATTCTCTGAATTATCTAGCATTGTCTCAAGTAGAACATTGTAAATTGTACAATTAGAAATATTTGCATATATATTTCAGTTGAAGATATTAGATTTACTTGGAAATCTATATTTACATATGGCATGGATCAGAAAGTGAAGTGCAATTTCTGAGTAAGTCATGATATATTGCAGTGGCAATATGTCTGTATAATACTTCCTAGAATCTAAATTGTGCCCCACTTTCTGTCACTGTTCTCCCCTTCATCAGCTACAGCGAACACAACATCCTCTGCCATTTCTGCCTATCCAGCTTTTACAAAAGAGACAGGGAAGAGGCTGGAAGAACACAGCAAGTCAATCAGCATCAGGAGATGGAGATGTCGATGTTGGGTGACAGCACCAACTTGAACTTCTGCTTCTCGCCCACTATACCCTTTTTAATTATAATGCACTCATTTCGACAACCAAACCGACTAGCACAGTCTTCTGCACACAAACGTTTTCTTGCAATAGCACTTTTAACTCCCCTTTATGCAATCGATACACATATACTACTTGCGTGTGATCAAACTATTTCCGATTGCTGTTTCCAAATTGCAACTATTTCCCATCGCTGCTGACAATTCGGTAACAGCATTATCTGCTCACATAAAAGTTGTCTATCAATTTAGAGAGAACGAAATGAAAATTCAGCTTTAATTTTATGACTGTTCAGTCAGTTTGGAATGGAGATTCTAAAGTGAACTGCTAAAGTGAATCACTGTCTTTTTCAGTCTAAATCCGACTTCCATTTTGACAAATGAAACGTATTAACCAAAACTAAGTATGGAAATCACAATATTTATTCCGTGAGCCAAATTATTTTCTTTTGTGCCCAATATTGAAAGTAAACGCGAAATCATAAACGACAGAAAATGTTTTTTTTAAAGCCAGTCTGTGTTAGCCATTAAAAATGGAAACAGGAGCATCACTGCAGATGAAATTGGATGATGATGGTGTTAGGATGGACAAATTCATAACATATATGCATTCAGAATAATGCAAATAATATTACGATTGTAGCCACCCACCCAGCACAAAAACCTTTCTTTCTACATCACTGTTAATAACTATTGGCGTCTCCTTATTTTACTGCACATTTATAAAATGTCACGCCCTATGCATGTATTCCAGAATAACTAGTTCCAATTTCTCTGATTTCAAATTGAGTTTCTACTAATGTCATTTTTACCGTATACCACCATTCATTACTTTTGTTAAAGAGTTTTAATATTCCATTGCATTATATAATATGGAAATCCCTTACAAACAGCATTGTGGATGCACGCGAATCATGGACGTTACTTGGCGGTGTTGGACAGCAGCTCATTAATGCCCTCTGGAGTCAAATTGGAGATGAACAGACGCTAAATCAATTGTGCTGAACCCGCAAATGTATAAAAGTTTACTCCGGACAAAAGCTCCGGACAAAAGCACAGCTAGCCGACTTTTGTTACCATAATTGTGTCTTACTCTGTTGCATACAAGGAGAATGTTTGACAATTCATTGACAAAAAAAATCCTTTTAATCTGTTGTAGTAAATTTGCTGGCCATTGGCATTTAGTCTCAAGGAAAATGCGATCTTTCTATCTGCACCACATGCTGTCTGGTGGCTATGGCAATGTCGGATCTGCTTGTCATTTTCACTGAGGTCATACTCTGGTGGATCTTCATTTATAATTTTCTGGAGTCATTCCTTAAAATTACGCCTGTATGTGAGTCATTATTGTCCTGAATTGGGTAGCCACGGACTGCTCCGTCTGGTGTACCGTTGTGTTCTCCTTTGATCAAGTTGTTGCAATTTGCTGTCAAAAGTAGAAAATAATTTATTGCAGGGAGAAAACAGCGGTTGTGGTTATCACGACAACCTGCACTCTACTGTTTCAAAAACGTACCCTTCTCCTTTCCACAGGAACCTGGAGAGATAATTGACAATGTACAATGGAACTGTTTTATGAAAAGTATTTATTATACTGAGACAGGATGGATTGTATTTGATTGGTTTGACACAGTTCTAACACCATTGCTGCCATTCACATTAATTTTGTTGTTCAATGCTCTGACGGTCAGACATATTTAAGTGGCCAGTCAAGTCCGTAAGGCACTGAGGTCTCAGAACAAAGGAAATATCTTGAGTGATCCAGAGATCAAGCGCAGACGGAAATCTGCTATATTGCTCTTCACAATATCCGATAGTTTCATTCTTCTCTGGTTGACAATTGCCATAGAATTCATACACTATACCGTCAAAGGAATTGACCCAAGGGACTACACCGATTCTGAGTATATATTTCAAAAGGTAGGGTGGCTGTTCCGTAATTTAAGTTGCTGCACAAGCACTTTTATTTACGGAGTGACTCAGTCTAAGTTCAGCGAGCAGGTAAAAGGTAAGTTGACATATTTGATTGCCTCAATCATTGCATCATTTCATAAATATAATGAAAGCCCCTATGCCTCCATCTTGCTACACAGATAAAATATAACAGTGCACCTTTGGGTAACAGGTGAAGACTGGGCGGAGGTCATTTGAAGGGGCATGGGAAGATGCAGAACAGCCCATGAATGACAGAGATGGGTTCAGGAATGCTGTCTTTTCTCAAGCTGCAGTGATTCCATTCTTATAGATTCATCAACTCATATCGTGCAAACCAAGTCTTTTTCCCCATTGAATCTGCACTGACGTAATGATTACTTGTAGCAGGATAACCCCAATTTCTCCACTTCACAGTTATGGTGTTTGAAGGACTCATTATATTTTATTATTTAAGTTTGTAACGATTCCAGCCTCCATTACGTTCCCAGGTAGTGCTTCCCAATTCTCACCACATGATGAATGAAAACGATATTTCTCCTCAAATCCACACTGAATTTCTTGCCCCTTTCCCTAAAGCATGCCCTCTCGTGATTGACCCCTCAACCAAGGGGACTAGTTGCACTTTATTCGCCTTGTCCATACCCCTCAAAATCTGATATACCTCCACCATGTAGAAGGAAGCATTCCAAACTTATGCAGTCTCTCCCTATAACTGAATTTCCTCACGTGAGGTAAAATCCTGATGAAAACTCTCCGAACCTCATTTGGTGCTTCCTGTAGTGAGGTTACCAGAACCAGTCGTGACCTTACAACCCCCTCTACATCACCAGCATAACCGCTTTGCCCTTATACTGTATGCCATCACTGAAGAAAACAAGTATTTGATATGCCTTCTTAACTATCCTATTCACGTGCTCTTCTGACATCAGAGATCTGTGAATAATTATTCCAAGATCTTTCAGTTCCTCTAAACTATCGAACGTACTGCCATTTATTAAATAATCACTCATCTGTTTCGTTTTTGAATGTGCTTCAGCCTGACCTTCTCATAGTCAAATATAATCTGCCAATGTTCTCCCCATGTGATCAGCCCATCTCTATCTTCCTGCAAGTTCCCACCATCTTCTTTGCTATTAACAACTCCCCTGCTAAATTTCTTAACATCTCTACATGTTTTCATTTTTATCGCATCTGTATATAACAAACAATAAGGGTCCCAGTACTGATTCGAGTGATATACTGCTGGACAGCGAGCTCCAGTCCTCAAACAACCTTCTACGAATACTTTTCTGTGCCACTACTAAGTCAGTTTCTGATCCATCTCGCCAAGTTTCTCTCAAGTCCATATCTTTTAAGCTTCTCAATCAGTCTCCCATTTGGGACATTGACAAAACGTTTGCGAAAATCCGTATAAACTACATCAACTGGACTACCCCCACCCAAACCTTTGATGACATTTTCCAACAAATTCTAAAAATTTTATTAAGCGTGAACCCTCCTTGACAAGGCCATGCTGGATAATCTGAATTAACCCATCCCATTCCAAATGGGGATTAATTCTCTACTTGAGAATTTTCTTCAATCATTTCTGTATCACTAATTTGAGATACACCAGTCTTAATTTCCGCGTTCATCTTTATCACCCCTCTTGTAAAGCGGAACCATATTAAATATCTTTCAATCTCCCTAGCACCTATTGTATCAACGTTTCTTATCCAGAAATAAACTATTTCAGAATACAAAACTATAAATTATTTTCATATGATCTTCTTTGTGTAGTCTAGCAGGTACATTTATATCCATAAGTCATCACTTTAACGTACTCGGTTGTCTCTATCAGATGGCCGAAAAGGAACTTTTCATATCTTGGCAAGTTGATACAATGGATTGTCCTCAATCTGTAATAAGTGGATACACAATATGTGGCAATAGGTGTATTCCCTTATCATCTCAACTTCCTTCCAGGCAGTTTCGTTCCTCCATCTCTTCTGTATCAAAACTGTTCTTCTTATAGTCGGAAGATGCATGATATGTATCTGTTCTGAATCTAAATGACAGCAACTCGACTTTCTCGATTGGTTTGCTGCTTTTGACACTGTTCATGACATAACTCTGCTCAAAGCCTCTCCATAAATTAGTTCTGTTGCTGATTTCACTGATTTAATGCATCACAATATATCCAGACTTGAACTTCAATCTTATTTTATTTTTCTCTCGGTAATGAAATCTGTATTAAGACAAATCCTGCACATGCTTCTAGTAAGATGATGCTGGAGCAGGAATTCTGAGAGAGTGTCTCGAACGTATGTAGGGAGTTCCTTGTCGAACGTGTGTTGGAACGCCTCAGCTTCACCATGGATATCCAATGCCTCTACACCTCCATCCGCCATGACTAGGGCCTCCAAGCATCTGTGTTTTCCTCTCCCGACTTCCCCAACAGTACCCTTCCACCGACAGTCTCATTCGTTTGGCCGAACTGGTCCTCGCCCTTAACAATTTCTCCTTCGAATCTTCCCACTTCCTCCAGACTAAAGGGGTAGCCATGGGCAAACGTATGGGCCCCAGCTATGCCTGTCTCTTTGTTGGCTACGTAGAACTGTTGATCTTCCATAATTACACCGGCACCACTCCCCACCTCTTTCTCCGCTACATTGATGACTGCATTGGCACCACCTCAACGTCCCGCGAGGAGGTTGAACAATTCATCAACTTCACCAACACATTCCACCCGGACCTTTAATTTAACTGGACCATCTCTGACACCTCCCTCCCCTTCCTGGACCTCTCCATCTCCATTAATGACGACAGACTTGACACTGACATTTTTTACAAACCCACTGACTCCCACAGCAGCCTGGATTACACCTCTTCCCACCCTATCTCCTGCAAAAATGCCATCCCGTATTCCCAATTCCTCCGCCTCCACCACAGAACACACTAGATGGCCTCCTTCTTTAGAGACTATAATTTCCCTTCCCATGTAGTTAAAGATGCCCTCCAATGCATCTTGCTCATAATCCGCACCTCCACCCTCAGACCCCACCGCTCCAACCGTAACAAAAACAGAATACCCCTGGTGCTCACCTTCTATCCTACCAACCTTCGCATCAACCAAATCATCCGCCGACATTTCTGCCACCTCCAAACAGACCCCACCACCAAGGATATATTTCCCTTCCAACCCCATTCCACCTACCGCAAAGACCGTTCCCTCCGTGACTACCTGATCAGGTCCATGCCTCCCTATAACCCACCCTCCCATCCTGCCACCGCAGGAATTGCAAATCCTGCACCCACACCTCCTCCCTCACCTCCATCCAAGGCCCTAAAGGAGCCTTCCATATCCATTAAAGTTTTACCTGCACATCCACCAATATCATTTATTGTATTCGTTGCTCCCGATGCGGTCTCCTCTACATTGGGGAGACTGAACACCTTCTAACAGAGCACCTTAGCGAACATCTCCGGGACACCCACATCAATCAACCACACCGCCCTGTGGCCCAACATTCCTGGGCCTCCTTCACCACCGCTCTCTCACCACCAGACGCCTGGAGGAAGAATGTCTCATCTTCTGCCGTGGAACACTTCAAACCCAGGGCATCATTGTGAACTTCAACAGTTTCCTCATTTCCCCGTCCCCCACCTCACCCTAGTTCCAAACTTCCAGATTAGCACTGTCCCCATGACTTGTCCGACCTGCCTATCTTCTTTTCCACCTATCCACTCCACCCTCCTCCCTGATCTATCACCTTCATCCCCTCCCTCACTCACCTATTGTACTCTATGCTACTTTCTCCCCACCCCCACCCTCCTCCCACTTATCTCTCCACCCTTCAGGCTCTCTGCCTATATTCCTGATGAAGGGATTATGCCCGAAACGTCGATTTTCCTACTGCTCACATGCTGCCTGAACTGCTGTGCTCTTCCAGCTCAAGTAATCCAGAATTCTAGGGATTCTGACCCTCGCGCTCATTCACTGTATTCGATTGCCTCTTCATTACTTTTCTTTTCATTTCCTCTAACTTCTGGTTTGTTTTTTCTCTTTTTCTATACATTTATACTTACCTCTCGTTGATGTGTGCAGTCAGTGTCGTCGCATCAGCTGCAGTGAGTTTATCCAGAACAGACTATTCACAGTCAGTGAGTGAGGCCAGCATGGACACGAGTAGGCCCAGTGTGTACATGAGTGGGCTCAGTGTGTACACGATTGGGCCCAGTGTGTACACGAGTGGGCCCAGTGTTTACACGAGTGGGCTCAGTGTGGACACGAGTGGTCCCAAAGTGATTTCCTTTTGAATGAAGAGGTTTTCCTTAGCTTTTTATATTCCTAACTTGTTAGGTCAAACAACACGATGAATTGAAACCCAGGATCAGGGACCAACATAAAGCAATGATGACATCACAGCTCATGTGGAGGCACTCACTGGATATTGAACACTTGAAGCTCAAGCTGCGGGAGACGGGTTACACTTAGCAGTTATAAAATGCTTAACTCTCAACACCCGCAATCAATCAGATTGACATCACAGGGACATGGTGTGGGGATTGTTTGTTTTGGTGCCGCTTTCAGGGACTGAGAGAGTCGAATCGGAAGGAAGATAGAGTGAATAGTTCTTAATTTTGGGGGTTGTACTTGATTAGGAATATGATGAGGGAAGGGAGTGTGTGTGAGGGAGCGACAGATATATGTTCAGATATCGAGATGGCGATACAGACACTGACTTGGTCTGCTGGATAGGATTGAACGGTTTGTTCCTAATTTATTGTTTGTCGTTAGTGAGGATGACAGCGGTATGAGAGGAGGATAATTCGGGTCTGTGGAATGCTCCTCTTGTATTGTGTGACAAGTCAGGAACAGTTCCAATAGCGATGGGTCCATGCATGCAGCAAGTATGTTTATCGGCAGTTCCTGATTAACTTTCAGGAGTGGCTGGTGCTGTAGATGGGCTCAATATAGAGCACCTGTAATACTGAGGACTTCCTGGATGGAATGCTCAGTGAGTGTGCACCGCCACAATAGGGCTATACAAACATACCTGCCACATCCTACAGGAGGATCGAGCAACTGCCTTAACATCCATTCCCTTTGTTCTGAATTCCCAAGGAGACTATTGAAACAACTAGTAACCTTACGAATCCAGCGGACAGAACTTTTTCTTTTGGTTGGAGGAGCAGGATAGGTGGGAGACACTGTGAATGTAGTAAGGCAACAGCCCAGATATGTAACCTCATTTACTCAGCAGTCCGGTGTCTGCTTCACCTATTCATGAGGTAAGTTTTTATGAAGGAATTTACATTCCCAGCAGCCCCATGGTCCTCACCCTCACCGCACCCACTGCTGCATCTGTATTACATCCAGTGCCACACACGACAGAATGTAGGAACAGGTGGATAGGTCAGTTGGGCGTGTGGGTGAAGGGTGCATGGTGTCAATCTAAGGATTTTGAATCATTATCGGGTGGGGCTGGTACCTGTCGGACGGTTTACACCACAATGAACATGTGTGTAATGTACGTTCTGGGAGATTTGTTCGTGCAGTTGGGCAGCTTTTAAAGTAATTGGCATGGGGTTGGGAGAGAGAGGAGATATAAATCTGCAATCAAACCTTAATGCTAATTCCACCATATGTTTGTCGTGCTGCTTCTCCATAATTTTTCTACATCAGGTTTTTGTGTTCTTGTACTCCACTATATCGGACCATCCACATAATAATAGAAAGCTTTCCTGATTTCCTTGGGCTGTCCCCATTTTTTTAATTATCAATGTCCCTCCCTTTCGAAACTCAGCTTTTTGGCTAAGAAGGTGGACACGTTGGCACGTTTTCCAGTAGCGTCGGGGTCTTGAAGCATCAAGTTCCAGTGGACCAGGCAGTTGTGTCTAACCGTACTGTCTGTTATTTGGCTGCCCAACAATAACCGCATACGAGTATTTTCGGTGAGAAATGTTGAAACCTGTTGTCTAGACCTGGAGGTATTTCTCATCCATGCGAAACCGTGCTGAACTGGGAATAAAAGTCACTGGTATAAGCCATTGCTCCAAGCCTTCTTGGTGCTCTGGTAAGTGCACGGTTGTGAGGGTAATGTCTGTGGCAGCCAATTCTTGTGCGACTGGGTGTTCGGTGTTTGGTATCTGCAGTGTAGGACCTTTCCCAAGACCTGATCATTTATCTGAGCTGCCTTACTACTTCCATTAAAATAAGAATACTTCAGACCACCTTTAATACTATGTTCATTAATTTTTCCTGCTTGTTCTTTCTAGTGAATTACTCGATTTAATTCTTGAATTTTCCTCAACCAATTTACTTGATGACCTAGCTTTCTTGTTCCCATATCCCTGCCACCAGGATCATAGAATCACGGTTAGCACTGCTGCCTCTCAGTACCAGGAACCTGGATTCGATTACAGCCTCGGGCTACTGTCTGTCTGGCGTTTCCATATTCTCCTCATGTCTGCGTGGGTTTCCTCTGGGTGCTCCAGTTTCTTCCCACAGTCTGTTGTCTATTGTCACAGTCCAAAGATGTGCATGTTAGATGAATTGGCCATGGGAAAATGTCCATAGTGTTCAGGGCTGTGTAAGTCATAGGCGTTAGTCAGGAGTGATGCTGAATAATAGGGGGTGGGGTGTGTGTCTTGGAGAGATACTCTTTGACTTACAATGCATCTCATACAAATCCCACACCTCTGCCCTCAAACCCCACCCCTCCAACCGTAACAAGGACAGAACCTCGGGGTCCTCACCTTCCAGCATACCAACCTTCACATTAACCACATTATCCGTCGACATTTTAGCCACTTCAAAATGGACCCGACCACCTGGGATATATTTCCCTCCCCACCCCTTTCCATTTTACGCAAAGACCGTTCTCTCTGTGACTACCTGGTCACATCCACGCCCCCAAAGAACCAACCCTGCCCTACTGACACCTTCTCCTGCCACCTCTGGGACACCTGTACCCACCAACCCCCCACCCCGTGGCTGAATATTCCAACTCTCCCTCTCATTCCGTCAAGGACATGCAGGTCCTTGGTGGAGAAACGCCTCACATCCCGCCTTGGGACCCTGCCACCACACGGGATCAATGTGAATTTCAGCAGCTTCCTCATTTCCCCTCCCTCCACACTATCCCAGTCCAAGGCCTCCATCTCGCCACCACTTTCCAGATACGTCCATCACTGTCCCCTCTGAACTATCTCCCTCACCTTCATCCAACTATCTCTTTCTCAGCTACCTCCTCCAAACCTACCCCCATCCCATTTATCTCTTTGAACCACTGACCCACAAGCCTCATTCCTGATGAAGGGTCTATTCCCTGAATGTCGATCCTCCTGCTCCTCGATGCTGCCTGACCTGCTGATCTTTTCCAGCACCACACTCTCAACTCTGATCTCCAGCATCTCCGGTCCTCACTATCTCCCTTAACAATCCCCTATGTCTCAATGAGATCACCTCCTTTTCTGCTTCCTCTCTGTTTCTCTGTCTCTCTCCCTCTGTGTGTGCCTCTCTCTCGGTTTCTCTTTATCTCTCTCTCTCTCTCTCTCTCTTTCTCTCTCTCTCTCTCTCACACACACACACACTCACACACACACACGGACACACACACACGGACACATACATACACACAGAGACCGTCTCTCTGTTTCTCTCTCTATTTATTTCTCTCTCACACACACACAACCCACCTCTCTGTCTCTCTGTGTGACTCTCTATCTGTGTTTCTCTCTCTCTGTTTCTCTTTCTCTCTCTCTGTCTCTCTGTCCCTTCCCTCCTCCCACCCCGCTCCCCATTACCCCAATGATTTCTCCCCATGTCTGTGAGTGTGTATGAGAAATGGGAGGATAAGTTTAAAGCGGTTAGGTGATTTAATGAGTAGCATTAAATGTTGGCTGTATATTACCTGTCGACAGAATTGATCTGTTTGTAGAAAGCTGCGTTTTCTGCTCAGTACAGGTCCCTGCTCTGTGTGTGCTGATCTCTGCGGTTTTTTTTTTAGCAGTAACTGGGTTGTCTGTGTCTCCTTTACTGAAGTGTTTCAGTTCGTGCTGGCTCTGGGATCCACAGGGACTTGTTTCCCAGTGCACTGTCCCACGAGACAGGACACTGCCATATCTCTGTCAGCCTCTGGGTGTCAGCTGAAGCCAGTTCGGTCTTTGCTGTTCTCCCTACAGCTCAAACCCAACACTTCACAACAAATCACCATCTCAAAGCCCATCCACCCTTTTCCGTCCTCACCGTGTCCCTTTCTCTCCCCACCACTCTCTCTCCTCCCCACTTTTACACTTTGTCTAATTCTCTCTCTCTCTTTCTGTCTCTCACTCTCAGCCATTCTCTCCCACTTTCTGCCTATCTGTCTCACTCTCTCCCACTTTCTACCCTTTCTCTCTCTCTTTCTCTCTCTATCTCATATTCCCCCGCTCGACAAGTTCTCCCATTTTCTCTCCCTCTCTCTCACACTCTCTCCTGCCTCCCTCTTTGCTTATTCGCTTTCTCCCAATCTCTGACTCTCTGTCTCAGCTTCTGCCTATCTACTCTGTCCAGACCCCACTTCTAATTTTGCAAACCTCTGTCACATCTCCCTCTCAGCACATCTTCAATCTTCATCCTCATTGCTGACGTTCCTCACCCCGGAACCATTCTTGGAGATTGCTCAGAGACTCTCTCTCCAATGTGTTCACATCATTTCCATAATGTGATGACCACACTGTACCCAATTCTCCAGCTGGTGTCTAACCAGGGTCTTTTACAAGTTCCACTTCACCTCCCTGCTCTGAATGATCTGTACAGAGTGGATGTTCGGGAGATGTTCCCGCTGAGAGGAGAGAGCAAGACTGAAGGGACAGCCTTCGAGTAAAGGGAAGACCTTTAAGAACGGAGATAAAGAGAAACCTCTTCAGCCAGTGTGTGGGGAATCTATGGAATTCATTGCCACAGAGAGGTGTAGATGCCAGCGCATTGAGTATATTTTAGGCGGAGATAAATAGTTTTCTGAGTACCGAGGGAATGAGGATTGTAGAAAATGTGAGAATGGGGTTGTAAAATATATCAGCCATGATTGAACGGTGGAGCAGAGATGATGGGCTGAATGACCTAATTTCTGCTGCTATGCTCTTTCTGATGGTTTTAAAACAGAGACACTGCTTTCCATAATTCATTCCCTTTTCAAATAGCAAAACGAGAGAGGTGTTTCCTGGGTACCTGGTAATAATCAGCTGTTAAACTGCATTGCTGAATGGTGTAATTTTGCTGTCTCGTGAATGTTATTTGCAAATTCTACATTTTTACCATTAACTTCAGTTTCAATTTCAGTGTGACTCACATATTTGTAGAGTTTTCAGATGTCTGTCTGATTTCAAACGTCAACAGATTCAATAACTACGATGGTTTATTGAGAGATTCCTGGTTTTATTCCTTCTTTTTCAGTGAAATTTCCCTTCAATATTCAAGCAAAAAAACAAAAACTGATTTCTAAATCCATAGCATCTTGGCAGATTTCGATGTGAACTAAAACATTTGCCATTTAGTGAAGAGATATTTGATACCACGGTTTAACTCTGATCTGAATTTCCTTTGGGTTAGTCCATAGATGCACGTGTTTGTTGATGAACTGAGAATCTGCAGCATGTATCCAACCTGCTGAACAATGTAAACGGGTGCATTAAAATGTTTGTTTTGGTAATTAAAATTCACCAATTGCCAGGTCAATGAATGCACAAGGTTTGTCATCCATAATAGTACGAAGTTGGCTGATATTGCAAACAACAAAATCATGGAATTTCTCCGGTTCTTCATTTCAGGATCACAGCGATTTCTGTCTCTGTTCCTGAGTTCTCTGCGCACTTTATTTTTTGCTATAATGTGCATGACAGTTAAAACATTGAAGAGCAAGATCAAACATATCGGGAATAAAGGGTTCACAATGCTTTCAATGCATTCATATGCCTTCCAGAAAGAAGAAGTCCAGTAGTCAGGTTTACCAATGCAGTACCACGGAACATTGTCAATCACAATCACAGGAGTATATCCAAACAAAATAGGAATGCTCGCAAACAACTTCCCATGGAAAACAGCTGATAGTATGGTAATTACTGTTCCCTTGTTAAAGTACCTGCGTTTAATATTTGAATAACAAATAGCTGCACATCTATCGAATGTAAAAGCTACTGTAAACCATACACAGCAGTCAATAGACACAGAGTACAGAACATGTCTGAGAGAGCAGACAGGAGTTAAAAACAAGAAACTAATTGGGAAATACATATTATTAATGCGGTGTAGAAGCACATCAGTCACCATCACAGCGAGATCAGCTCCTGCCATAGCCAACAGGTAGTACGAGATGCATTCAGAGAGACCACACTTACTCCGAGACGGGACCAGTATAGCCACAAAGTTGACTGTAATAACAGGGTTATGATATCTGTTAATATTTTCATAAACTGGATGTAATTTTGCTCAGTGAGCTGGAAGGTTCATTTCCAGATATTTTGTCACCATGCTAGGTAACATCATCAGTGAACCTCCGGTGAAGCGCTGGTGTTATGACCCACTTTCTGTTGATGTATTCACATTTCCAGGAGTTGGTGATGTCATTTCCTGTTCTTTTTCTCAGGGGGTGGGATACAAGTCGATATGTTTTTTGGCAGAGTTACTGTTGGAATGCCATGCTCCTAGGAATTCTTTTGTAAATGTTTGGCTTGTCCTAGGATGGATGTGTTGTCCCACTCAAAGTGGTGTTCTTCTTTATCTGTATGTAAGTATACGAGTGAGATTGGGTCATGTCATTTTGTGGCTAGTTGATATTCATGTATCCTGGTGGCTGCTTTTCTGTCTGTTTGTCTAATGTGGTGTCTGTTACAGTCCTTCCACGGTATTTTGTAAGTGACATTAGTTTTGCTTGTTGTCTGTATAGGGCCTTTTGAAGTTCATTAACTGCTGTTTTAGTGTGTTGGAAATGACTACCAGACTACTCAGACATCTTGGCACCATGGTAGCCCACAAACCAACCAACAAAATAAAAATAAGCCTTCCAGCTCAGCGAGCTAACTTATATGCCTATTATTAACATGAGCTACAAATCTCCTCAAAACTCACTTACATAAACATTTGTGTTATGAACAATTGAGTTAAATTTCTGACTCCAGTTTCATTAGGATTCTTTTATTTGATATGCATACATTTAACTGTGTACTTAGACTTCATTGATGTATGAATTGATCCAGTGATGATGCAATACTCAACACAATAACAATGGGTGCAACCAAACTGGAATGACAATTACAAAAAAACATGAGGCGTGTGTACGGATAAACTCGAGGAAGGGGAGATGACGGTTTGTACATGGAGTCTGATAGCACAGAAATGGGCGTTTAGCCCAAATTTGTCCATGCCAACCAAAATGTCCATCCAGGTGAACTCCATTTCCCTGCACTTGCCCATATCCTTCTAAACATCCATGTGTTCACCCCAAATGTCTTTAAAATCTTGTTAATTTACCCGCCTCAACCACTTCCGCTGGCAGCTCATTCCATGTGTATACCAGCCCCTGTTGTAAAACGTTGCCCCTCAGGTTCCCTTATATGCTTTCCCTCTCTGACCATAAACTGATGCCCACTCGTCCTGGATTCCCCAACCCTGGGAAAAGACTGAGCACATTAATCCTATTCATGCCTCTCCTGATCTTATACACTTCCATAAGATCCCTCCTCAGTCTCCCACGCTTGTCCTAACTTATCCAACCTCTCCCTATGGCTCAGTTCATTGAGTCCTGGCAAAATCCTTGTAAATTTCTTCTGCATTCTTTTTGGTTTAATAACATCCTTCCTATAGCAAGGTGATCAAAACTGAACACAATACTCCAAGTGCAGTCTCACCAATGTCCTGTACAATTAAAGCATAACTTCCCAACTTCTATACTCAATACCCTGACTGATGAAGGCCAGTGTGCCAATAAACCCTCTTCACTGCCCTGTCGACCTGTGGCTGCACTTTTAGAGAACTGTGTCCCACTACACTCCTTCAGGCCATACCATTTACCATGAAACTCCTGCCTTGATGTGACTTCCAAAATGCAAGACCGCACACTTCTCAATATTAAACTGTTTGGTTTATTATTTTGTCACCTGTACCAAATACAGTGAAAAGCTTTGTTTGCAGCTGGACCGTTATTGTGTTACCACTTATGCTCACAAAAT